>NW_004955414.1:18765489-18832717 GCF_000276665.1 Chinchilla lanigera
CGGGCGGCTGTGAGCATGGTCTTAGTGCTGCACCACATCCTCATCGCTGTTGTCCAATTCCTCAGGCGGGGCCAGCAGGTCTTCCTCAAGCCGGACGAGCCGCCGCCGCCGCCGCCGCCGCAGCCATGCGCCGACAACCTTCAGGTAGGCCCCCCCCCGCCTCCGTCCAGGTTTTGGGCACAGGGAGAACGGGATGTCCGGAGAACGCCCCAGCTGGGGACAGGTCGTCAGCTCCAAAGTCTACCTTCCCCTGAACCCCCTGAACCCTGCTCAGAGAAGGGACCCCTCCCTAGTTCTGAAGCCCACTCTTGTACTGGGACTGCAGCCAGTACACTGAGGGAGCCCTTGAACCCCCAGCTTACAGTGTAAATGCCAGCCTGGACTTTGAATAACGTTCGGATCAGGGACCACGCTGTATGCCCTGAACTCCCAATCCCGGGTGGACCCCCAGGCCAGCTTGCCAGCTCTGTTCAAGCCTGAAACCTCATCCTGCAGAGGCGTGGAAGACCCCTACACACACCTCTGAACCTCCACTGTACATGCCAGATCTGGTCCCTCAGACCACCTGAACCCATATCTTGCAGGGCCCCATGTCAGAATTGGGGCCTCAGCCCAAGACCATGAACCTCCACAGCCTCAGCCGCACCCCATCAAGATTCCCACTGAAACACCAGACTCAAGTACTCAGCCCAGATGGTACCCCAAGTCCAAACCCCTCTTCCTACCTGGGCTTCTCTCTCCCCCTCCGCAGGTCTCCTGCAGAGGTTGTGCTGGGTTCCTCCCCTCTCCCCTTTAGAGGAGACCCTCTGTCTTTTCCTGCTGGTCTCCCCTTCCTTTCTCTATGGGTGTGGTGCTTCCACTTTATTTTCTAGGTCTCTCCACAGGTCTTTCTCCAACTCTTGGGCGTTCTCTCTCTCTCTCTCTCTCTCCCTCTCTCTCTCTCTCTTTCTCTCTCTGTCCTCTGCCTCTCTCTTGTGTTGGTCTTTTGTGCAGCATACCCACCTCTGTTGGTTTGTCTCTCCATTTCTCTAGGTCTCTATCTTTGGTCTAGGGTCTCTCTGGGATCATCCCTTCCCCTTATATCTGCTTCTACTTTGAGATGAGGAAGAGACAGGTTCATAGGGCAGGGCCAGGGTCTCCAGGACCTCCATCCCTCCCCAGGCTCTCCACCATGAATGGCATGGTGTGGGCCTGAATATGGAGTGTGCTGCTCATGGCTGGTGCCTGGGGAACTGAGGCAGGTGGCGACCTGGTGGGGCATTGCATTCATAACTTATTACCCCGTTGGCCCTGCTTTCCTGGTCTTGACTGAGGCACCTGGAGGTTTACAGGGGGGAGGGGAATAGATGATAAGCTGGGGTCAGTCACTTGAGGTAAGAGTTATCCAGGGCTGTGTTTTTGGGGTGTGTGTGTTTGTGTGTAGTTTGAGCTGGGCTGCGTGTGTTGGGTACATTCTGTGTGTAATCATGTGTGTTGTTCCACTGATGGCTATGTCATGGTGAATGTGGGGATTGTGAGTTTATGACATCGCTGCCATGTGTGGCTAGGGAAGCAGTGTTGTGGATGTGGAGTGGTAGCGGGGTGTGTGGCTGTTGTGCATATGCAGTTGTGTGTCTGTGAGTGCAACATGCAATTGTTGCAGGAGCAGTTTGCATGGGGGATTGTATATGTGGTTGGGGATGTTATTGACTGCTGTGTGTAGCCAGGAAGAGCTGTGGTGGGGACCTGATGGATTTCACTGGGTGTTTTGTCAGAGAGGAGCTGGGGGGTGATGGTTGTGTGTCTAAGTGTGTTTGTAGCCTAGTGATGGGTTACAGTCACTGTGATACATCCTGAGTTTGTTGCTTGGGGCTGTATTAGGACCTGTGTGGTGGTGTTTGAGTGTCACATTTCTGTGTGGTGGCTATGCAGCTCTGGGCAGGAAAGGGTGCGGCCAGGGCCGAGGTGTCCAGCTGACCAACTGTGTGGGTGGGTGGGTAGGATGAAGCTGAGTGTAGGCAGGGTTGTCTGCGCTGAGGTCTTTGTGAACCCACAAACATGTGCCATGCTGCTGTGACATTAGGTGTGCACATTATCTATGCAGGATGTATCTGCATGTGTCTCTATGTCTGAGTGGCATGTGTGTTGAATTTAATTGGATGCATGTGTCTGTGGTTGGGAAGGTATGAGGTATGTGAGATGCATGGTGGGAGATTGAGTGTGCATGTGGTGTGAAGTGTGGGTGTGTGAGCCCTGTGACTTTTCAGTGTGAGGTGCGGATTGTGTGATCTTTTCTCCCCATGAGCTGTTTGTGTGTGTGATGAGGAGTGTGTTCACTAAACTGGAGGTGGCAGGCTGTAGAACATGCTGGTTGGGATAAAGGAGTATGTGCATGAAGTGTGTGGTGTGAGGAATGAGGTATATTATGAGGTGTGTGTGTGTAAGACAGCAGCTGCCCCATAAATGTTTGTGGAGTGACGTGTGTGTGCAGGGAGGGCTTGGCTGCTATCCTGTTCTTGCTTCCCTCCCAATAAGGTCCCTAGAGATGTCTTTGCTTGCCCCCCCTACCCTTTGCCCTTTATCCTCTTCACTTTGACCAAAGCCTTTGTTTTGGGTTTCCTGCTGAGCAGGCGCTGGACAGGCGGGCGGCAGACAATGTCGCAGTCCAGGAACCTTTGTTCTTTGCCTCAGCCTGTCTTGTGTTTGGGCCAGGGTTGGGAGGGGGCGGGGAAAAGAGACACGTGTCAGCAAGGTCACTGTGTTTACTACCACCTCATGGTGCTTCAAAGAAGAGAGCGTCCAGGGCAGGCAGTGAGGCTAGATAGTGTCCCTGGTGGTGCCTCTTGGGGCCAGAGCAGCCTGGACTGGGCTTCGAGTTGCGTAAGCCTGCCAACGCCACACTCTTAAGCCTGTGGTAGCCCAGTGCCTTTTCTTGCTCATATCCACTCAGGAGTGCTCAGCAGTCAAGACCCCCTTTTCTATGCTTCCTTTTCTTCCCTTTCTGTGGTTGTGGCCTCCAGGGAGGGTCATGGGCTGGGAGACAGCCAGGAAGAGCTCAGTCTACCCCTTTCGTTGACTCTACATCTAATGGAGGGAAAATAGTCCCTGGCCTCACAGAGATCTTTACCTGAAAGACAAAACTTTGGGGACCCTGAAAGACATACCTTTGGGGACCCTGTAGGCTGATGAGAAGATCCAGTTGGTTGAGGGTCCAGGCCAACATTCCAGAGGAAGCTGGGAAATATGAGAAAACCCTCTGGTCAGCCTCCCAACTGGTATTTGAGAACATAAGCCCAATACTTCTTGAGGCCGGAGGCATAGGGACAGGCAGAGTTGCTCAGGGCAAGGTGCTGGGGCCCATGCTTCAGGGTCACCTTCTGGAAGGTGAGCTGGATCTTAAAGGGTGTTGGGGTGGGCAGGGCAACATGGCCTGGGGCTGAGAAGGATTCTGGCCAACCAGTGAAGGAGACATTGATACCAAGTCACACACTCTGGCTTTGGATGGCCATCCTGGAGCCTCCAGCCTGTTCAAGCTTTCATGTCACCTTTTCCCATCTATGCTCTTCAGCCAGACCATTGTTGTCATGGTTATTTTCACCATCATTATCGTCATCATCATTATCATCATCATCATCATCATCATCATCATTGTCATCATCTTTCAGGCCGTTCTTTCCAACTTTTGAGGTTTTTCCATGAATGTCTCATTTAACTCATGCAATTGTCTAAAAGCATTTTGGAGGCCCCACGCTACCACCCAGGGACAGTTCTAAGTGGCCAGGTCATGGTGGTGACCAAATTGGTCTTATAGAGCTCCCACCTTCTATTCATAGCCACACTGTGCCCCCCCGACTCCAGGATCAATGCAGCTGACCTCTCCTTCCCATGTTTTCCCCAGCCCAAACTGTATCTGGTTCTGTGGGGCCCCCACACGTGCACCCCGTTAGTGTCTGGCTCCTGCCAGGATGGCAGCTCTTAGAGGCTGATCCTGGATCTCCCTGGCCCCTTCCCTGTATCCTGGGTTGAGCTTGGCATAGGCTACACAGTCCTATCTCTCATTAGATGTCCATTACTGCTCTGTAGCTCTGGCAGCCCAAGGGCTACCAACTAGGGAAACTGAGGCACAACGCAGAGCAGGAGTTTAAGGTGGCATCCTCATCAGACTCTCCTTATGCCAGCATTCTGAGATCAAGAGAGGTCAGGTGACTGGTCCAGCTCTCACAGCAAGTGTCAGGGCTGATGCCATTACCCAGCTCTCCTGGCCGCTAGGCTGGGCTCTGGCTCCAGCACCATGCTGCTCCCTGGCTGGCCTCCGTGCTGCCCGTGGCGGGTAAATGATTATTAATGACCCCCCTGGCAAAGAGACAGGAAACGCTTCCCAGCCACAGCTGGGGAGCTGCTCCCTGCCAGCCCTAGCCATCCATACTAGCCCTGACCATGGTGTCAGCACGGATGTTATCTCCATTTCTCCTCAGGCTTCTTTGCTCCTTCTGTCCATCCACCTCCCACCTGCCTGACCTCACCCTCCCAAGGGAAGGACGAGACGAGACAGAGCTTTCTCTTCCACGTCCCTGTCCCTCACTACTTTCTCTAGCCTGACTCATCTCTACTTTCTTACCACAAACAAGCTGGAAATAGCCCTTCTTCCAAGAAGGCTTCCCTGAATGCATGACCAGTCCCTCTGGGGGTACTGTCATGAGCCCTGGGGGGTGATGTGTCTCCCTCATTGCAGACTCTGTTCTCCCTCTGGTGGCTGGCTCTGGTGGCCCAGGATTGGCCTGGGTACTTTTCTACAGCTTGTTCCCAACTGTTGATCAGTGCAGGGTGCTCCCAGTGCCTTTTCCAGGAAGCCTCCAGCCCAGCCCAGGGGTCATACCTCCTCTGAGCATCTTGCTCTTCCTGTCCACATCGCATGCCATTTAGGGTCAGGCCTTCACAGGTGGGCATTAGTGAGCTGTGACTACAGTGGACCCTTGACTTAGGAACGCAATTCGTTCCTGAGGGCTGGTTGTAACTCAGGTTGTCAGTGGAAGGTTCAGGCTCCTCTACACAGCCTTCAAAGTCTCTCCCCTGTACACAGGCAGAGCTTAGTGTCTTTAGAAAGACATTGGCCGAGGATTTCTAAATGAACCCCACACGGGAAAGGATGTTGTAATGTTCCTTCCAGAACTCTTTAAGGGTTAAATCTGTATCTGAGACCATCTGGAAGCTCAAGCAGCTGGCATAACTCAAGGCTTTGGTCACAAGTTAAAACTAAAATCCTGGTCATGACCTAAGTTGTTCGTATGTCAGGCTGGTTGTGACTCAAGGGTCCACTGTATGTGGGTAGAGATGAACAGGATGAGGGCCTTGAAGTTCTCTACAAGTCTGAGCAACGTTCACCAGCCCTATGGCAAGTAGCTCAGCCCTAGGTCCCCAGAACTGAGGTGGGGAAGGATCATAGACAAAGGGCAATGATGGAGATAAACTCAGGGGTCATGGTGGGACACAGCTGGGTCCCTAATTCAGCCTAGAGTGGGAGAGAAGGTTAAGAGGCGAGCTTTCAGGGAAAACAGATCTGAGAGCTAAGGGATGAGCCAGGAGAAAGCTCTGCACAGAGAGGAGGGGCGGTAGTGACTCTGATGGTTTGTTGGTGGCTGAGCGAGGACAGCCTGTGTTCCCCGGCTCCACAGTCCTGTGCACGGGACTGGATCCTGCTCTGCGAGGCAGCTATGACAGTAGGATTCCGCAAGGGGTGGGGGAAGAGTGAAGTATAAAGAGATAAGAGATGTGGCTGGTGAGGCTGGCACAGGCCAAACTGTGCAGAACTTATGAGCCATGTTAAGGATTTTGGACATTTTCCAAAGAGAACCCGCACTAGGGGAGAGATTGAAAGAGGAGAAGTGATGCTCAGGCCTGTGTGTGAGGGAGCTCCTTGGGTCATAAGATGGGAACAAGGCTGGGGTCTGGACAGAGAAAGGGCTGAGAGTGGAGGGGAGGGGACTGAACTTGGACAGATAGAAGTGGGAGAGGGTAGGCTGCAGAGCCGAAGGTGAAGGGGGAGAATGCTGCTGCTTTGATGCTTTGGGTGTCGGAGAGGTGCAGCATGGGAGACTGTGTAAGGGCAAAGCCCAGGCCTGTCTCAGGAAGGCCTCCCAGGAGATCATGAGCTTTGAGGCTAAACAGAGCCCCAGAGAGCTGGACCCTGCTCTGGGCTATGTCCTCACCTATACCATGGCAAACTCAGCATCTGCCTTGGGCCAAGAATGTTCTAAAATAAAAAATTAAAACAATCTGTGAAATGTAATATTTAATAAAATTCATATCCAAAAATGCATGAGAACATTCCAAAATGAGGAGAAATGTAAATTTATGAAAATGCTAAACATACATGATCTTTCTAATGTGAATTGTCAGTCTCAGCTGCTTCCCTGGACTTTGGATCCAGCTCCATAGGAGCCACTGCCTCTGATGTGGTGGCCTTGGGGGCCAGGGCCTTCCTTCCTGTTCAGCTTCTTGGAGAGGAGCTGACAGGGCCCCTCCTCTGAGGAACCTGCCCTCCCCCTCCAGCTGGTGGCTTCAGTGGGCAGGCATCTGCTTGAGGGAATCGGTCCTGGACACCCCATCCCTAGTTGCCTCTATTTGGGGACACCCAGGACAGGGTGGAGAAAGCAGGAGAGAAGTGTAGGGGCTGAAAGGGGAAGTAAGCAAGCTGAGGAGCAGCATCACCCTATACAAACACCGGATTTCACAATTTCCTGGAATGCAGGCATTCTGAGGTCTGATCTTGCAGTCTCCAGATTGGGCATCGCTGGGTCCTTACTTTCTGGTAATCTTGCCCAACGCCATATTCTGAGCTGTATTTTCTTACTTGTAAAAGGAGGAATTGGGAGTCAATATCTCCGAGGGTGGTGTGTGATTTGAGAATCTGGGCTTGTTGGTTTGGGGCCCTCACTGGGACGATGCTAGGCTTCCACAGCTCTCAGCTTTGAGCTGGGACTGGGTAGGTGTGTGGTTGTGATTCCAACATTCTGTGACTTTAAGCTGCTGAGACTCAGGGAGCTGAGGATGCGGACATTCTGTGCAGCATCCAGGATTCTAGGATTTGACGATTTGATGATTCAGTGATTCTAAATGGGGCTGCTGGGAAGAGCCGCAGCCACCTGCCTTGTTAATGTCAATGTTCAGTTATTAAAAACATAACAAGAAGCAATGGAGATGGATAGCTTGGGGTGGTGGGTGTCCCCAGCCCCATCCCAGTGAGGGAGGGGAGGAGGGAGAGGCGCACTGATATTGCAGGAGCCTGAAGACCCAGAAGACACTTTCAACCCAACCACACAGTCCCTCCTGCCATGACAAAACTGGTGTGTGTGTGTATGCAAGAGATATCCCTAAGCCTGCAGGTTTGGGGAGTCATTCCTTCTGTCCTTCCCCTCATTCCCCAATCATTTCAGACTTTGGTAGAGAGGAGCGCCTTTCCTCCCAGCCCCCAAAGTCTCTGGGCAGAAGTGTGGACTACTAGTAGAGGAAAGAGAGGCCTGCTTGCCCCCCCTTTCCTGGCATCCCGGTCTGAGGGGAAAACAGGACATGAGCACTTCCTGGACACAGGCATGGAGGCACAAACGCCTGCCTGTGAAGGCCCAGGACCAAAGGTTCAGACAGGAACGTAGGCCAGGAGAGCCAGAGCTGAGCACTCTTCATACTGGCTGAATTGCTGATGGGGCCTCGATGCCTATGTCACAGGCCCTCAGCTCCAGCCTAGCACAAGGCCAGTGCAGCTGTCCAATATCTCTCTTGGGTCCAGCTCATGCCTCGGGAAGGCCAGAGGTGGGGAGGGACAGGGTTCCAGGGAGGCTTCTGGCTTTCTAGATCCTTCCCAGTGTGCCTTTAGAAACCCAGCATGGCTGCACTCATCTGAGTGCTTCCGTAGCCTTGAGGTCACAGATCCCAGCCAGCCCTGTGGGACACTCTGCATGGCAGGACCTGGAATCCCCATTCTGATCCTCCCTGATTCCTCGGGTGCTTCTTATTGCTCCAGCCTCCCCATTTCCCCAGGACACCTGGGGAGCAGCAGTGGAAGCAGGACCCTCCCCAGCTGCCCAGCCTGTCACCCTCTGCTCCTGCTGTCCAGCCTCCCTCTCACCTCTGCCTGGCCCTGGGCTGTCTTTCAGTCTCTGGACATCTCTGTCTCTGGCTTTTTTGGGGTGTAGGTCTCTCCTGAAAATAGACTTGGGAGGACCCTAAGAGGTCAACCCATTTCTTTGGGTGAGGAAACTTGTTCAGAGAGGGAAAAGTCCTGTCCAAAGCCACCCAGTAGGCTGTGGCAGAGCTGAATGCTGTACCACTTCCATCTTTGGGTCATGACACATGCTGTCCTTGGTGCCAGGGGTCCAAGGTTTGAGAACTGACGTCGAGGACAAGCCCAGGCTGAGCATCAGGCACTTCCTGAAGCATGTGGGCTTTTTTCCCAGGCCCTTTCCCCTACCCCTGAGCTACCGTCTCTTCCCTTTCTTTATCCAGACCCCTCTCTTCTTTACTGTCCCCACTGCCTGACCAACCCCTACCTTGGGCAGACCCTGCTTTTGGGATTGAGACCAGAGCTCAAGTTCTGTGTCTGAATGTACATGCATGTACGCAGACACGCAAATACATGCAAGTATGTCCTGAGCACACACGTTCTGGGTGAAATCCTCACCACACAGTTTGGAAGCTACCGTGGAACCTGGCATTTTCCCTTTCCTGTGAGTCTCCATGTGCCTCCTCCAGGAAGCCACTCAGGCCTGCCACTGGTCTTCTGCACCCCACTAGTTCTTTTGGGACAGCGGAGCTCTATGAGCCTCAGTTCTTCCTGTGAACCCTGAGAGCAGAGCTGTCTCTCCCGCAGTCCTGGAGGCCCCCCTCAGTGTCTTTAGGAGGGTTCAGCTTCCTGTGGCTGGGTGGGGAGAGATTTGAAGTCCCCAGAGGACAGCAGGACAATGGTGAGGCAGTAACAGATGAAAGCTACATCTTCCCCAAAGCAGGCTCCACCCTACCCTGATCTCCCTGCCTGGTGTCTTGGGCACAGGTGAGCGGCCCGCTTAGGGTCCTAGTCTGACCTCTCTGACAAGGGGACAGCGGTCAGAGAGCCCCGGGGTCCCAGCTGTAACTGGCATCGGTGCAGATTCCCAGGGCATCTAGTGCTAAGTGTGAACTGGGCTTTGTGGCTCCAGGAGAGGGAGAGGGGTGGGACAGTAGGCAGCCCTGAGGCTGGGTCGGGTAGTGGAGGAAATGTGAAGGCCTCACTGAGGCTCCTCTTCCTATGAGGAGAACCAGGAAGGGACAGGCAGGAACCCTAGTGGCCCCAGGCAGTGCTGTGCTGTAGAATGACCTCTCCAGGAGCAGCCAGAGGCCTGGGGACAGCTGGAGAATCAAGTGAACTAGCACGGCCTCCTTTCTGGGGCCAGGAGGAAGGGGCTGCTGGGCAACGCAATGCACAGACATCAGGAAGAGAAGGCTCACGCTTTGTGGACAAAAGGGGTCAGGCACTTATCTCAGCCCTCGTCATTTCCTCTGCCGGACAGAGCCGGGTTAGTGGGGTCATCGCACAGAGGGAAGCAATGAGGGCAGAGCCAGTGCATGCCAGGCCCTACAGTAGTCAGGCACATGAGTGACCTCGTCACGCCCTAGCGGGCAATCAGTCCCCTGCAGAGGTCCACCCACACTGCCTTGACCACTTCTGGAGATGGCCACCCCTAGGTCACCACATTGTCACCCTGGGCGACAGTCAGACCCAGCTATAAACACAGCTAAGCAGGGAGACCCAGCAAGACACAGGGATGTGTGAAACAACCAGATGTCCTGCCACAGACACTCCACAAGCATCCATGTACCAGGTGCAGTACTGTCACCTCTTGGGTCACCCAAAGACAGCCAGAGATTCCAGCAGGTGGGCAGGTGTCCAGTGCCTGGGTGAGAAGAGGGTGACACCAGGCAGGAAACTCAGAAGCCCCCTTCTTGTGCCAGACTGTGCTCTCCCCCGAGCTCGCTGAGTGCCTGAGGCTGTTTATTTCCTAGCAGGGATGGGTGTCTCATCCCCCTCCCCCTCCCTGTCCCCACCACACGCTTCCAAAGCTGCCAAATCAAATCAGCCCCTGCACCCGCGCCAGGCTGGCATGGCGGCCAGCAGCTGACGGGAATGAAGCCAGGCTCAGAATATCCCACCGCCTGTCCGATCCTGGGCATGTTGTTGGTGGGGGTGGGGAGGGGCAGGAGCCCATAGCCTGCCCCAGGGCAGTTCCTGTGCAGGAAGCTGGGCTTTCTGGAAGTGGGCTGGGTGGTGGGCTCCCAGAGAACAAGGGAGCGGGGTTCCAAGTGTCAGCCAGGCCCTGTGGCAGTGTCTCCACTGCCCACATTTGAGGACTAGTTACTGGGGGGAAGTGGGTGGAAGGTGTAGTTCGGGCCAGGGGGACTCAGTGTCAGGCTGGGGTGAGAGCTAACCCATGAGATCACAGTCACACGAGATTCACAGCACCCTGGGTTGGGGGCCCCCTTGGTTGTCTGTGAGCCAAGGCCCAGCCCACTGTGGAGGCTCAGTGGCTCTGCCAGCTGGACAGTACAGATCCTATTTTATAGATGGGGAAACTGAGGCTTAGAGAGGGCTGGCGGAGTTTCCTGGAGAGAAGCAAAAGTGGAGGGGGTTTTATAAGGTAAAGGTTCCGTCTTTCCATTCCTGAGAACCCTACATTTCCATTCTCTGTAGAACACTACAGAGCCACAGGAAGAAGCAGAGAGCAAGAAAGGAGCTGGGGAGAGTACAGGGTGCAAGTAGGCTCCCCGGGGGAGGAGCCTACTGTGGGCTTGCTGGGGGCTGCCAGGAGGGCAGCCTGGGGAGAAGGGGAGAAGGCCTGGCAGGCCTCAGCCCCTGGCCTTCTTGTCTCTGCAGCCAGCCAGGACCCCCTTGCACAGAAGCCAGAGCCCCTGGGGAGTAGAGACGACCGACTGGAGGTGAGAGCTCATCGGAGGGAGGAGTGGGTGGGCCTGGGGGGTGGGGGCGCAGGCTGGAGGTCAGTCTGAGGGCTGCCTTTATCCCTGGGAGGACTGGGAGGCTGGAGCCGAATCCCAGCCCCGCCCCCTCCAGCCTAGGGTTACCTCACACTAACACCCTCTCCCCTGACTCTATATATGCACAACCTTGGGTTCCCACCAACTCACCTGGGAGTCACTGCAGACTCCTTTCTCATCTTCTCCATCCCCACTGACAACTCCCTGTTGATTCCCTACTCTGAGAACCTCTTGAGTTCCTGTTCTGTCTCCAGTCCTGCTGCTGCCTGAGTCCTGCACCCCTCAGCTCCCCCAGCATTTCCTGGCTGCCTGCTCTCAGTTGCCCGCATCCTCCACGAGGCTGCCAGAAGCCTCTTTCTAATACACAGCCTGGAACTTGTCATTCTCCTGCTCAACATTTCTCCATGTTCCCATCCCTTGGCCCCTTCTGATGTCCCAGCTTGACATAGTCCCCCTTCACCCACACCTGCCTCTCCAAAACTCCTCCTACTGGCTTCTACCCTTCCTGGCCTCCTAAACTACTCTGGGCTCTGCTCTAGCCTCCCTCCTCTGGGATGTCCACCCGCCCTCCATCACCTCCAGACCCAGCTGGCTCACACTTCCTCCTCTGAGCTCTCCCGCCTGGCAGTTGGATGCTGGGGCATCCTGCTGTCTGTCACCCACTGTGTGTGCCTCAAGCACCCTGTTTTCTGCACCATGTGACTGCATGTCTGTGTAGCTAGCTCATCTTCTCTGCTCTGTATGCCCCTCAACCCTGGGGACACACCTTTTTCATACCTGAGTTCCCACTGCCCTGGATGGGTGCCTGCGATAGGCCCAGCCAGTGCATTTCTGTTATAGGAGGGATGCAAGCCCCAGCCCTTGGCCATGCCTCTGGGGTGCCTTGAAGGAATCTTCTGTGTTCAATGAGGAAGAAAAGTGGCGTGCATGTGCGTATATGCATGTGTGTGCGTGTGTGTGGTTTCTGTGTATGAATTGGCCTATGAGTCAGCTCATGGGCCCAGGCTGGCTGAGAGGATGAAGCTGGCTATGCTAGGCATTCTAGCCACAATCCCTTGTCTGGTTCTCACCTTATATTTGGGGAAGCTGTGGCCTAGAGAGGGTGCTGTGAGTGAATCAGGGGAGAGTGGAGTCCAGATACCTCTCTTGTTCCCTGCCTTTGTGTAAGGTGGGAAGGAGGCAGGACTGAGAATGTCCCTGCCAGGGGGACCAAGCCCTGTTGCTGGGAGCTGACCTAGGGACAGGGAGGGGGAGGGCCTGGAGAGTCATTATTATTTATTTTATTGCCAGTGGCATTCCCCATGGGGCGGGAGCTCCCCCCAGAGCCAGGACAGATGGTGTTCCTGGGAGCCGGCAGTGTCGCAGCAGCCTCGGCCACCTGCCAGAAAAGACTAGATTTGTCACCCACCCAGGAAGCCATGAGGGGAGGGACATTTGGAGAAGCTGAGGCCCTCCTGGGTAGCAGGGATTGGACCCAGAGAAAAAGAAGCTGTTTTTAGGGTTCTTGTTTATGCTTCTGTGCACAGACCCTTATCCTAGGCCATTGGCCCTGCTCTCTCCAAGTTCAAGCTCTGTCCCTTTGCTACTCCACCAACATCATCCTCTCCATGAGGGCTTTCTGGATCAGCCCTTTGTGCTCATCCCTGTATTCTCTCTCAGCTTGTCTTTTGCCTGGGTTCTATTGCCTTCTTCCTAGGATTGAGGATCTCAGGCCTCAAGCAACTCAGCTCTGAGCTCTGTCCTGCCCCAAACCCCATACCTATGCCAAAGCTCGTTGTCTGCCTGACCTTCTGGCAGCACCCTCACCCTAAGTTCTCTGCCCATGCTCAGCCCTGCTAGGGAAGATAAAGGATGCCCTCAGGGACTCCTCAAGGAGGAGGACAAGATTGGAGATAACCAGGACCCAAGGGTATTGGTCAGACTATAGGATGCTGGAGAGAAAGCAGGAGAGGGATTGGAGAGCCTGTTGAGGACTCTGGTTGTATGGAGGCTAGAGACACAAATTGGTCACAGAATGGATGAACCAGGGGTCAGGTAAGCATGGGTTCAAGTCTTAGCTTCTCCATTTCCCAGAACTGTGACCTTTGTCCAATTGCTTAGCTAGACTAAATATCAGTCTCATCATCCACAAGCAGGGTAAGACCCTCCAGTCTCACAGGGCAGAATCACGGCTGCTGAGCATTAATGCACAGAGATGCTGGGAGAAGTTACAAAGATAAGGGTGAGTGCCTCGCCCACGGCAGGTCCTTGGAGAGCTGCCCCCTCCTTATCTCCCTCCAGGATTTGATCCTTGGGGCCAACACTTGGGTGTATCCCCAGGAGACAGGGCACGCCAGGGGGCTTGGCCGGGGCCAGGGGAAGTTCTGTGCGCATGGCATGTTCCCCTGGTACTGCTGGGTGCCAGCCAGGAAAGCAGCACTGCCAAAACCATCCCCTACCCAGTGGCATGGGTTCAGCTCACTCCCTTGGGCTGGCTCCCTAGCTGCTGGCCAGCTGGGTGGTGGTGATAGGGCTTCTTGGGTAAAGCCTGGTGTCCTCCCCCAGGATCCTGGGCTTCTGTATCATTGCTGTCCAGAAGCTGGGGCTCAGACAGATCAAGTTGGTGAGCCTAGCATACTCATCAATGCCCTCCCTCTCTGTGCCAGTTTTCAGAGTCCAGATGGCATCTCGGGACCCCAGCTGGGATGGGATGGGGAAGAAGACCAGGGTAAGGGCACAGGTATTCACACTAGACTCTCAAGGGTACAGCCCGGCACTGACTCCTCTATTGCTGCCCTGAAGATAAGTAGGACCACACCCCGTGGCATGACACTGCTCCCCTTGCTTACTGGGTCCCCTCCCATCCACTCCTTGCCCCCCATTCCCACCAGTGCTTCAGCCTCATAGCCATGCTCAGACCTCCAGCACCCCCCAGTTCTTTTGACCCCCTTGCTCTTGCTCACACTGACCTTTTTGTCTGGAGCAACTTTCTCTTTTTTCTTCACCTACTCTTTTACCTACTGGATTGAATGTCTCCTCTGCTGTGAAGTCCTCTCAGATGGCTCCCACCACCTCAGAGTGAGTCAGTCTCTTCCCTTTCCTGGGCACCCACAGCTCCCGACTTTCCCTGATCTCACAGTTGGTGACTTGTTGCCTTATGTGATTGTGTGGGTTGTCCATCCTTTCCCATGTGATTGTAGAAAACGGAGTTGCCTACACCTCTCATGGGCACCTGCAGGGCCTAGCATAGGCCTGGTGTAGAGTAGGTGCTCGGTAAAGACTTCTTGAGTGAATGAGAATGGCTGTGAGTAGGGTCTACTGTTGGATTAGACCAGTTTTGGAGATTCTGGAGGAAGTGGCCTTGGAACTGTGACAGAGAGAGTCAAGGCCATGAACTAGTGAGGCCAGAGACCTGCTGGGCAGACAGAGAGGTCCATGTGGGCCTGATAGGACCAGTTAAAGGCAGCAAAGACCAGCACAGGCCTGGGAACAAGCAGATAGAGGAGCCTCAAACAAAGACTCCACCCCAGAGGGGACCGCAAGATGCTGGCCCAGTGCTAAGAACATGGCTCCAAAAACTTCTGATGCCGTCGAGCTGTGGTCCGAGGAAGGCTTAGGCTCTGGATTGGGGCTGAGGTTGAGGGTAGTGATGGTGAGTGAGAGGCCTAGGTGTGAGATAGCACTCATCAAGGCCAACCAAGGGAGTTGTGGCAGGTCTGCTGATGGCTTGTCAGCCTGCACCAGGCTTATGGGAGAAGGCATCACATGTCTGCGGGCACAGGTTCCCAAGCAGGGAGCACTGGGGTGAGGCTGGAAGGGCACTGGAAGTAGCACTCTGCAGCCCTGAGTTTAAAATTCTAGAGCAAATGCTCCTCACTGCCAGCCCCACTTGCTCCTCCTGGATTCTGCACATCAGCAAGTGGCCTCTGTGATGCCCTGTGGCCCCACGGGAGCTGCTGCCAACAAATTAGCCATCACATCTGGCATCTATGGGGGCCCTGAGGCCCTGCCAGATGTCTGTGCCCACCTGTCGGGCTGCACAGGCCTGGGGTGTACAGTGACGTGGGGCCTGGGAGGCAGTTTATCTATAACTCCAGTCTGTTTGTATGTCTTCCCATCCATCTGTCCACACCCCTGGACTGACTAGGACATCACAGGTGCAGCTATCAGAGAAACCTAGTCTGAAAGGAAGGCATCAAGCCCTGGGACTTATACTCAGAGAACGCAAACTGAGATGAGGCCAGGCGGTAGGTAGGCCAAGGCCCAGGGACATCCAGGCCTTCCAGAACCTGGGAGGGATCTGAGAGAGAGGCAGGGTTTGCTTCAGAGGAGCACAGTAGGTCGGAGGCAGTGCCTAGCCAGATGCTCAGGGCTCTGGAATGAGGCTGCTGGGGCCAGCCCCTCCCCGCTGCCCCGCCTCCACCGTCCTGCCTGGCCCTCAGCTGTAAACACAGAGAGAACAAGTTCCGTTTCCCGGGAAATATTTATCTCAGGCCGTGTGGGGAGCGTGTGCGAGGCCTCCTTCTGTCCTTCCTGCGGGCTGGCTGGGGGGCAATCTGTGGGGCCACAGGCAGAGCCAGGAAAGAGGGTGTGCCCTGAGGCCCCTGCTTGGAGCAGCAATCTGAATGCCGCTGGCTGAGAGACAGAAATCTGTTTTCTCCAAATCCCTCAAACTGACCTGTCCTCTCATGTTCTCGTCTTCAGCCCTGCCAGCCCTGTCTGCTCCAGTTCCAATCTTCAAGACTGTGCTTCTCTCTGGTATCCCTGCCCGGAATGCTTTTCTTCCATTTCCCCCGTGTTTCCTTACTCTCAGCCCTTCCTCCGGGGTGGCTTTCTCTGGGACATTTTCCCTAACTCTAACGTTCTTCCACCTGCCCTTCCTCAGGCTTCCAGCAGCTTCCACCCAAGGTCCTGCTGGTCTTGTCCAGAGTTGTTCAGACACTGTAGGCAGCAGCTTGCAGGCTTCCTCCCTGGGGAGCACAGGCCTGCGCACCCCACACAAGGCCCAGATTTCGCCTTTTCTGCCCATCTCAGTGAGGCCAGCACAAGCTCAGGCACCTGGGGATGTGGCTTGAGTGGGGGGATGATGGAAAAAGCCCATTAACCCACCCACCATCTGTGGGGAGACAGAGAAGCCCAGGTTTCTGCAGGCTGGCTCTGGGGGTTTGGGCTCTGTATCCCACGCTGGGCCAGGCCTGACTGAGTCCTGACAACAGGAAATCCTTGAAGGAACAAGCAGGAGCTGAGGACTCTGAGCACAACAACAGGAAACAGCAGTGACATGGGGCAGCAGCTCTGTGACTGTGCCCGGTGGGCGGGGACAGGGTTTCTGGGATCCAGCGTGATATTGAGGGTGATGTGAGACACTGATTGGGGACAATGGGTGTTTTATGAGATGGGTGACACTGAGCTTGTGACACGTGATACCAAGTGTATGACTGTGATCACAGAATACTATGTAAAGAGGAGGTGAGTCACTGAATATGTGACCAGGGTAGGACACTGAGGGTGATGATGGGTGCATGGGAGGTGTGACATCATGAGCATCAGGCACGTAAACATGCACAAATGACAATGTTCCATAACGAGTGTGGTCCTGAGTTTGTGGTCATGTGTTTGATACTGAGTTGTGAGACCAAGAACATGCCTGAAGGTGGGACTGAGTATGCAAATGAGAGTGCACCATGGAGTGTGCAAAAGTGTGTGATGCCTATGACCTGGAGCCTGACATTGAGTGTGACACTGTAATGTGACAGTGTGAGGAGTGAGCACACAGTGCCGCGTGTGGCACTGTCATGAGAAGACACCGATATGCTCAGGCGGGGAAGGAACTCTGCCTGAGGGGTGGTTTGGAAAATTGCTGTGGCTGCTGAGTGTTAGCGGGAGAGTGAGGGCTGCAGAGGGGAGGTGGGCTGACCAGTTGGAGGCTCCTGGGAAAGGACCAGGCTTTGGAGGTGTTGGGAAGGTAGAAGCAACAGAACTTGTTGATGACTGAGAAGGTGAGCAGGAAGGGAAGACTGAGGGGCGACTCCCAGGCTTTTGGTTTGACAAACCAGGTGATGGAGGATGGAGAGACGTTTCTGAGATGGCCAAGATGGGGGAGGGGTACGGAGGTCGTGGCTAAGGAGGCAGGGAGACAGAGACGGACAGAGGCCTGTATTGGAGGTGTTAGTTAAGCCAAACATGCTGGCAAGGCCGTCTGGGCTGGGCATGTATTTGGGAGGTAACAGCCGGGGGTAGTCTGTTAAGCTGTGGACTTGGCTAGGATGATTTGTGAGAAAGTGTAAGTACAGAAGAGGTGGAGACAAGGGCAGAGTCCCTCACCCTGAACACTCCAGAGACTGGAGGAGGAACACAAGGACAGAAGAGCCACCAGGGAGGAGGAGGAGACCAGGCAGGGAGAGAGGCTCAAGGGGCAGGGAAGGGCAGGGCGCGGACACCGCGGAGGTAGACGACAGAAGGCTGTGCTGCACGGGCCACATGGGAGTGCCAGGCTGATAAGAACCTTTTCAGTGACAGGTGGGGCCAGAAGCCCGTCTGGCCAGGCTGGACAGTGTGTGCAAGTTGAAGAAACGAGCACAGACAGCCCTTTAGGGACATTGGGCTTTGAGCAATGCAGAGAAGGGGTGGGGTTGCTGAAAAGGGGTGCGGTCAGGGCAGATTAAAATATTTTATTGTGGAATATTTCAAACACACAATACCAGAGGGAATAATACACCAAACTGCCATATACCATCACCCAAATTCAACAGTGTCAAGATTTGGCTAGGTTTGCTGCTTTTATTTCCTCCTCCCTTTTTTTGCCGTTTCTCTTTAAGTTTTTTTTTAAAAATTTAATTGTGGTAAAATATACATAACATAAAATTTACTATCCTAACATCCGTGCCTGAGTGTGTGGTTCATTGTATTAAACTGCATTTCCAATGTTTTGTAACCAATCTCCAGAATCCTTTTATCTTCTACACCAAATCTCTGCCTATTAAACAACAACGCCCACCAAAGCACCCGCCAACAACCCCTCCACCCCTTCTCTGTTTGATGACTCTAGGTACCTCGTATCATTGGAATCATACAGAATGTGTCTTTCGGTGACTAGCTTCTGTATTCACTTAGCATAATCTCCTCAAGGTTCATCTACATTGTACCATGTACAGGATTTTCTTTTTTTTAATGGCCAAATAATATTCTCTTATACACAGTATGATTGAAATACACAGTGAATGCTTGAATTAAAAAGTTATTACAGTAAAAGACATGTTGTAATTAATCCCACTCAAGATCGTCTCCTTTGCTTCAAACATACACACCCTATTGTTCCTGCCACTTTCATAAGCAGGTCTAGAAGTCCTCCTTTCTGAATATCTTTACGAGGTGTGATCAAAAATACAACAAATGCTGTTGCCAAGTGCCGTCCCATGAAAAGGCAGGCTTGTGAAAACATGAAGGTGTGTCCTTATCCACCTTGTTCACCGGATCTGGCACCATGTGACACCTGGCTCTTCCCTAAAGTCAAAATGACCATGAAAAATAAGCATTTTGAAGCTATTCTGCACACCAAGGCAGCCACAGCAGCATGACTAAAGACATGAAAGAGGAGTTCCAGAATTGTTTCAGAAAAGAATGATGAGATAGATGTGTTTGAAGTGAGAGGGAGTATTTTGAAGGTGATACTGCATGCCTTTTACTGTAATAAAATTTTAAAAACTTAAACATTCACTCTATTTTCAGATCTATCACCTCTTGCTTCTCCATTTATCCACCAATGGACACTCACTTGTTCTGTATATAGCTATTGCCAATATTGCTGTGAACACAAGTGTACACAGATCTCTGTAAGACCCTACTTTCAATTCTTTTGAGTATATACCTGTAAATAGAATTATTAGATCATACGGGAATTCTGTTTATTTTTTTTGGAGGGGGAAGGCAACGGTACTGTTTTTGACAGCATTTGCGTGATTTTACGTTCCCATCAACTGTATAGGATGGATTCAATTTCTCTACGTCTTGGCCAATACCTGTTATTTTCTGGGTTTCTTCAATGGTAGCCATCCTAACAGGTATGAGATGCTATTTCACTGTAGTTTTGATTTGCATTTCCCTAAAGATTTGTGATATTGAGCGTCTTTTCATGCGCTTGTTGGCCATTTGTGTATCTTCTTTGGAAAAATGTCTATTCAAGTCACTTGTTTATATTTTAATTGAACTCTTTGATTTTTTTTTTTTTTTTTTTTTTTGAGACAGGGTCTTACTATGCAGTTCAGGTTGGCCTTGAACTCACTTTGTAGCCCAGGCTGGCCTTGAACCCACAACGATCCTCCTTCCTCAGCCTTCTGAGTGCTGGGATTACAGGCGTGCACCACGGCTCGCTTTTATTGTTGAGTTACAGGATTTTTGTTGTTGGTGGTGGTGGTCCTGGAGATTAAACTCAGGGCCTTGGGCCGGCTAGGCAAGTGCTCTAGCACTAACTGTGTTCCCACCTCCATATGAGTTCTTTATATATTCTGCATATTTATCCCTTATTCAATATAAATGTCAATATTTTCTCTCATTCTATGGGTTGTTTGGCTGAAGTACTTTAAAGCAAATCCCAGACATGATATCATTTCATTGAAGATGGATAATTATTATCACTATTACTATTTGTATAATTTGATGCTAAGAGAGCTTGTACGATGCTGAAGTGTGGTAAAGTAATGCAGCCAGCGTGGAACCTGTATCTGACACTGTGAACCGATGACACAGTGGCCTTGTGAGCATGATGTGTGACAGTGAGGATGGGGGCCACCCAACCTGAGTGAGGGTGATCATGATGAATCACTGTGTTTGGCCCTGGGACATTCCATGTGGGACACCATGAAATGACTGTGTGTCACTGAGTATGTAAGAGCTGCTACATGAAGGTGACAGCATTCCTGTCCATATGTCCTCATGGAGTGACAGAGTGGGACACTACATGTGAACGAGAGGGCTGAGGGTGTGCCGTGGATGACGAGAGTGCTTCAGTCAGTCCCTGCCTCAGCTGATGACCATCGGAGGGATGGTAGACGTTGTAGAGCAGCCAGGAGATATATCCCATAGGGACAAAAATAGTGCTCTGGCCCAGCTGTGAGCTTCCCTGGAAGGCTTCCTTGGGGCAGGGCAAGAGCACTCCAGGGCATGCTGCTGGTGCTGAGCAGAGAGGGCTGAATGGTGTCGGACAGCCCTACCTGGGCTCTGACTGCAGCGCAACATGTTCTCTCTTGCACCTCAGTTTCAAGTATCAAATGGGGCTGCCGGCAATATCACACTAAATAGTGCTTGTAATGAACACAGTCCCTGGCGCTAGCAAGCGCTCCATGGTCTCCTGGGGAGCAGCCTCCTCAAGCCCCTGCACTCTAGGCATCCAGATGACGGGAGCGCCCGTGGGAGGACCGAGGGTGTATTGCATGATGGAGCCCTCCTCCCTCGCCCTACCCATCCTCTCTGTCCCTCGCTTGGTGTTGTCAGTGACACCCCCACTCTCTCCTACATCCTTCCCTCCCCGGCTCCTGCTGTCCTCTCCCACTGTCAGCCTCCAGCCCAGGCTCCTGCAGCCTCATTCAATTAGGCTGATGCAATTTGCTCAATAAAAAGCCCCATAATTTGGTTAATCACACCGGCAGGAGATCTGGTCCTGTGGGGAGGGTGGGAAGGCATAGGGGGTCCATACCAATATCTGAGGGCACGGGTCTCCTGGAGCCCAGTGCTTGGCCTCCATGAACCCAGATCCAGAGGCCTTGTCTTCCCGGTTTGCTTGTGTCCCTGAGGGGAGGTCCCTGTTCCTTTCTGCGTGTCTCCCTTTTGGACAATAAGAGTTAGGTTGGGGCTATTAGAGTCCCCAGCCTGCCTCACTGGTCTCTGCATCCTGGCTCTGGTCAGTTCCTCTCATGGTGTCTGCAGGGCCTTCTCCTGGCCTTTGGGAAGGGCTGGAGCATGGGTCAAGGGGACAGGGCTCCAGGGGAAGTTAAGTGGGGGGTGTCCCTACCTTCCTCTAGAATGTGTCCATCCTAGTTCCACAATCAGAGACCTCCAGTCCCAGGCTGCACACCCAGAGGGGGGGCAAGAAGAAAGGGAGCTGCTGTTTCTTGGTCCCTTGCAAGACTTCTACTCCCTAACCATTGCGCAGGGTAGGTGGCGCTGACCAAGACTTGGCCCTCAATGTTGCATCCGCCTAGAGGGTTAGAGTCACTTCCTTCTAACTTACAGGAAGTGGCTTCAGCCTCCTGCTGAGACCCAGCTTAGGCAAGACTTGGATGGCTCCAGTTTAACCTGGGAAGCTGTTTTGTTTTCTGTTTTTTTAAGACAGGGTCTCACTGTGTAGTCCAGACCAGCCTTGAACTTGCTGTGTAGCCTCAACATCTGGAGCGCTGGGATTATAGGAATGTGCCACTCTGCCTGACTCTGGGGGGGAGGTCCCATTTTATGGACGAAGAAACGGAACCTAGGAAGATTAAAAGACTTGTCCAATGTATGTCGTGTGTGCTGGGGTGGGGGGGGTCCAGATCTGGTGGAGGAGGTGATGGGGGAGAATTGGAACACCCAGATTTCAACATGCTCAGCCATGTATTCACCCACTCATTTATAGACAAGAGCAGCCACTCGTAATCCCTCACTGCCAGACCTTACTGAACACACCAGGCTCATATCAATGACCCCAGTCACACATTCATGGGCATGGGTAGTGAAGGCCACCCACACGTGCAAATGACCACGTACACACAAAGACACAGGATACTCACATGTTTACCCTCAAAGTCTCCCACAGAAGCACAATCCGTGCACTTCCACAAAGATGTTTTCCTAGTAACCCAAGGGACATACTCTGCTGCGATCACATGATGGTCCATAGGGACATACCATTATGGACAACATGTATTTAGGTCACCACAGAGGGACTTCTCACAAAGTAAGAAATAAGTTCAGTTTTGTTACCTATATTCAGAATTTTGCCACCAGAAAAACCACACAAAAGCCATTTGAATTTTCACTTCCAGAATGAAATTTATTTTGAATTACACATAGCATCTGGGGGTCTGACAGAGGGCAGAATCTTTCAGGGATCTGGTCCTCTCAGGATTCTGCACAGATTCACAGGCACAACAACCCCGTCAGAGCTCCCACATTTACTGGCCCTGGCTGTGTGTGCGCATGTGTGCGCGTGTGTGCGTGTGTGTGTACACGTGTACTTCACTAGCTCCCAGGCTACCCTTGGGATATGAGGAGAGGTTCCAGAGAATCCGGATGTTTGTTCTCTGGCTCCTGGGTCCTCCAAAGGCAAATAGCTTTGGATGCCAGCCTGCCTGCAGGGAGGGTGGGGTAGGGTTTGTGAGGAGCCTGCTTTGGCTCCTGGAGCCCCACTGCTGGGACCCTGGGGAGTGATGCATAGTGACAAGGCTCATGGCCAGCTTCCCATGGGCTCTCAGGCTCATCGTTTTCCCTCTCTAGGGCTTGATTCTCTCATCTGAAAAATGGAGGAAGGAGGAGGTGAGACTGGCTGGGCTTTCCTCTTGAGACTGAAATATGTAGAGAGATGTTCAGAGCTCAGGACCAGAGGAGAAAACCAAAGTTGGGGAGAGCTCATAGAGGGACCCAAGAGGTCCAGGTTCAGGGCAGGGCGTGGAGGCTCAGAGCCTGCCTGCGATGTATCCCTCCGGCCTTCCTCTGCACATAGGGAGGGCCCTGGTCTCGGTGCCCACACCAGCTCTGGGCCCCTGGCTTGCTCTGCTGAGGAAAGCAGTGAGGCAGGAGGTGGGGATGAGAGTTGGGGAGTAGAGCTGGGGGCTTCTGGGACACGAGGTCAGGGCTGGACCTGCGAGGACAGGAGAGAAGCAAGGACATCATGGTCAGGGTGGGGCAGCATAGGCTTTAGTGGGGAGGGATGAAGGGGTGTAGGGAACAAGATGGAGTGGGCAGAGGCCAGAGCATGCAGAGCCTGGGCATCAAGAGGCAGCGAATGGCAGTACCCCTTGTTCCTTCACTCTTCCGGAGGAGTCCAGGAGGGCTTTACAAACAGCGCCCAGTGGCCAGGAGCTCCTAGCCCTATGGCACTTAAGGGGCCATGGCAGTCATAGGGGAAGGAGGGGGTACAGTCACATATATACTTGAATAAAGAGCAGCTGGGTTGGGGCAGGGGATCCCAGAGATGCCCCTGCCCTGGGGAGCACAGTGGATGGGAGCCCAGAGACAGGGGCATGCATGAGATGACCCTGCCGGAAGATTCCTCACCCTAACCCCTAAAAAAGAAGGGCTATTTTTAGGAACAATAAAAGTGCTCACACATTCCTGCAGGGGCAGGAGAGGGAAGGGAGAAGCAGGAGTCAGGGGAGGAGAGGGTAGGGCCCTGCTGTGCCCGCAGCTCCAGCTTTGCCTTCAAAGGCTTCCCCACAGGGGCTTTCCTGGCTGGCCCCGGGTCTCCAGCCTCGTCTCCAGGGACCCCTCCTGGCACTCACATCAGTCTCTCTGTTTCTGAATTAGTTTATGTCCCTGTCTCTCTTTCTCCTACGCCCATTTCCTCCCTCTCTCAGGATTTAGGGAACAGCTGAGCTGGGCCAAGAGCTGAGGATGCAGCCAAATACAGTCACGGGCTGAAGCAGTGTGAGGCTGTGGGAGACGCATACCAGAGAGAAACAGCAAGAGAGGCAACATGGAGAGCCCAGGGAGGCTCTGGAAGAGCGTGGGGAACCTAGTTATGGCAAGCCCCAGACAAGCAGACTTTCTCAGGCAGCTGGTCTCTCTGTGTCCCTTCCCTACCTAGTCCCAAGAGAGGCCAGCATTCCCTCACCCCCACGCCCAGGTCACCCCTTCCTTCTGGCCCTTGATAGGTCCATGTCAACCCTGAGCCAGGCTGGTGCCATTCAGCATCTTCCCAGGGTGGCACTGTGTCTGGCACAGGGAGAGACAAGGACCCAGACTCTGGCCTAGGGGAAGACACATTACCCCACCTCCACACCTGAGAGGGGACCAGCCCATCCTGTGGCCAAGGCAGGATACTAAAGGGGCTCCAAAGATGCACAGTGCTCAGGAGGGAGGTAACTGAGTGTGGCCCAAGGGCTGGACTACGGCATGGTCCTCCTCCTGCCTCTAGGCAGGATCTGCATGGTCCTTCCCTGCCTCCTCTGGCTGAGGTCTACCCCTGCGTGTGAGCACTGAACCCCATCTCTCCTGGAGCCTGGAGACTGGTTCTGATAGCATTTTAGGAGGCCTGTGAGGAGGACAGGGCATCACCTGCAGGAAAGGCTTCCTGAAGAAGGAAAGGTCACCCACTCATCTTTGGGAAGAGTTCCTCCTTGAGCTGACCTGATGGCCCCACCCCTTCTGTGCTGGGAGATGACCCTAAAGCACAAAGGTCCTGCTGGCCTGGAGAGACCCTCTGGAAAGGTCACCAGAAGCCCTCAGCCCAAGACACCCTCACAGGGGTCACAGGGTCTGCCCCTCTGCTCACAGATGGCATTTACCCCTTGGGCAGCCTTGGGCCCTCAGGAGATCCCAGGTCAGCAAACATGTCCTGACTCCTGTGAGGGTTTGGTGATGCTGGGGACCTGGAGAGGAGCAAGTGAAACCTCTGCCTCTAAGAACCCCTAGTATGATGGGGAGCCAAGTGGGGAAGGGTGGCAATATACTGACATATAACACTATGACCTGGGAGCACAAGGCAGTGGGGGTCCCAGGTAGAGAGGACAGTGAAGAGAAGGGAGGTCGTCATTTCATTCATTCATCTATTCACTCATTCATGTATTCAGTCATTCCCGTGGCCACCACTTCCTGCGGGGCATGACTCTCTCTTCTGGCTGGCCACTCACTCAGTACCCGTTCCTTTCCTGCTGGGGCTTCCATGCCTGCCTGGCTCCTGGAGGCTTAGACTTGCTTTGTCCAGCTCCCCACCCTCCACGAAGGCCATGAGAGTGTTGAGGTAGAAAGGTTCACAGACATTCAGGGTCCTGGAGCCGGGGCTGGAGGACTGTCACTCACCCAGCCCTCTCTCAGGGCGCAGACTCCCAGCAAGGCCCTTCTCCTTGCGTGCATACCTTGGGGACAGGGCGCTCATCCACCCAGCTGGCCTGGCTTCTCTGAGGCCGACTCTGACTCCTAGTATGCTTATTATGCCTGCCTCTTTGTCACTGCCCCACTGTGCCCAGCTCTGCCCTCAAGGGCCCTAAGCCAGGAGATAGGAGAGGTAGAAGTGGCAGTAGATCAAGAGGACTAGGGTGGCGTGGGGAAGAGGCTGCTGGTGACACGCTCAGGAGACAGGGATGGAGCCTCTGCTGGTTCTACGATGTAGATGAAGAAGCGCTGAGCGAGCGGGTGCTTGATCTGATGTCTGCTATATTCCTTACAGGGTCAGCTCCCCTTCCCCTCCCTTGGCTCCTGCCTCCTGTCCTCTTCCCATGCTGCTCATTCCTGTTCCCCTCCTCCTCTAACTCTGAACCCCAGGATGGGAACTGAATGAGGCCCTCAGAGAACTGACTGAACCTTCAAATAATCAACCTTGCCTCCAAACCCTGCCTTCCCACCCCAGTTCTTTCCCTCTTGTCGCCTTCCCTTCCTTCCTAGCCCTGGATGGATCCATGGGGCCTGGGACAGTTGGCAGGAGCTAGAGTAGGGGCTGGGACTGACTCAGGCAGGGTGGGAAGCCTGGGGGGTGGGTTGCTGGCAGTGGACATGGAAAAGGAGGTGACAACACCAAGCTCATGAGGGAGGCCGGGGCACTCACGGGCGGCCTGGGACAGGCGCAGGTGTATTCTACAGTGCACGTGTCTCCAGCGTGGCTCAGAGGCTGGAGACGCGGCCCTGTTGGAGTAACAACTGAAGCCGGAGTCTGCGAAGACCGGGGTGGGGTGGGGTGGGGTGGGGGCAGGGTAGACCGGAGAAGGGGAGGGAGGAGGAGGAAGAGGGGGAGAGGGGATCTCTGCAGGCTTCTTTTAAGGTTGGGCTCCTGAGTGGCAGGTAAACCTGTGGTCTCTGTCACCCACTGCCCCATCTCATTCTGTCCTTCCTCACCACCACCTCTCCCTTCCTGTGGGACCTTCCTGTGGTGTCCCTTCATGTGGGCAAAGTGACATAGACTTGCATGCAGAGGGTGCCCCACCTGAGTGAGGCCTCACCTGTCTGTCCTTAGCCCTTTTGCCTATAAAGCAGCTTGATCAAACAGCACCTCCCAGCGCAATGGAAGCAAGGGCCAGAGAAAGTGAACAGGTCTCAAGGTGTGGTTCCCACAACATCTGTATCCTCTGGACGTGGGGCAGAAACGCTGGGGTTGGGGCCCAGCACTCTAGTGACTCTGGTGCATGCTAAAGTTGGAGAATCACCAGGGACACCTGTAGCCACAGTGAGTACTTGAGAAAGGTGCCTTCTCTTCCCCAAAGCCTGATTGGAACAGGACATTGACATCTGAGTTAGTCCAACTCTGACCTGGGTCTCTGTCCTGCCTCCTTCCAGATTAGGTCTCCCGGTAGTCACCAAGCCTCTTTCCTTTGTGCTCTTCTCCCTGGTCTGGCTCATCCATATCGAGAGGAGGCCTCGGAGTGCAAGACGTTAGCACACACAGCAGCTCTTCTCCGAGTATTTCAAGCACGAGTGTCTGCCAGAGGCGGCTCCTCAGGCAGGTGGCAGGCGTGGGCGGGTGGGGAAGGAGGAAAGGAGAGAGGAGGAGGAGCCACCTAGTCCTGCTTCCTTATCTTCTGCCTGGGTGCTGGGCGTGCTGGAGGGCTGTGAGGAGCTACAAAGGAAGGCTAGGGTGCTGGGCTCTGGCTAGGGTCCAAGGCTCAGACCAACGGGGCTTTGCTAGTCTGAGAGGGGGGAGTTCTGCCAGCCCTTCTAGATGGCAGCCACATGCCGGGCAGAGAGATGGACAAATTCTCCTTTGCCTTCAGAGAGAGGGTCTCATTCTTCAGGAAGATTAGAGAATGTGTATGTGGCCCACCAGAACAGGAGACAGGAAGTGGAGGAGGTGTAAGTGGCATCTGTGGCTGGCACCCTGGCTTCTCCATCAGGGCCACCTGCCTGAGCTCCCTGGTTCTACGGGTACCCACTGCGGGTCAGATGCCTTCTCCCCAAGTTCTCAGAATGACTGCTTGGAGGTTTGGGGGTGGAGTGGGCAGGACAGACAGGAGTGGGTGTGGGCAGCGAGTACACGGGAGAGAGAAGTAGAGGGGGAGGACAAGTCATCGGGAGGAAGAGAGAGGATGTGGAGGTGGCAAAACTGTTGTGACTCAGAGGCAAAATAGGAGAGCAGCGTGTGGCAGAGATGGACATTGACTGAGAGAATCGTGGGGAGAGGGAGAGCGAGCCACTCGGACTAGGAGCGCCTAGCCCAGGGGAAGGAAAGAGAAACCTAACAGAGGAGCTCCAGGGTCTTAGAGGATCTTAGAGGAACTTTCCTCCCTTTACAGAAAGGACAAGTTCCAGACTGAGAGATCCCTTCCCCATCATGCAGGGTACCCAGCAAAAGCAGAGCTGCGGTGGAATGGAATAGACAGTCTCAGTAAGCACAGTTTGAGTCTCAGGAGGAAGGTAGTTGACTTTGTGTGTGTGTGTGTGTGTGTGTGTGTGTGTGTGTGTGTGTATGCACATGTGGTATTGAGGATTGGACTTAAGGCCTTCACACTAAGCCACATTCCAGCTCTTAAAGAAAAATTTTTTTGAGACAGGGCCTCTCTAAACTGCTAAGTTGCCCAGGCTGGGCTTGAACTTGTGCTCCTCCTGCTTGAGCCTCCCAAAGTTCTGGGATTATTGGCAAGTCCCGGTAATGGCTGGCACTAACTCTTGAGTTTGATGTTATTACTTTCTTGCAGGCTAGCAAGAGGGGTGCTGTGAGCTTTCACTGCAGAGCAGAAGGTGTGGGGTGTAGGTGCCAGGCAGCAGAGAGCGAAATGGGAGGAAGGTGGAGGTGAAAAAAGACCTGGAGTCTCACGGAGATGAGACGGGAGAGCTGCTGGTGACAATGACCCTCAAGAAGGCCATCAACCCCTGTGCTGGTGGCTCCAAATGGGGCAAGGCCTCTGTTTTCATAACCTTAGGCTTTAAGGAGTTCGCAGTAATTCAGTTCAGATTCTCACTTTCTCCAGAACCTGACCTGGCCCCATTCAGAGCCCCAGCCCTGGCTTCAGAGGAGCCCTGACTCAGAAGAGATTCCTCCTTCTTGGTACCTGGGAGAAAGGCTGGGGTGTGGGAACGGCGCTGTCTACGGTGCTGATGATCCTACCTCAGACCACAGAGCAGCGGGGAGAACAGGAAAGCTCCATCCGTCCATTCCTTTACCCACCCACCTAACTACCATCCACCCACCACCCACCCACCCATCTCAGCTATTCACTCATTTTTCCACTTCCTCATCCACTGTCCACCCAGCCAGCCACCTGCCCATCAGGCACCTCTCCACCCACCCACCCTCTGTCCATCCACCCATCATCAGTGAATTAAATAAAAACCACAGGACTATATGCAGCAAAACTGGAAAGACCCACTTTCACTAATGAGAAAACCAAGGCTCAGAAGAGGAAAGGGGCGTGTTTAAGGCCACACAGAGCTTCTGTCATCAATCCGGGACAACACTGGAAGTCTCTGTTCTTTTCTATACACCAAAGACTCTCCCCTGGGGTCTGGGAAATTACTTGGTTGTTATGATGATATTCACACTGGTGTTTGTTCAAAAATCTCCAAGGCCAGGAAATGTGACCTCTTTCACCCCACTCTGAGCTCTTTGTGTGCACATGCCTAAACGCTTGTGTGTGTACTGGGTATGTGGTTGCATTTCTCTGGGTGTGCGTGTTTGTGTGAGGGTGTTTGCACATAGACATGGGTGGAGGTGCACACATGGCAATTTTGCGTTTGTGTCCCACGTGTAAACTGCTTTCTGT
Source organism: Chinchilla lanigera (assembly GCF_000276665.1). Taxonomy (NCBI): domain Eukaryota; kingdom Metazoa; phylum Chordata; class Mammalia; order Rodentia; family Chinchillidae; genus Chinchilla; species Chinchilla lanigera. Next base: position 18,794,343 of record NW_004955414.1, read on the forward strand.
TCCCTCCTCCTTTTATGGTTCCTGGGGATCTAGCCCAGATTTGAGCCTGGCTCCCTACCTGTGCCTCCAGTTCAGGAATTTCTCCACTTCCTGTTTGCAGTTGCTCCCCAGCGGCTCTCTCCTCCCTTCACTAGGCAGCCACTTTGCCCTCTGAACTTGGGGCTTTGGACTTTGAGCTGTTTCCTCCTCTGAGTGGTGCAGAGGAGGTGAGGTTGCTTTGAGAACTGGGAAAGATCCGTGGAACAGGAGCAAACTGTGACGGCCCCTTTGTCTGCCAGGTCCTAGGCGGCCCATCCTAGCAGCAGTTCCTGCACTCAACATCCCCTACTCCGGGAATGGGCTTGGAGGAGGGTGAGGGGTGGATACCAAGCAGAGACCCTTAGCTGTGTCTGCATTTCGCCTACTCCAAGCCCCTCCTTGCTGCTGCCCTAACTGCCTCCAACTTTCCTATCTTGCCCCCCTCATTGTTGTTATTTTGCCCTTGGCCTAAAAAGTCACAGAAAACTGATCAATCAGAACAAAGGCCAGACAGGCAGCCACCAATTCCAGTAAAGGACAGTGAAGAGCATCCCCCAATCAATGCAAAGGGCAGGTTGCGGTGCCCACCAATCAGAAGAAAGGACAGGCTGTTCTCTCTAAGCCCCCCTGGGGTGGGAGATGGGTGCTGAGCTGGAGCCAGACAGGAGCTGGAGATCCAAGGATTTGGGTTCTGCATCTGGCTCTGTTCTGACAAGCTGGCTGAACACAGATGCATCATTGTTTCTCTCTTAGCCTCAGTTTCCTCATCTGTCAAATGGGGACACTGAGCTTTCTGAAACCTGTGGCTTTGAAAAATTTCTCCCCTAATCAGGCTTACTACATTGCCTTATGCCCTCTTCCCCAGCTTCCCCAGCACACATATGCCAGGTGTCACTGAGGGCAGAGCCTTTTAGGGGTCAGCTTGACAACCCTACCTCCAGGAAGCAATATGTCTGCTCCAGCACCATCATGGGGGGGGCTGCCCTTGGGCCCCAGTTTGGGGAGCCCAGGTCTGGGAGATTGTTTTGAGATCACCTGGAACATCAGCTCTTCCTCCTCCTTTGGCCATCAGCACTGACCTTGAAGGCCACAGTTACCTGTGTGGATGCTGTGTGAGCAGGTGTTGCTGGAGTCCTTGCCTGGGAATCCATGTACCTATGAGAGAGAATGTGTGTGTGTGTGTGTGTGTGTGTGTGTGTGTGTGTGTGTGTGTGTGTAGCGGTCTGGAGCATGCTGCGTGTCTGTGGGGATGTGGACTCTGTGGCTGGATATGTGAACTGTGAAGTGCAGTGCCGAAGGGGCGCGGGACAAACCGCTCTGTTTGGGAGTTGTATGGTTTGGAATCAGCAGCTTCTGATGTCAGAGGGCAGACATCTCTCCACAAGCAAGATGTATCTTCATCCAGGAGCACAGTGAGGGGTCAAAAGGAGGCTGGGGGGATGCCATGGCTAGTGGGAATTTGGGGAGAAAGCCCTCTGCTGCCCTCTCGTCCTGGGAACACTGGATTGAGCAGAGGTGGTGGTGGAGGAGAAAACTATAGCCAAGAAGACCCAGGGATGAAAGCCTGGATCCGGTGCAGGACTCCCTGTGGCAGTCTTTCAAATAATTGGACATCTGGCCCGTTCTTGTGCACCCTCAGGGTGGGAAGCTCACTCCCTTACTTTCTGCTGCTGGCCTCTGCCTTTGTAGCATGGCTGTGCTGGGAAGAGTGTGCTTTATTCCACTGGATTGATGAAATCCTACTTCACTCTTTTGTAACCCTGTGGGTCCTCAAGCTGTCCATGGGGACACACGCTGGATGTCTGGGAATTTGAGTTGGAGAGCGACAACACTGAGTCTGCTCTGCTGTAAGTTAAGCTGCCCTGGGTTATCCAGCTTTAGCCGCATGTAAGACCTGGCTTCCAATTCCCCCCTTACATGGATCACATCCTCTGGATGGGGCTCATCTTGTCCTTACCTGGGAAACAACGAACTGAGGATGATTGAGCCAGATGACAGAAGTGGAGGAACCAGCATCTTCCCTACTTGGATTAATCGATCTCTGTTTATATGGCCTGCAATTTCAGCATTGTTTTTACCATCCATGCTTGCAGTATGGACTTTTGCTCACACATGTTGAATTTGTGGTCTACTAAGACTCTCAACCTTCTGTCATTTTCACACGAATTTGAACTCGCTATGTAGCTCAGCCTGCCTCAAACTCGAAATCCTGCCTCAGCCTCCTGAGTGCTGGCCTTACAGGTGTGTGCTGCTATTACACCAGGCTCACTTTTCTTTCTGAACACAGATGCAGCTATCCCGCAGGGAAGACATCAGAAAGGACTTCCAAGGGCTGGGGAGAGAGCATGGCTGAGAGGATGGTGTGAGTCACGATCTTGCCTTGGCCTTGGATCCCCTGTCCCGTTACTTTTCTCTTTGATCCCCACGGCTCTGGCCGAGTTAACAGAGCGAGAAGCAGGGACCTTTGTTGTCTCTGTTCCAGCTCTCCAAGGACAAGGCCTGGTTCCGTGAGACAGTCTTCCCTTCCTCTGGCTGCTGGGATGGCCCAGCTAGGGGTTCAGGCTGCCCTGGCCCCTCGGCTATCACGTGAGACTGGGCGAGACCCCTCCCTGCTGGGGAGAATGCAGGGTCCCAACTGTAGCAAGCATTCGGCTGAGCACCGTCTTGGCTGGGCACTGTCTGAGGCACCTTTAATTTTCATTGTTTAGTGCTCAGTTTCATTTTGTCTTTACGTCAGCCCTTGAGGGTGAAAGCCACACTTGTCCCCCATTTACAGATAGAAGACTGAATCTCAGTGACTCAACCAAGGCACATACATAGTGCTAATACATACAACAAGGCTAATACATAGTGAAGCCGGCATTCAGTTTTGGGTGGGTTTTTGCTGTTTGCTCATTTTTGCTGGTTTATTTTAACGTGAAGGCTTGCGTTTTTCCTTCTTCCCCAGGGTTGTCCTCCACAAAAGGACAAAAGACTGGGTTTTACTCTGGGTTTTACCTCCTAACTTACTGTGAGACTTGGGCCAGGTCCCTGTCCCTTCTCTGAGCCTCAGTTTGAATGAGAGATGAGGGGACTTGGACTTCCTGTGGCCATAATGCTGTCTGAGTCTGAAGTTCTGAGCATTCAAGTGTTGGGGAGCCTCAGGCTTGCTTGAAAGAGGGGCTTTGTGTTCTTAGCTCTCTGAGCTACGCAACCGCCCTAGCCTACACAGCCAAAACCCTCACTGCCCTTTTCTCTCTTCCAGGATGCCTTGCTGACCCTGGGCTCTGTCATCGACACTGCGGGCCTGCGGCGGGCTGCCAAGGAGGCCCTCTCAGCCGTGCTCCCCAGAGTGGTAGGTGCCGTCCTCACCCTGCAAGTCCAGCCCTACACAGGACCTCGCTCAAAGCCAAGGGGCAGCAGAGGGTCCGGGTCTGTGTCCTGACAGGGCTTGGGGGTTAGGGGCTGCGGCTGAGCCTGGAAGCATGAATTTGCATAGGAAGCATGAATTTGCATAGGAAGCCTGCAGTGTCTGAGCCAGAAGGTTCCTAATTGTTAATGGAAAAACTGTCTCCAATAACGGGAGGGATCCGCCTAGGATAACAGGCAGTGGTGGAGTCAGGGGGGCTTTGGAATGTGTGCAGCAGGAGAGGTTGAGGGTAGGTCTGAAGAATTTCCGAGATGTCGGGGCTTGGATGTGTTAGAGGGCTCAGGCTTGATGACTGAATCTGCGTTGGGTTAAGTGTCCCACCTGGAGGCAGTAGCCTTTAGCAGTCATTAAGCATCCCTGTGTTCCATCCCAATACCATGAATGAATTTGCAATTGTGGGACAGGCAGAGGGTGGTAACCATGGCCACCTGGGCCCCAAGCGTCTAGCTGAGGGATTTGTGTCCCTTTTCAGCTGGCCCAGGTCACTCCCCAAGCTGGCTTCAGTGGCCACTGTTCATCCTTTAGCAGAAAGGCAAATAAACCAGCTCTTGAGGCCCAAAGCAGCAGGGTCTCACTTATGCCAGGTAGAAGAAGCAGAGGACTTCAGGTATCTGCCAGATGGGATCTGATCCAACCCAACAGTAGGGGTCGTGAGTTCGATTCCTGGTACCAGAAAAAAACCAAAACCAAAAAAAAAAAAAAAAAAAAAAAGACATATTTATATACTCTGGTTTCTCTTCAGATCATATAAATCTTTCACCTTTTACCAACAGTAGGAAGTCTTCCTGGAGGAGGAGATGCCCAAACTGAGTCTCTGTGGCCTTGAATGTCCTCTCCCTTAGTCTAACCACCAGCCAAGGGCAGCTTGTATGCCCGGATATGCAACCAACTCAGGATGGGACCTTCTCGCTCCAACAGAACTCATTGTCCCTGAATTTGCATGATGGATGAACCACCGGAGGCCCAGAGAGGGAGGGCACTTCCCCCAAGGTCATACAGCATGACAGGGACAAATGGGATTTGGCACCTAGGCACCCCCATTCCCTCCCCTCAGCTTTGCCTTCCCGAAACCTCCTAGAAGTTCAGCACCCAGGAGGAGGGCTAATGACTGAGCTTTATTGAGTGTGAAATTGGTAGGAAGTGGGTGGTGTACTGGCGCCCAAAAATATATACTTCCAGAGAGGGATGGGACTGAGGCAACATCTGGCACATCTGGAAAGGGAAGACAGGGGAAGCTGGCAAGTCATTGTCCAGGGACCTTCCCTGAGGACCTGGAGGCTACCCTGGGCCCAAGGAGGAGGAGGAGACTGGCTTGGTGCCCTGGGCTGGTATAGACATCCTGTACTGGAATAACCAGCCCCAGTGCCGGGGCTGGGATAACAACTGTGATCCAAGCCAGTGGGACCCTGGGACAGTGGCAATAGCGTCCTGGCCTATCTGAGAGACCTATAATGAGCTAGGAATGCCCTGACTTGAGGGAGTCCTGGCCAGATTGTGGGGTGGGGGCCTGGGATCCCAGGGAGCTGAGGGAGCTGAGGTCACTCTGCCCAGGGAGCGGGGAGCTGGGAAGGGGGCCCCCACGCCAGGAGGGAGGAGAGCTGCTGGCACCTGGCTTCCTCATCAGCACCCATTGTGCAGCCAGCCCCGCATGCAGATGTGCTGATGGGTCTGAGATGGTTCCCTCCCTCTCCCATAAACTCGGCTAATTTTAACCCAGAGGGCTGAAAGTGAGGGGGTGGGAGATGCCGGCATCCGGAAGTGAAACGAAAACCTGTTCCCCTCCACCCCTCAAGGCTCTCTGCTAAGGCTGTGTGCGTGGCCCTGGGCAGCTCTAAGCCCACTTGCCCCAAATACCCCTGGCCCTCGGGTGCTGGATGCCATGAGGGTAGATTTGCGGGGGGGATCTCTCCCCCTGAATTCTTTATTCTTGAACAGAAACCTCGACCTTCACCCCAGGAGGGTGAGGAGGCCCCAGTCCTTGCTAGGAACGCCTGCCGACCCCCTTTAGGCCTGTCATTCCCACTTGTGCCACCACTGAACTGGCTTAGTGTCTCTGGACACAGTGCTGGGGCACCTCCCGGGGACTGGCTGGGGACGGCCAAGGGCAAGGAGCGGGGTGGCAGGAGGGTGGCCCCTCACAGGCACAGGCACGGGCACTGCTTCTGCTGAGCAAGACCACACTGAGGCTGGGTCATCAGCACCTAGTAGCGTGCCACCTCCTCCTGAAGCCCTCCCTCCCTAAGGCCCTCAGAGGAGTGGGGAGGGGAGGGGAGGGCAGAGGAGAGGAGGGAAGTGGCCCCTCTGGCCTCCCGTAGAGAAAATAGCAAAACTGTGTGGCCAGGCTGTGCAGAACAGAGGTCAGGGACCCCTAAGGGGCACTGGTTCTGCTTGGAAGGAATGTGGCTTTTTGTCTAAGGGTCAGAGAGGGGAATTACTTCTGCCAAGACGTGGCCTGCAACAGAGGCCCTGGACACCTCTGGGCTTTAGGGAGGGAGGATGGTAGAGCTGAAGGTTTGACAAGCTTGAATAAGAGCGTTGCTCTCTAGGGAGTGATCCTTCCAAAATGCACACTGGCTCCTGTCCGGCTGCCTGCCCGCCCCTCTCTCCCCCAGCTCTGTTTCTAAGACCCTTTGGGTTCAGCCCTCCTTAGGCCTAGCCGGCCCCTCATGGCCCTTCTCACTGGCAGGCCCTAAATGCTTTGAGCTCTTTCCACCTCTAGGCATTCCTCACTTGGCCTGAGAACCAATTCTGGAACCCACCTACTCCCCAGTGAGTCTAATTCCCACTCAAGTATAGCTTAGATGTCACTTCCACCAGGAAGCCCTCCAGGACTCCACAGAGGATGGCTACAGTACCCTCTTTGCGCTCCTCTCTTGGCTCCAGTCATGATCACCAGTATGGGTCCCCGCAGATATGAGGAAGCCTCCTGGGCCACTCTAAGCCCCACCCTCGGTATGGCCCAAAGCAGATGCTCATACACTGTTTGCTGAATGCCAGAGGTTGAAGTCAGGTAGGGGAGTTTCCCCCAGTGGAGTGATTTGCCTAAGCCTAAGGCCTTGAAGCTTTTCCCCAGCACCTTGGAAAAGGAAAGTTGGGAGGTTTGTGGGTGATTACCTGCCCGGAACCCCTTGCAAGCAGAGCAGGTGGGTGCTCAGTTTGTGGGGGTTGAAACGCAAACCTGCACCAGAGCTCTGCTCCTGAGGGCCCATGACTACCCTCCAGACCCTTGCGCACAGGCTGGGATGGGGCGGGAGAGGCTTCTCTAGGGGGTCTCACAGGGAGTCCTTTTTGTCATAGGAGACAGTCTACACCTACCTGCTGGATGGGGAGTCCCGACTGGTGTGCGAGGACCCCCACCATGAGCTGCCACAAGAGGGGAAAGTCCGGTAAGCCATTCCCTGCACCCACACTGTCCAGCTGCACAGCCAGGATTCTCAGAGCTGGGGCACCTTCCAGGCTCACTTGATCTGAGCTTCTCTTTCCAATTTGACCCCAGTGTCTCTGCTAGAGTATGTCTTGGCCAGGTTACTGATCTCAGCATAAAAGGGAAGAAGCAATATCTCTCCTTGTGCTGGGGAAGCGGCACAAGAGAAAGTACCAACTGGTAGATTTTCTTCTCAAAGAGCCCTGAATTTCTGTGGCTGTTGAGTGGAGTCTCAGAAGGCCTGGGCTATTGTCAAATTCCAGAATGGTATGGCAGCCCCCTGTGAGGCTGGGCTTGGGACCACAGGGTGCAGGGCCTGCAGGAGTGCATGGTGCAAGCCCTCTGAATCTGAGAGCAAGAGATCAGAGGCAGCATCTTGTTGAGGGTGCTGGAGGCCTGCTGCCTGGGTTCCAATCCCAGCTCCCTGTTTATTAGCTGTGTAAATCTGGACAAATTATGAAACTTCTCTGTGCCCCATTTTTCTTGTTTGTGATTGTGATACTAACGATGATAGGGTTTATGAAGGATTAAATGCACTTAATATATGTAAAGTATCTATAAGCCTGATCCCAGTAATCCCAGCTACTCAGGAAGCTGGGGCAGAAGGATCTGAAATTTGAAGCCAGCCTGAGCAATTTAGCAAGACTCTATCAGAAAACAGAAATAAAAAGGGGTCAGGGAATAGCTCAGTGGTTAGAGTGCTTATCTACTATCTACAAGGCCCTGGGCTCAAGTTCCCAGTACCAGGAAAAAGGAAAACAAACAAAATCCATCTAGATCCATAGAGCACTATTTGGCATTATTATGGCAGCGTCTCAGAATGAGAGACTAGGATCGAGGGCTCAGAGCCCTATGGTCCCCTGAAACCTCTGAGCCCACTGAATTCTGCTTCTTCACTTTCCAGATGGGCTAATGCTGTGAGATCTTCAAGGCCACATACCAGCGGGAGGCAGAGCCAGGTCTGGTATCTCAGACCTGGGACACAGTCTCCTTGCTCCTGGCTGTTCAGGGGACAGTGAGAAGTGGGTCTTGTCCATGAGAAGGCATCAAAGGGCAATTGAGCAAAGTAGAGAGGAGGCCAGCTCCGGGAACCTACCATTGTTTTCCAAGAACTGAACAAAGGGCCATCATGGGGCCCAGGAGCACTGGGCTGGGAGCTGAGGACAAAGTGGGCTGTTCCCAGGAGAGCTCTCTGTGCCCTCAGAGGAGAGGACATGGCTTTTCCAGCTATTCCTGAGGTTGACCAACCACTCACAATTCACAGAGCCATGGAAATAATTCTGTCTGGAGATGCTGGTCTTGCGGTCCTGAGTCTGCCCTCCCCAGCACCGAGAGCCCTGGGTTCTAGGGAGAGTTCTCTCCTTGCTTCCCTATGGAAGTAGCTGGTTCCTCTCCAACAGCTCAGAGCCTGCTCGCCTCTTTTCCTGCCACTGAGTTCCCGGGGCAGGGGGAGGGTCCACTTCTCCTGGTACCTTCTCCCCTCAAGGACTATGCAAACAAAGCCAGCCTCTCCCTTCTGGCCCCCGTGTTCCTTCTACAAGGCAATGAGACAGGGCTGGAAGGCCTGTGGAATCTTAGGGAAGAAAATGCTGTAATGTCCCCTTTCTCCTTGGAGCCACCAGCCCCTCTCATCTGAATGCTAAAGAACTTTATTACCAGCTCAACTCTGCCAGGAAGGCCTTGCTGGGAGGACTTCAGTCCCATGACGCTTCTGGACAAAGAAGAAGAAGGCAATCAAAAGCGAATGTGAAAATGCAATTAGCCCAAAGCTCAGTAGACATGGGAGGTGAGGGCCTGCTGGGTACAGGTCAGAGGTTCTAGGGGGCTGGGGCAGGCTAGTGAGGAAGGAAGGGAAAAGAGGGTCAGGATGGGGCCCACAGGACTCAGGGTGAATGTTCAGGCCCAATACTCTCTCTGGAATCTCTGTCCGCCCCTGTATGGGACATCTGGGGTCTGCTGGTGAGCTTGCTTCCATCACAAGGGCTGCAGAGCCCCAGAGCTGGCTGGGGCAGAGTGCCCTGCTCTTGGGCACTCCCAGGGTAGGGGCTTGAGACCTAGATATGTGGAAGAGGGATGAGCACTGGATGGGAGTCAGACAAGTCTGCATCGTAACCCACCCCTCCCTCCCTCGCTGTATCCCACCCAAAGGGCCTGTGGGCTTAATGAGATAACGCGTGCCCAGTGCATAGCACACGGCCCGCCACCATTGCTTCTGATTGCTAGTTGCCCTCCACTTCCAAGTCCAACCAGGAGTTAATCTTGGGTACTGAGAAAATTACTCTCCTTCTGGACTCGGTCATTTTTCTGTGAAAGAGGTGGGGCTGGGCACAGGTTTCTTTTGGCGGTGACCCTGTGGCTCTCGTCCTATCAGAGGGTGGAGGCACCTGCCAGTCGGCTGAGGGGTGGGCCGAGGAAAGGGGGATTCTCCAGGAAATCCTGGAGCACTAGTGGGGCTGGCAACAGCAGAGGTGTGACATCAAAGCTGGACTGTAGAGTCAGATAAAGCCCAAAGGAAGGGGCAGAGAATAGGCCAAGGGTGGTATTGGGAAGGGACAAGCAGGTGTGAGGGGCCCCCTCGGTCTCCCAGCCCTACCTGCCCTGCCCCGCACCGTCACCCAGTAGGCTCTCCCCTGCCTGCTTCATCTCCCGAGAGGCTTGGCTCTTCTGCGTTCTGGAGGTGCTCCTGCTGTTTGCTCTCCATAGGATTTTCCCCAGCCTCACCTCAACCTCAGCCAATCCTACTGTCCTCGTCCACCATGGCGCTGCCAGAGGCCACTTCCAAAAGCCTGCTCCCTGGTCCCCTGGCGCTGAGAGAGAGCCAGTCTTGAGAAGAGGCATCTGGACCTAGTGGCTTCCCCAGGGGTGGGTCCAAGAAGGTTTCCTGGGCTTTGGGAATGAGGAGAGCTGTGATCCCAGAACAAACCCATGCTTACCTCTCTATGCCTTGGTCTACCCTTCTGTGAAATGACAAGGGTGGATATTCTGATGTCAAAGGCTGGTTCTGAATTCTAGGGGGCCCAAGGGGGTGGAGCGGAGAGGATCCTGGAAGGCTTCGCCTCTCTCTTCTTGATGCCCCTACCACAATCTGATCTCCCAGCCTATTTCAGTCCCCAACCTGCTGTTTTTCTCTTCTTACTGTGTCTCCCGCCGTCCTAAAGCCTCTGATTCCCCAATGCTAAGCTCAGGAAGGTACCCCAGAGCTCTGCTCTCCCAGCCCAGACTGGGTGTCTGCCTCCCCTACCCTCCGGGGTCCCAGGGCCCAGCCTTGAGAAATTGCTTCCCCAGGCCTGACCTGGTCTCCTCTCTCTGCAGAATCTGTCTGACACTGTGGTTTGTCTTGGAGAACACAGGAGATTTTCTGTTCCCTTCTTTGTATTCTCATATTCTGGGGGGATAGCAGAGGAGAATAAAAAAGTCTAATTCCTGGTCTGGATCACAATTTGTGTTCAAGAAAGAGATGAAAGGTCAGAGAGAGGTGGATGCCCAGGGAGATGGGGAGGGGGTGCTCGGTGAGAGGCAAGGAGATTAGCAAGGAGCGAAGGCTCAGGGAGGTGGTGGCGGGGGGTGGGGGATTGAGGATCGGTGAGGAGGATGGTGCCAGAGATGAGATGGAGCCCAGCGGGGTACAGGGCTCAGTACAGGGCTTGGACACTCAGGCTGGGGCTTAGGGGGCGTGCAGCTCAGTGAGCGCGCTGCTAAAGGTCAGGTTTAAGGAGAAAGGGCCTCATTAGGGATGAGGATCAGGGAGAGATGCAAGGGTTTGGAGAGGGGGGTGACCTGGGCACCCAGCCCTTTCCAGGCGATCTTAGCAATAGCGCGCCTTTCCCTTGATTCTTTTTCCATTAAACAAATAGTTGTTAAAGGGATGGAGCTCATAAAAATCCACACCCATTCCTCCTCTACTCTTGCCCATCTGTCTTCACAGTAGGGCAGACCATGACCACCCTGGCACCCAGGGCTGAGTCACTGGCCTTCAGCCTGGACAGCTGGCCCTGGGTGTGGATTGCCACCCCCTCAGCCCCCAGCATCAACCTAGAAGGTGGGGCAGTGGCGGGGGGAGGGAGGGAGGTAGGAGCTGGGGTGGAAGCCAGTAAGGGTTCTGAGGCAAGGGGCAAGCCATGGGGGCTCTGATCATTAGGAAAGCCCCTCCCTCATGGTGGGAGACCCTGCCGCACACCTCCTCCCCTCTTGTAGTCTGTGGGACTCTCTGAAGCTTCCAGGAGGTCAGCTGTCCTGGGAAGGGTGCAGCTGAGGAAAGGGGCTCGTACTGGGGACAGGGTGAGGTGACAGTGCCTGGCACAGCCCTGCCTGGGGCTGTGGTCCGTGCAGGACTTGAAGAAGGCAGGCTGCAGAGCAAGGAGCAAAGGCCTTCGGAAAGTTGCGGATTTTCGGAGGGCCCAGTACTTGAGGAGGACCTGGGCCCAGTCAAGGGTGATCTTTCCCAGCCTGGCCTCTCCTTGTCCAGGGCCACTAAGACAATGGGGCCTTCACCGTGACCAGATTTCCTCTCCAGTGAGAACTTTACCCAGTAGCCTGCATGATGGTCTGAAATCAAACTTGGCTGCTACCTTCCCTAGCTCCAATCCCTCCTAGGGCTCCCACTGGCCTCGAGGTCAAGCAGTTCCTTAGGGCCCTGGCCTCTGCCTACTTTGCCTCCTGCTGTCCAGCACAGCAACCTCCTGTGGCTGGATCTTCCCACACATTTGCATTCTTCTCATCATTGAGCCTTTGCGCTTGCAGTTCCCTCTGCCTGCACATCCCTTCCTATCTGTCTAGACAGTAGTCCTTCAGCACTCTGCTCATGAGGCCTCTCCTCTAGGAAGCCTTCTCTGACCCCAGTCCCATCCTGCCCCTCAGTGGGCTAGGGCCTCCTCTTCCTCCCTTTGCTGGAGTCCTTGTCTCCTGACTCAAGTGTGGATCTGTCTGTCAGCCTCCACATGATGCTGGGCTCCCCGAGTCAGGCCTGGGTCTCACTCCTCTTCAGCTCTGCCCTCAGTACCGAACTGACCCAGAAGGCGCCCAGTCTCATCAGAAAGGCCCTGTGGAATGGAGGACTCTATGTAGAATGCACTCATGCTCTCATGAGGATTTTCCTTTGTTTTGTTTGTTGAGACAGAGACTTACTGTGTCCAGGCTGTCTTCCAACTCACAATTCTCCTGTCTCAGCCTCCTGAGTGCTGGAATTCCAGGCATATGCCACCATGGCCCCTTCCCCTGAATTTTTTGTTTAGACACTGTCTTCTTGCTCATGCATGAAGGATGGGTTTAAGAGATCGGATGAAGGCTGGAAGCTGGTGGGGGAGGGCTGTGGCAAGGTTTAGGGGAGAGGTGTCTCTATTTGATTGAGACAGTGACTTAGGACTAGGGAATAGTGCACAAAGGTGGGAAGTGATTCACCAATTGGCTGGGGAGGTAAGGAAAAGGGAGGGAGCTAGGACAGTTTTCAAGCAAGCTCCCAACCCCTAGTGGATGGTTATACTGCTTTGACAGGGGAGAGATGATAGGTTCAGACTGAGGTGCCTGTAGGGCACCTTAGGGACATGCAGGGGAGGCCTTCGGTGAGCTGGAGTCTGGAGCTCAGGAGTGAGAGCTGGAGAAATCACAAGCTCTGAGCATAGAGAAGCGAATTTTGTACAGAAGAGAAGAAAGACTGAACACAGAACTGTTTTTCCGGGTGCCAAGGCAGCCCAGGTCTAGAGGTAGGAGGGGGAACTGTCAGGAGTCCCCAGGAAGCTGCAGGGCTGAGTGACCAGCAACACGGGAACCAGTGCCACCTTGTGGTTTCCAGATAACCAGATAACCAGGTAACCAGGTAACCCGAGGCCAAGTAGCTGGGTGGGGCTTGGCTGAAGGTCAGCCCTGCCTCCGTGAAGCCCCGCCTTCATCAATTTAGTCATCAGGCTCAAGTTGTCCACCTGCCCCGCTAGGTCTCTGTTCCTTCCTGGGTTGGCTGTAGGCAGTCGAGACAGCCCGGAACGGGGAGCCTCAAAGGTGCAGGGTGTGAGGGTTGGAAGGTGGGAGACGCTCTGGTTCTTGTGGATGCTGCACGGGTTGAAGGAGCCAGGAGGGAACAAGTCTGGTTCTGGGTGCTGTGTGACCTTGAACAAGATGCTTCACAACTTTGGTCCGCAGTTTCTACAGTGCTTGTGACCTCCTGATCTAATGACTTGCAGACCACCTGCTCCTTTCCCCATCTGACCTGCACTGATTCCTGTTAGGGACTCCAAATGCATACACCAGCATGCCAGGCCCTTAAGCTTCTCTCCTGTCCCAATCAGACAGTTGCTATAAACACAATTAAGTGGAGGTGGCATGAGAGATGAGGAACCCAAGACAATTAATCATCAAGGAGTGACATTTGGTGAAAAATCTGGCGTTTCATCAAGCAGGAAGAGCCAGGGATCTGGGGGAAGGGTGGTATGTGTGGTAGGGCAAAGATAAAGTCGTTATTCCCACAGCCAACCTCTCTTGCCTTGGTGCCGCCTCTATGCCAGTCCCCTGCTCGAGGCTCATACCCCACAGGCCTTCGGGATGGTTCAAGCATAGTGGTTAAGCCTTAGTCTGGAGCCAACTGCTTGAGTTCAAAATCTGGCATTTACTGGCCACATGACCTTGCCCAGTTTACATAACCTCTTTGTGCTTTGGTTTCTCCACTTGAAAACAGAGATGATGACAATTTGTAGCCCGTAAACTTGTTAGGAATGCTGAGTCAATCTGTGTAAGTTGCTTAGACCATACACGGCGCAGAAGAAAATCCCTATGAGCATTAGCTATGGGGATTACCTCCCGAGTCTCCCTCTGGTGTTTAGCACCAATACTTGCCCTACAGTTGTTTTCCAAGAATGGCGTTGGGAGGGTTCTACTCTCCCCATCCTTGATATCCCTGGGAAGCTCAGGAAGGTGAGATCACCTGCCTAAGATCAAGTAGCAGCACAGGCAGGACTTGACCCCATCGGCCTGACTCTGAGCCCTGCTGCTGCTTTCTGAGCTCTCTTGTCCCCCGGGGGTCTGCACTGGGCTCCACACACATGCCTTTCCCACGTCTGCCAGCACCAGAAGCCAGGCTGTGGCTGTCTAACCTTCCACCTGGGTTTTTGTCCAGCACCAGGCAGGTGAACTTGTCCAGATCCTCACATGTGTAGGGTGCAGTTCCCTGTGTGTCCCCAGACTGGTCTCCCTCCTCTTTGATCCAGGAACTGAGAGGTGGGACATGTCTTCTTTTTAGAGAGGCTGTGATCTCTCAGAAGCGGCTGAGCTGCAATGGGCTGGGCCCCTCAGACCTGCCGGGGAAGCCCTTGGCCAGGATGGTAGCTCCACTGGCTCCTGACACTCAAGGTAAGAGCTGAGAGCTGGGCAGGGTCAGGGAGGGCTGTGGATCTGCTCCCAGGACATGTCTGTCTTCTACCCATCCTCTCCTTTCTTTTGCTCTGTGTTTCCAGCAATCCCTCCATCTAATTCCCTCTCTGTCATGCTACTAATCGCCCTGAGCCTCAATTCCTTGATTGTAAAATGGGACAACAGTTCCTACCTGGAGGGGGCATTTCAAGGAGCAAATAAGACGATGCATGTGAAGGGCCTGGCACCTACTAGCGCTCAGTGGCCAAGGGCTGTGGCTGCCCTGTGCTTGTGCCTGTTGTCAGATGGGGCTGTTGCTGTCGTCTCGCTCTCTATCACCACCTCTGTTTCTCTTTTCCTCCCCATGCCCCCTGTCTGCCACGTCTCTTCTGCCTCGTGTCTCAGTCTCTCTAGGTCTCTGTCCTCTGTCTCGATGTGGAAAATGCACAAGACTGGGAGTCAGGAGACCTGACTTGCTGTGTGATCTTGGGCAAGTCACTTCCCCTTTCTGGACCTCAGTTTCCCGATCTATAAAGCAGGGGTGCTCAGCCCTGTCTCCCTCCCTTCCAGGGTTGCTGGGAGGATCACAAGACAGTTGTCAAGTGAGGGGGTTTCCTTCTAGGTAGGGTTCATGGTTAGGGTTGTTTTTGTGGCTGGCTCACGACCCCTCTCTCTGTCTCACTGGGCCTCTGGGGCTCTCTGTGTCTTTGTCCTGGCCTTTGTCTGCGTCTTTGTCTCCCTCCCGGGGTCCCTGCTCAGTAGCCCTGAGCCTCACTGGCCCTGCAGGATCACCTCATTGCCCTCTCCTCCTCAGTGCTGATCATACCACTGGTGGACAAGGAGGCAGGGGCAGTGGCTGCTGTCATCTTGGTAAGAGCCTGCTCCGGCAGCTGGGTTACATGGTGGGGTCGGGGGGGGGGAGCCGTGGATGGAGCCTGTCTGGTGTGTGCATGTGCGTGTATGACCAGGCCCCTCTTTGGCTTCTCAGGCGAGTTGCTTCCCCTCTCTAGCTTCTGGTTCTGCAAGGAGGGGCTCTGCGGTTGGCAGAGTGATCAGTGTGTGTGTGTGTGTGTGTGTGTGTGTGTGTGTGTGATGACTGACAGCAGAAAACTGGGATGGGGTAAGGGGAAATGGTGGTTGGAGAAGAAAGTTTGGTCATTTCCCACTGCCCAGTACTGGGCCCCATGTAGAATGGGCAGGAGGAAGCTGCTCAAGAATCAACAGCTTTCTGAGAGATGCCCAAGTCCCATCAGGACACCCTGTCCCGCAGAGCTGCAGAAGCCCCACCCTTGGCATATCCAGACTGTTGTTTCCTCTTCGCAATCGTCTTAGTGGGTTGGAGGCAGGGCCCAACAGAGCACACAGTGAAGTGGGCCTTGACTGACGGACCCTGAGCGGGGGCCAGCAGAGACTGTGGGAAAGCCAGTTAGTGATTGATTGGGGTGGCTGGAATTGGGACTCGAGGACAGGAGGCCCCCTGAGGCAATTCCTGAGAAGGCATGGGCCCAGCCAGACCCAGCTAGGCTGGGCAGGAGCCAGGCAGCTAGGGCACCGCCTGGAGTGTGCCATGGAGGGGAGAGGAAGGGCCTCAGTGGGAAGTAGGGGGTGTGCTTCAGGGTGAAGGTGGCCGAGGAACTCAGTGGGGTCCCAGCACCCTTTGCTGTCCCTCAAAGAGGTTCTGCTGTCACCCTGGTGATGGGTGGGGAAGCAGGGGTGGTGGTGGAGCTTTTCCAGCCAAGATTCTGCAGCTCTTCCAGTCTCTGCTCCTGCATGGAGGTGAGGAATTCAACAACTGTCCTTTCCTAGGTAGGGAACAGTTAGCACCCCAAGCCTCCATCAGTGGGGGCTCTGCTTTGGTTGCGGTGGCTGCCACCCTGGGCAGATGAATAAGCTGGTCTGGGTGTGTCTGGGGACTCCTCCTCGGCTCATTAAAATGGAATTAAAAGGTTCCAAGGAGCCTGACCTTTCCCAGGCTGCTGCAGGGAGGGTGGCAGCTGCCAGGGGAGGGGAGGACGCTCGGCTGGCTCTCCATGCCCCATCTGCCCCACTGAGGGAGACGAGGCCCTTTCTTGGCTTCTTAGGCAAGTTTCTTCCCCTCCCTAGCTTCTGGTTCTGCAAGGAGGGGCTCTGCGGTTGGCAGAGTGATCAGTGGGTAGCTCCCCTCTCCTTTGGGCAAATGTCCCAGAACCGGAGGATGACCAGGCCTAGGGGAAAGGGTCTGGGGGTGCCTAACTCCTGAGAAGCACTTCCTCCTGTTGAGGCTGTGAGGACTGGACAGAGGGGAGGTAGCCCCAGCAAGAGGAAGACATTTGGAAAGTTGTTCATCTTGGGCAGCAGAATGGTCCCTGTGTCTGCTGGTCAGCTTGGTTCCTGGTGGGCCAGGAATCTAGGCTTCAGCTGCAAGAGGAAAGGCGGGTCAGGTCAGGAGGATGGTTAGATCAGATCATGTAAATTTAACTCACCCAGCAGAACCCTTCTTGGGCTTCCCCAGGCTAAGTTCTGGGGCAAACTGTTTCTGCCTTCTAGGAGGAAAGGCAGTTTGAGGAAAAGGCATGCACACTCTGGGGCTACCACAGTCCAGTTGACATAAATGATGCCAGCAGGTTCTCTGGTGGCAGAGGTTGGAACAGCAGCGGGCTCCTTACAGTGGAGGGAGCATTAGAGTAGGGCTTCGGAGCATGGTAGGAGGTTGACAGGCAGAGAAGGAAATACCATGAGCAAAGGCAGGGAGCGAGAGACCGGTGAGTTGGGGGAGGAGTGTGATCCTGTTGAGGTGGAGGTGTGGGGTGCATGCTGTTGAGGAAGATGCTACCTGGGGTTTTGGCTGCCAGAAGTTTTCTGCAACCATCCGCTCACCTTCTCAGATACCTTGGGTAGTGATGACCTCTCCAGCGGTGTTTGGATTATTCACCATCTGCTGCTCCCCCTAGCCTGCACCTTCCCACTTAGATAGAAATGCGCTTCCCCAGGACACCCTTTCTCCCCAGGCAAAATCTGAGAGATGCTTCTGAAGCCACAGGATCTCATATCCTCCTAGAGGCAGCACAGGTGGCCCTGGACCTCCCAGCTGCTACCAGATTCTGAGGGAAGAGGGTGCAGAGGGTACAAAGGGTGCAAAGGATGGAGGGAGTGCCACAGGGCAGATCTTTTGGGAGTCATCCACTCCTTCAAGCCCCATTATTCTCTCTGGATCTCCCTTCTTGGTATTCATCCATCCATCCATCCATCCATCTACCACCCATACACTCACTAGCCAAAGAACTATTTGAATACCCACTAAATCTCAGGCACTTTGTGTTGGGTTCTGAGGACCTAGAGATGACTAAAACATACAGTCTGCAGGGCACGAAACAAGTAAGCAAAATTGGGATAGAATTTCAAACGATGGCAAGTGCTAGTAAGGAAAATGGGAAGCTCTAAGAGTATATCGGGGCCGAGGAAGCCATAGTCAGCAAGTGCTCTCTGAGGAGAATGCCATCCAGGAGCAGGACCATGTAGCAGAGCTCTGGGCCTTTGCAGCTCACAGCTCAAGGCGTCTTGACTGTGGAATCTTCTTCTAGAAAGTCTGGCTCTGTTCTTCAGTGCTGGAATAATAAGCCCCTTTGAGGAGTGGGTGTTCCTTTGTCTCTGGCATTGGATGCTTGATTTGGACCCGTTCTTCCCCCCAGCTGTGCCTGCCACACCAGCTCCTTGCATGTGGATGGGTGTGTATGCCATTAGCCACTTTGCACTTTGGAAGTTGAGGGATTGGCAGCTGGGCTGGGTTTTTAACTTTCACTACAGCCCCAGTGCCCATTGCTGAGTGTTCCCCCTGGCCTCAGACACCCACCCTGATGAGCAAGAGCAGGTGCAAGTGTGTGCTGCTGTTGGTGAGTGAAAGGCTACGTGTGAGTGTACTGGAGTAACTGAGCGTGTCTGTGTATCAGGGTAGGCATCTTGGATGGCTGAACTCTAGAGAATGTACACATGTGGATGTGTGCACACTGCATATGGATGCCTTTGTGTCTGCTTGCGTCATGTTTGCATGTGTGTGACTCTTCGAAGAGTGAGTGTAGGTGTGCATGTAGGGGGCCTGAGGTTCTTTGTAAAAGTATGTGGCCACTGAGCAGCCCAGGGCTGTGTGATAGGGTAGGGGGACTCTGTGATTCCTTCCCTTCCCTCACCCTTTTCAGTCTCCTGGCTCTGCACCTTCTCTTTTTCCTGGAAAATGAGACCAGGTGGAAGGAACAGGAAGGATGCCTTCCTCCATGTACTAACAATAAAATACCAACATGTTTATGTAAATCATATGCAAATGAACCCTGGCCTCAGCTTCTGTCCACCTCCTGTCCTGTGGGCTTCACAGAGATAGCCCCATCTAGAGATTAAGCTTCAGTACCCTCCTTGGCTACCCAGGTCTCTTCCAGGTCTTCCTTCAGTCTTGCTTCCCTAATTCACCCTCTACCCCATAGACTAGGGGCCCCAGATACTAAATCCCGCCATGGCTCCCCAGTACTCTCAGGCTAAAGTCTAACTCCTTGGCCGGGCAGTCAAGGCCCTCCCCCTCTGGCACTCTGGACTCTAACCCTGCCTATGTCCTCATCCCCACACATACCTGCCACTCAGCACCACCAGGACAGCCTCCTGCCTGGAGGGACCCCTCTGGTTCTGCTTGACCTGTCCATGCAGGGAGCTTCCCACATGCCTCCCTGCTTGGCTCCATGGCCCAGGCCATCTGTCCTCTCCTTCCTCAGGTATGAGGCTCTGCACCTCCCCCAGGCGCATCCCCCTACTCATCCCCTTCCTGCCCACCCCCCCACCTGCCATGCACTTCCTGGGAACCTGCTGGTCTCCTCCTCTCCATCTGCTCCTGGCAGGGCACCCAGAGCGGAAGCAGGCAGGGGCTGCTGAGGCCCGCCACGGGGGCAGGATGAAGGAGGGGCCCCCAGTGCAGCACTGCAGGGAGCCTTGCAGGTGGTGAGCAGCTCGAGTAGGCGAGGAAGCTGGTGACGCAGGTGGGAAGCCTTGCTGGCAGGGCCTGCCTGGGGCCCCTAGACTGCTACCCCGCCCTCTTCTCATCTTCCTCATCAAGCACCCAGGCAGGGTGGAGGAAGAGACTTCACAGAGCATGCAAGCTGGCTGAGGGGAGCCCTGGTGCCGGGGGAGGGACGAGATGATGGGGTGGTGGTGAGAGCAGATCTGGAAAGGGAAGGGGGAATAGTGAAGCTGTCCTGACTGCGACTTTCTGCTTTGTGACCTCGGGCAAATCCCTCAGCCTATTTGGGCCTTGGCACCTCTGCCAGGTGGAAGGCTGCATCACACTGTGGCAAGAATCACACGTCAGGCAGAGCACCCCATCCGTCCATCCGTCCGTCCATACGTGCTCCCCATGGCCTAGCAGATGCATCTTGTTGGACTCCTTTCTTTACCCCAGACAGAGGGGCAGCTCAAACCCTAATTTGAGAGGACGGAGCTGGGATGCTGAGGCTAACACCACCAATTCTAAAATCACGGCCTGAAGGGCTCTGTGAGTGGGCAGTTGATGGGGGCCAAAGGTCTGTCTGTCCAGTACTGTACACCTGGACAGTAATTGGCCCAGCAGTGGGATTCTGTTGATGCAAAAAGATGGGCAGAGGCAGAAAGTTCTACTCCTTGGATCTGCCCTGGAAGGCTTCCTGTGGGAGGGGATTTTCCTGAGGCTGTCTTCGTGGTCAGAAGGACGGGCTTGCCATGGAGGCCCAGAGCCTGGAGTGTGTGTGTTGACAGGGTTTTGTGTGTGCTGGGCATAGGGCAGGCCAGCCGGCAGGGACAGGCTGGGAGAGGTCACACGTGGCTTCCTTCTCCCACCGCTGCAGGTGCACTGCGGCCAGCTGAGTGACAGTGAGGAGTGGAGCCTGCAGGCGGTGGAGAAACATGTGAGTGGGGTAGGGGCCGTGGGAGATGGGACTATGGAAAACTCTTCTCACGGCTGCTGAGAAGACGACCTGGCCAGGGAACTGGGCAGACCTAGTTCCAGTTCCAGCTCTACCGCCTTTGAGCTGGGTGATCCTGAACCAGTCGCTTAACCTCTCTAAACTCCAGTTTCACATCAAAAACGGGAGAGAAGGATAGCACTGGCTTGTCTAGATAGTGGTGAGATAAGACAAGTCAAGCACTGTACATACTTAGAAAGGACTAATTACCTAATGATGCGGAGGCTCCTTTCCGCCTGAGATTTTAGGATTTTGTGTTGTAAGATCTCCCCATGAGTGCTAGAGACAAAAATCTGACCTTGTCCTACCTTGGAAGAATCTAGGGCTAGGGGTAGAGACAAATCCTATACGTGTTCACGGTACAAGTACAAGTTCATGGAACAAGTTCATGTCCCAGAGACATCTAGGGACAGCTGGAGCCCTCAGGAGGGTGGACAGTCTCTCCAGCTTAGCTAGCTCTAAGTAATTTGGAACTGGGGCCGGCAGACGGGCACAGGAGGCAGATGGAACGGCTTGGGCAAACGCGGGGAGGCCCAGGACGGCGCGCATGGTGAAGCGGGTGGGGTGGGGGCTGTGGCGCTCTGACTCCTTGGCCGGCCCCAGACCCTGGTGGCCCTGCGGAGGGTGCAGGCCCTGCAGCAGCGCGGGCCCGGAGTGGGCTCCGGAGCGATCCAGAAGCCCCCAGCTGAGGCTGCAGAAGACCAGAAGAGCGACGTAGCATACACAGACCAGGACCGCAAGATCCTGCAACTGTGCGGTGAGGACGCAGGCTGGGAAGCACACGAGAACCGGACCGGGTCAAACCTGCAGTGGAGGAACCTAAGGAGGAGGGGCCTGAAAGGGGCGGGGCCTTGGCGAGAACTCAAAAGTGAGGCAAGGGAGGGGGCGGAGCCTTGCAAAAGTCCAGGACTGGGCCTCTCCTGAGGGACCCGGCCACCCTGGCAAGTCAGGACTCTAACTCCGCCCCGCGCTTGCAGGGGAACTCTATGACCTGGACGCCACTTTGCTGCAGCTCAAAGTCCTCCAATACGTGAGTCCCTGAGCCCCTGAGCCCCTCCAGCCCACTTCCGCGCCCTGCCTCCCTCCAAGGTTCAGCATCCCTTTGAGCCCTCCAGCTCGGTTCAGAGCGCAAGGTGCCCCCCCCCCCCCCCGTCTTCTCTCCTCCACCAGCCCTAAAGAAGCTAAGAGAGGCGAAAGGGTGGAGGTGCGGGTGACTCCAGATCTGTGATCAGCACCTCTCTCTGTCTGCCCCCTCTCAGCTGCAGCAGGAGACGCAGGCATCCCGCTGCTGCCTCTTGCTAGTGTCAGAGGACAATCTACAGCTTTCCTGCAAAGTGAGACACGGGTCCCTGGTGGGGTGGGGCCAGGGGTAGGGCGAGGGACCCGTTACTGCCTGTCCACAGACTAACCAATCCCCATCTCTTGCTCCCTTAGGTCATCGGAGATAAAGTGCTGGGGGAAGAGATCAGCTTTCCTGTGAGTCCTGGATCTGTCTCCTGAGCTGTCACAGGGACTCGCAGGGACAGTTAAGACCCATCAGAAAATTCTGGGACCTGCCTAGAGGGACCGGGTCCTCTAGAATCCCTTGGACTTTGGTGGAATTAATTTGGATCCTGGGATCTACTTAGAAATGTTACAGGGGATCACAGTCCCTCATGATCAGGCTGCAGTAGGAGAAATCTCTTATCGACAGGAAGGCTTACTTGGGACCAGCTCACTTCTGTTGGAATATTTCTAGATGTGAAGCTGTTAGAAGCTACTGAGATCAGTGAGAATCCTCAAAGTCTGCTTATCTTTCTCCTAGTTAAGGAAGACCCTAAAGTCCTCTATAGATGACCTGGTCAGACCCCTCCCTGCAATTCTCTAATCCTCAGTTTGGCTCCACCCACTATTTGGACTGATTGAAGAGTGTTGAAGTTTCCAGACCTAAGGAGTGGGGATGGGTTCAGATTCCCTGAGCTGGAGAAAGCTGGGCCCTGATTCAGCCTCTCCTCCCTCCCCAGCTAACAATGGGACGCCTGGGCCGAGTGGTGGAAGACAAGAAGTCCATCCAGCTGCAGGACCTCACCTCTGTAAGCCATGGCCAGGCTGAGCTGGAGGAGGGAGAGGGGAGACCCGCCACAGAGACCCCAAAGCCAGTGCAGGCTAGAAATGGGGACATGAGACCCTGGGACTTTGTAACTTCCTGTCCCCATGCATAACCTGTTGGGGCGTGTGGGGGAGAGCTGGGGAGGAAAATGGTCCCTCTCTCCTTCCTTACCCTGGCCACCCTGTCCCTGCCTTCCCTCTGCAGGAGGACGTGAAGCAGCTGCAGAACATGCTGGGCTGTGAGCTACAGACCATGCTCTGTGTCCCTGTCATCAGCCGCGCTACTGACCAAGTGGTGGCCTTGGCCTGTAGCTTCAACAAGCTTGGAGGAGACTTGTGAGTCTGGCACAGGGGTGGTCAGGGTTCCACCTGGGCATCAGTGTGGGAAGGGACTGGGCAGGGGGCACTGTCTGAGTAGTGGTGAGCTGAACAGTGTGTCAGGGCAAGGCTGTGGGATTAAGGAGGCTATTAGACCCTGGCAGCTGCTGCTGGCTGAGGCACAAGTAATCGCTGACTCTGTCACCCGTTTTGGCTTATTTAAAGCCATGTTGGTGTCCAATCTTGTTTCCCTTCTCTGGCACTGCTCCTCCTTGAGGCTGGAGAGCACTGGGGAAAAAGAGAGGAACACCCAGCTCTGGCCTGGGCAAGTGTCTAGGCTGAAGGAGGGCTCTCAGCCTTGGTCTGGGTAAATCCCCTCTGGGTGCTGTGTTGTGCCTACAGTTTCAGCTCCTGGGGGTGCTGAGGCGGGAGGATTGCTTAGGCCCAGGTATTCGAGGTCAACATAGCAAGACCTGTTTCAAAATCAGAAACACAGCAACAGCCTGAGGGGAAACTACATCTTGGTCTGAGGAGGAGTGGCACCCTCCCTCTAGTCTTCGAGGGTGGGGGGCAGGCAACAGAGCAGCCCCAGTTGTGGAGCGTTATGGTTGGCTTCCTGGTGCGTGGAAGTAAGGAGAGGTGGAAAGAGAAGCCGGTCTTGCCTTCCCTCTTTGGTGACCCCCGGCCCCGCCTCCAGGTTCACAGGCCAGGATGAGCGTGTGATCCAGCACTGCTTCCACTACACGGGCACCGTGCTCACCAGCACCCTGGCTTTCCAGAAGGAGCAGAAGCTCAAGTGTGAGTGCCAGGTGAGTTGTCTGCCTCGAGCCCCTCCGGGGACCTGCTCACCCTCCTCGCCCAGCTCTTGCCCTGGAGATCCATCCACCAGGGAGAGGCTCGTATCCTTCTGGGCCAGTGGCTGCTGGGTAGGTGACCTAGTGACCTGGAGCGCTCCTATTAGGGAGGTCCATGGTTTCCACAGGCGGGGTACCTCGGGCTGCAGGCCCTGTGTGTCACTGCCCTCTAGTGTTCAACATGGGCACTACAGAAACATCTGGGAAGCTAGAATAAAAGGTGAATATTGTACTTAGTAGCTAAATAATTTATTAATCACTGACTGTTTCCAACCTGTCCAGAGAGTCCCAGGGGAGGATGGAGAACTTCCTGGGGTATTGAAGCTGGGAGCTGGGTGGGGTGACCCAACCCCCTTATGATCCAATCTCCTCCATCCCAGGCTCTTCTCCAAGTGGCAAAGAACCTCTTCACTCACCTGGGTGAGTGCACTGTACTCCTCCACTGACAGTTGGGGAGGAGACGGAGGGCCAGCCTCAAACCTGCAGCCTGGTCTCACCTCTGCCTGTGTTTCTCCCTCCCACAGATGATGTCTCTGTCCTGCTCCAAGAGATCATCACGGAGGCCAGAAACCTCAGCAATGCAGAGATGTGAGCAAAGCCCCCCAGGAGATGGGACGAAGCAGGCCCGAGGCCTCAATCCTCCTGCCCTCCTTTCCTCACTCTTCCCCAGCCTTCTTATGAGGCCCAATCACCACCCTTTGGCAGATCCTTTATTTCCTCTCCGTCTTCCTCACCAGGGGCAGGGCTGGCTTTGTCCCCAGCCTCGCACATAATAGGTGTCCAAAAATTTTTTTTTGAAGGAAAGAATGCTTGGAGTCGGTTAACCCTGAGAGGATCTTACCTCTGCCCTCCTGCAGGGCCTCAGAAATCCGGCCTTCACCAAGTGGGGTGGTGGGAGAGATGTGTCAGAACCCTGCAGACCAATCTGTTCTTCCCACAGCTGCTCGGTGTTCCTGCTGGATCAGAACGAGCTGGTGGCCAAGGTGTTCGACGGAGGTGTGGTGGATGATGAGGTGAGAGTGTGGAGGGAGAGAGAGAGACGGAGAGAGACAGAGAGACAGAGTGTATGTGTGTGGGGAGGAGGTCTGGGGGCCCATAGAGGGCGCTGGGGAGCAGGCCCTATATCTGCTGGTCCCCTCTGTGCCTGTTCCACTAACTTCCTCTCTCCTCCATCCCTGCCTCTTCAGAGCTATGAGATCCGCATCCCAGCTGATCAAGGCATCGCAGGCCATGTGGCAACCACCGGCCAGATCCTGAACATCCCAGACGCATACGCCCACCCGCTTTTCTACCGCGGCGTGGACGACAGCACCGGCTTCCGCACGCGCAACATCCTTTGCTTCCCCATCAAGAACGAGAACCAAGGTGCGAGCTCTTGGCATGGGGGCGGGGCCAAGCCAGGGCATGCGTGTGTGTGTGTGTGTGTGTGTGTGTGTGTGTGTGTAGAGTGGCTCAGTCACAACTCTTCCCCGATTCGCCAGGGACCCCTGAGCTGAAGGGATAAAGTTTCCTAGGAGTAGGATGTTACCTGAAGAAACTTTGGAGCAGGAGTGGTGGCTCACGCCTGTAATCCTAGCATTCCAGGAGGCTGAGGCAGGAGGATCACAAGTTTGAACCTAGCCTGGGAAATTTAGCAACACCCTGTCTCAAAATAAAAAAGGGCTGGGGATGTAGCACAGTGTGAAGGCTTTGAGTTCAATCCCTACTGCTGAAAAAAAAGAAAGGAGCCCTGGGAGGACAGGTCCCCTGGAGCCCTCCACCAGTCAGTCATTCTCAGTCCCACTCCCTTCTCCAGAGGTCATTGGTGTGGCGGAGCTGGTGAACAAGATCAATGGGCCGTGGTTCAGCAAGTTCGACGAGGACTTGGCCACCGCCTTCTCCATCTACTGCGGCATCAGCATTGCCCATGTAAGGGGAGGGACTTGGCGGGCTGATGTGGGACCCCGTTCTGCTGCATCTACTGGATCTCCTTGCTTTGTCCTATGCTCCATTCCCAGGGCTGGAACTCAGAGCCTGGGGCCAGGGTGCCGTGTACCTGCTGGCCACCTCTGGGTTCAGTTCCATCTGAAAATTGGGGGTAGTATTTCCTGCCCTGTCTACTCAGCCTTCCAGGATCATGAAAAACTCTGGTTGCCAAAATCTCTCCCTCTCCTCTGGAAGCAGCTCTAACCCGAGTCTCTGAGCAGGTTCTTTTTGGCAAATGTTGGATCTCGTCGTGCCAGCCTGCGGGCAGCTCTGGCCTGAGAATCCAACCCCCGACATTGCCCTGCTTCTCTTTTCTTGTCACGAGCCTCAGGATCCACCACCCAGGCCTGGGTCGGGCTCAGGAGGGGTGTGGAGTGTTAAGAGGGTGGTACTTGGGGTTGAAGCCCAAAGGCTCAGACTGGGGCCCCAGGGGTGAGGAAGGGAGCTTGCGTTCAAGCCCTCTGTCCCAGCTCCAGACCTTTTGAGGCTTTCACAGCACTTGGCTCTAACCCCACCTTTCCCTCTCTCTCTTCAGTCTCTCCTGTACAAAAAAGTGAATGAGGCCCAGTATCGCAGCCACCTGGCCAATGAGATGATGATGTACCACATGAAGGTGAGGTTTTGTCCTTCTGTCCTTCTCGGGGTCCCGGGGACACAGGCTCCTCTACACTCCATCCCCGCCTTCCAGAATCCTCAGTGGCCTGGGTGCTGCTAGCTGGGGCTTTCTGATCATTCTCTCCTGGGGGTGAGAAGGCAGACCTAGAGCAACACCCTGACTCCAGGTTGGTTCTCAGTTCAGCCCTAAGGCTGGAAGTAGCCGTAGGACTCCACCCAGGGAAGAACCTGGGCCAGCCACGTGTTCCCCATGTCCAGGGAATAATCCCCATTGTGGGAATTACTGCAGGCTGGGAAGTCAGCCCAGGGCTTTTCCCCACTTCCTGGGGTATGGTAGCCAGCCTGAATTGCTGACAACCAGCCCATTCTTAGGCCCTGTGTCAGAAGAGCTGTCCCACGCCTTAGTTCAGAGTATGTGATAATCATTGTTCATGTGGACATCTCCTTTCATCTGTGTCCAAACTGAAGGGTCTCAGACTCTGTGAATAGGCTCAAAATTGTAGTAGGAAAGATTGAGGCTAGATGTGGGAGGGTTTCCCACGAGAAGGAATGCTGGAGTTAGTGTCTATGAAAGGCCACCGTGGCTGAGGGTTTTGCAGAGGGGATGCTCCCTTATCTTTGCTGAAGATAGGCTGGGGGCACTACAGGTGGGCTGCAAGGCTGTGAGGGGAGGGTAGTGACCTGCCCAGTGGCAGTCCATGGAATGGGAGCCTGACTGTGGGGCATTCAGGGTGAGGGACCCCCACAACTGTCATGGGAATTGAAGGCTGGGGAGATTTGAAAGGAGGAGGTCGTGTTTAATGCCTTGGCTGGGCCCTTCTAGGTCTCTGACGATGAATACACCAAACTCCTCCACGACGGCATCCAGCCTGTGGCTGCCATCGACTCCAACTTTGCCAATTTCACCTACACCCCTCGCTCTCTGCCCGAGGATGACACTTCCATGGTGAGCTGACCCTCCCCTGCTTGACTGAAGAGGTGGCGAGTGTGCAACCCGCGGTGAAAGTTAGATGTGCAGAAGAACTTCTTGTAAGATGCGGTCCATAAGGAAGGCTAGGGAGGCTCCTGCAGAGCTGGAATGGGCATGCGCTCTGCCATCACGACGCCCTGGGGCCATCCAGGGCTGCACTGGATGATCCGCAAGAGCTGCTCCAGAGCTACGACGCCCTGGGCATGTGGCCTTGGGATTTTTAGTCTCTGCTCTGTTTCTCTAAGTCTTTGGATGAGTTTCATTGCAAGAGTTCTCCATTTTGGGGTCCTTTAGATGTCTTAAGAGTGTCTGATTCAGTCTTTATAGTCCTCCGATTTAAAGTTCTAAGTCTAAAAATTTTGAATGTGGGGCTACAAGAAGCGTGAACCCTCAGTCTGACAGTCCCGCTGAGCCCTTCCTTCCTTCCTCTGCAGGCCATCCTAAGCATGCTGCAGGACATGAATTTCATCAACAACTACAAAATCGACTGCCCGACGCTGGCCCGGTGTGTCCCCCGAGCTGTCCCCTCAGCACAGACAGTCCCAGTGCCTGTCTCCTCCTGGCCCCCACGCTCATATCTCTTGCACCCAACCTTCTGGGGTCTCTCTGAGGATGACTAGGGGAGGTTCAGTCTTGTGAGGGTGGGGAGGATTCATGAGTAAGAGGAAATTCTGAGGTATGGGGATCGTGAATAAAGAAAGGCGAGGAGTAGGGCAGGGCAGAGCCTGGAGGGCTTCCTGGAGGAGGAGGAGAAGTTGAGGCCCCTCTGCTGGGTTTCTGTGTTCCCCCAGGTTCTGTTTGATGGTGAAGAAGGGCTATCGGGATCCCCCCTACCACAATTGGATGCACGCCTTTTCTGTCTCCCACTTCTGCTACCTGCTCTATAAGAACCTGGAGCTTACCAACTACCTCGAGTGAGTGGCCATGCCATCCCTGCAGCTGGCAGGAGGCAGCTCCTGTGTGGCAGACCCTTTATCTGCATCACTCATCGGCTCCTCCCACCACCCCTGGGAGGAGGGGTGTGTAGCCCCACTTTCCCGGGGGGACGCTTCACCGCCACACAGTCAGTAGTAATGGGCCTGTCCCCGACCCCAGCCAGGTCAGTCACACTCCAGATCAGTGTCTCTTTGCAGGAAGGAGAGCTGGGTGTCCTGACCGGTTATCTGGGTGGCTGCCGGACATCTCATTCAGCTGTCCTTTCTCAGGGGCCCCAGAGAGGGGGGTGTGAG
This sequence comes from Chinchilla lanigera, assembly GCF_000276665.1. Taxonomy (NCBI): domain Eukaryota; kingdom Metazoa; phylum Chordata; class Mammalia; order Rodentia; family Chinchillidae; genus Chinchilla; species Chinchilla lanigera. The sequence goes on from NW_004955414.1 coordinate 18,822,519, forward strand.
TGAACTCTTTTCCTTTCTGTCTCCCAACCAGGGACATCGAGATCTTTGCCTTGTTTATTTCCTGCATGTGTCACGATCTGGATCACAGAGGCACAAACAACTCCTTCCAGGTGGCCTCGGTGAGACCTGGCCCTCCTCAAAGCGGGGACTGTTTCTGGGGTATCTGTAGTCTCCATCCCAGGTGGGGGCCGGTGAGCCCAGGAGACGGGAAACAGCAGGCCAGTGCTGAACCTCAGTCGTGGCGGGCACTGGGCCTGGGTGGGAGGAGTGACTGGAGTTTCCGGGCTCTTGCAGAAATCTGTGCTGGCTGCACTCTACAGCTCCGAGGGCTCCGTCATGGAGGTATGACCGTTCTGCCCAAGTCCTGGTCCACCCCCACGAGGCCAGTGACTTGCAAAGTTAGAGTATGGCCCAGCTCCTGTCCCCAAACCATGCTCTCCTGACAGCCTGCTGGAGCTGCAGCCACCCTGGGGGATGCATATCCCCTCATCTTTCTGGAGGGACCTGGAGGGTGCAGTTGCAGATGGGATAAACGGGTGCTGCAGCGACCACCTGGACCCAGTTTGCAAAAGGAGGTCTTGGGTCTGGCATGGCTCCTTTTCCCCCTCCGGGAGCACCTCAGTGGGGCTCCACTTCATCACTCTCAGCTTTGCCTTAGATTGTTGTGTGTGGTCTGCCCTCCACACACAGCAGCTCCTTGGGCCGGGGCACAGGTTATGGCTCAGGGCGGGGCCAAATTTCCAAGATGACTTTGCCCCAAGCTGCCTCCGACACACAGCTCTAGAGGCTGCCCCTGCTTGCACATCCCCCCAAGAGGCATGCAGGGCTCCCTCTCTCCCGGGCCTGGGGGCAGCCCTGGTAGTGCCCTCTGTTCCCAGAGATGAGCCGGCTCCTCCTCCAGTTGACAGCCCTTCAGCATTGAGAGACAGGGCCTTGCTCTCACCCCGTCACTGCCTCTCCTTGTCATCAGGCAAATGTTTTCTGCATGAATTAGTGTCTAGGACTTCAAGGGATCATGTGAAAATTTTCCAGCCTGTGAGGCCCTCCAAGCTTACCTTCCTGGGTGTCTCCAAGTGGCAGCTGAGGAATCTGAGGCGCAGAGCCAGCCAGGGACAGGCCCAGGTCACATAGAGGGTGGAAGCAGCTCAGAGAGGGATCTGGGCCCCCTGGCTCCCCTTTCTGCCTGCCCTGCTGAGCCCACAGCCAGGGCTGGCAGGGCCTCTCTCCTCTCCCTGCAGAGACACCACTTTGCTCAGGCCATCGCCATCCTCAACACCCATGGCTGCAACATCTTCGATCACTTCTCCCGGAAGGTGATGGGCTGGGGGATGGGCTCAGGGGTTGGGGGCTGGAAGCTGCTGACCCTGCAGAAGGAGCTGAGTGGGCACCTCCGGGTGGGTGGGTGGGGCGTGCCCATTGGTGGCCATGACACCATTCCCTGGTCTGCCCCAGGACTATCAGCGCATGCTGGATCTGATGAGGGACATCATCTTGGCCACGGACCTGGCCCACCACCTCCGCATCTTCAAGGACCTCCAGAAGATGGCTGAAGGTGCCCACCCTTAGCCCCCAGCCCCTTGGCTGGGGAGGGAGGGTCGGTCAGGATCTGCCTGGGGCACATTCTCCGGGCTTCAGACTCCTGCCCTTCCAGCATCAGCCTTTCCCTGGTGGCACAGCTTCTCCAGGCAGACCAGCACTGGCCCCTGGCCCCATCAGGACTGCCCAATTCCCTGGCCCCCTCATTGCCTTGTCCTCAGAGGGGAACAGAGGCTGGATCTCTCTCATGGACCCATCTTTCCCCCAACAGTGGGCTATGACCGAACCAACAAGCAGCACCACAGACTCCTCCTCTGCCTCCTCATGACCTCCTGTGACCTCTCTGACCAGACCAAGGGCTGGAAGACCACCAGAAAGATTGCTGTAAGTGTCCCCCTCCTTGGGAAGGCACAGGTTGCATGCCCTGACCAGCCTGAACACCCTCCCTATGCTGAGCTCAGCCTGGCTGTATTTTGAGGAGACAGAAACCAAGATCATTTCAAGAAGACCTGGAGAGGGGCGCAGGATTGCCACGGGTCATGTAGCATGTCGGTGGTTGTGGAAGGTGGGCCACAGTCAGCCACTCTATGCAGTCTAGGGCCATCCAGTGGCCAGACCAGGGCTAGCGAGGTCAGGCCCTTATGAGACTGAATTATAGGACCTCCTTGCAGTCCTGGGAATGGGCTCGCATGGCCACCCACAGGATGTGATGAGAGTGTTGCCTTCCAGGAGCTGATCTACAAAGAATTCTTCTCCCAGGGAGACTTGGTATGTGTGCGATGACCTCGGATTTCCAGGTTGGGGGAGGGCTCCTGGCCTGGGCCTGGAGGGCTTGGGTTAGCCTGACTGGTACCTGATGGAGGAACAAGATGAGGAGCAAGATGACTTGATGCCTTCAGGAGAAAGCCATGGGCAACAGGCCAATGGAGATGATGGACCGGGAGAAGGCCTACATCCCCGAGTTGCAGATCAGCTTCATGGAGCACATTGCAATGCCCATCTACAAGTGAGTGAGCTCACGTGTGGCTGGGGACCATGCCCCTGGAAGGTGGGCAGGGTGAGGCAGCTGTGGCCATCACAGTGTGCATAGGTGCAGAGTTTGTCCTTACCCGGCTCCAGCTGATCCACAGCTATCTCCTGCTTTGTGCCTGGCTGGGTCCTTTACTTCACCCCTGGTTCCCAGTGGAAAGAACCACCATGTTTTCCTGTGATAGTCCCACGGCTCCAACTCTTGTGGAAGTTCTACCTGTGGCACAGCCCCCTCTTTCTTGCTGCTCATGCTCTGACTTCTGACCTCTCCCCCTGCGTTGTGCACCCCAGGTTGTTGCAGGACCTGTTCCCCAAGGCGGCAGAACTATACGAGCGTGTAGCCTCCAACCGTGAGCACTGGACCAAGGTGTCCCACAAGTTCACCATCCGCGGCCTCCCGAGCAACAACTCACTGGACTTCTTGGATGAAGAGTATGAGGTGCCCGGGCTGGATGGCACCAGGGCCCCTGTCAACGGCTGCTGCAGCCTAGATGCTGAGTGACCCCCTCCTGAGACCCTCCCCGCCCAGCTCCTTGTCCCACCACCCTCCTCTAGTCTGGACCAAGGCACTGGAAACCAGAGCCATGAGTCCTGGCTCCAGATAGGGTGTCCCATGTGACCCTGGGGACATCCTGACCCTCCTGGGCCTCAGCTTTCCTGTCTAGGGAATAGAAGCAAGACTTCCAGCTTGCTGAGACTTTGTCATTTGTCCTCTAAGAGTGTGGGGGTGGCAGTGGGCTCCACTCTGCACCTCTGACCACACCCTGGCAAGTCCTCCTCAAGCCATGCTTTCTCTGAGCAGTCAGGTGGGGGATTCCTTCTGTGTCCCCTTCCTGACCTACCAGATCTGTGCCCTTTCCCTGGGGGGCCCTGTCCCCTGGGGTGTCCAGGATCCGCACAGAAGGTGGGATACCTACATGAGCAGAGGGTGGGAAACAGTCACCGGTTCTGCTAGAGGACTACAACAGCCATGGGGCAAAGGTGCCCCTAAAGACCACCCTCTGCTTCTGGTGGGTTGGGATCTGGGGCATACAGTGGCCCCAGAGGGGCAGCTCAGTGCTCTGGGGGCTCAGGCAGAAAGCAGATGGGAATGGTAGGCAGGAAGGCTCCCCAGGCTGGGAGACAGGTGCAGGTGTGTCGGTGATGTTTTCTCCTGGCTGTGTGACCCTGGGCAAGTTCCCTTCCCTATCGAGGCAAAACAGGAGGTAAGACAATCTGTTCTCTGAGACTCCTTTTAGTCCCCATATCTCTGTGGCATCCCAGCAGAGGTCGTGGGTTGTCTGTGTCACCCTAGAGCACAGAAAGCCCAACCGTGAACCCCTCAGTGTCCCCCTTAGCCTGAGCCCGTCCCCCAGTCCTACAGCCAGAGAGGGACCTGACCTCGCCCCGGCAGGGCCTCTCTCCTCTCCAAGGCCATATCCACCTGTGCCCCGGGCCTCTTGGGTCAACCTGGCCATTGGCTTCTCTCTTCTATTTTTTTTGTGTGTGTTGTGGGCAGGGAGGGGCCACCTGCCTTACCTACTCTGAGTTGCCTTTAGAGAGATGCGTTTTTCTAGGACCCTGTGCACCTGTTGTATGTGGTCCTGTGGGCTGACCGCTTTGTACATGAGAATAAATCTATTTCTTTCTACCAACTCTCCCTCATGGGGCTATTTGGAAACTTTGTGCAGAGGACGGTCAGGAAACAGAATCGGGAGAGGCAAGAGCTGTTGGAACTCCCTGGCTAGCAGAAATCCCATCCTAGGCTGACCTGGTGGAATTGTAAGCCTGGTGGGTTACAACCTGTGCCACCTTAGGACAGATGGTGGGGGCTTAGGGGTGGGTGGAAGAAGGGGAGGCGTGGGCATGGAATAGTGAGAGGATACAGTGGTTGACAGAGATTGTGGACTGTAAAGGGAGACCTGAGAGGTCTCATCCCTGCTCACCTGGCTGTGAGAGCATCGACTCTGCTCACAGTGGCAGGCTCAGACTGGGGGCTGCAAGGAGGCTCTGCCTGGTGATCTCCAGACCCTGACCGCCAACTTTCCTAACCCCCTCCTACCTCTCCCTGCTTATCATGTCAGGACTGGGTTGGTCTGCAAAAGGGCTGGACTCTGTGCTGTCCTTTTTGCAGGGAGGGCAGCCTGGGAAGACATGGGCAGACATCCTGTGACCATAGCAATGCCCCTGGAATGCCAGCCCTGCCTCTAGGGCCACAGAGCCAACCTGTGGGCACTGCGCATAGCCTGTTGGGCTTTGGAACCAGCTCTCTAGGCTGACCGATCCTTCTCCAGGGCATGGGTTCCAAGCCGCTGCCCTGCCCAACCCGCTTTGGGATTGCCCCAGCTATCTGTTTTGTCACAGCACAGGACTGGGTCCTGGCCAGGAGGGCCTAGGTAGGAGGGGGCAGTTCCTGGCCCAGGGCTGGCAGGAGGTGGCTATTCTAATGGTGCCTGCTGACGCCGGGGTCTGTGTGGGTAATACTGCTGCTTTTCTGCCCTTGACCCCCAATCTTGAATTATGTGTGTGGCCCTCTTAAACCTTTGGACAAAGGGGAAACCCAGTCTGAATACAAACTCAGGGGCTTTCCTGCCCTCTCAGCCACACATGTGCTTCTGTCCCAGCCCTCCCTTGAGGCACTTGCTGTGACATATACCTCCTTGCCACCAATTTGAGTGAATAACCCACAAATAATTTCCTCATACACACGGGACCCTGTGCCGAGAGCTAACATTGTCCTTGCCCCTGGTATGGAGGGTCTCCCAGCTTGATCCAGGAGGCAGATCCCAACTCAGACACAGGCAGGGACAAGCCTCCAGGATGCCAGGCCACGGGCTCCAGGCTGGACCACAGTGCCAAGAACCACTGTGAAATGACAAGATGAGGAGGTGGCGTTTTCCTGCAGGCGCTGGTGGCAGAAGAAACTGCACATGTGAAAGCGCAGAGAAAGAAGTGGCAGCCCGTGGAGGAGTGAAGAGATAAAGCCAGCTTAGGAAGGCTGTACACCAGCGTCGCCCTTGCTGTGTGGGCCAGGTTTCCAGCAGGAAGTGCCTGCTGGACAGCAAAGAAATGACTACCAGGGGAGAACTGGGGCAGAAGCCAGTCTGTGGGTGATGTTCTGCCATGGGCCGGGCCAGGAGGGGACCCAAGAGATGTTAGGTTGGCAGGACTTGATGACCAGAGGGATAGGGTGCAGGGGGACCGCGAGGTGCCCTAGAACGTGGGGTCTGTGCCCCTCAGTAAGGGCCCTTGGGGCTGCTGAGCACCAGCCTCACACACCCTGCTGTGGGGTGAGCAGCTGTCAGGGTGGCCGCAGAGAGGGCCCACAGGAGGGTGGAGGACAGATGGGAGCTTGCGGGTGGCCCTCATCAGTCACAGAACCCAGGGCTGGCATTTTGGCTTCTTGTTACTGACCTGCCTTTCCTCTTAATGATTCGGTTTTACATTTTCTTTAAACTTCACAAGGATTGAGTGGGTGAGGTTCAGAGAGGTTAAGAACCCGCTAGGGTTAAGATGTGAGCAGCACCTGTCTGCCTCCCCTCCGAGGGCTCCTTCTCTGGGACAGAAGACTCGGGGGGCACAGGGCCACCGTCTCCAGTCTATAGAACTGTGGTGGGCACAGAGTGGCAAGTAAGTGGACGGGCCCCAGAGAAGGAGCTGTAATTAGAGAAAGAGTGCATGCGTGGTGCGTGCTTGAGTGTGTGTGTGTGAGTGTGTGTTTATCCTCTGTATTTATATCTATGCTCATGCTTGGAGGTGGAAAAGAAGGGCATGTGACTTGGGGCTTGCACTGCAGTCTGTGGTCACCAGGTGGCGCCCTGCCCTCTCAATGGGCACCTCCCCAGAGATCAGAGAAGGGTGTTGGGGCGGGGGTGTTGGGGCGCTAATTTCACTCCTATTCCCCGTATGTACGCTCTCACACACAGCAGCATTCCCACACTTCCACGCTGGTATGCACGCACAGCCTCACATGCTCATTCTCTCACACAGACACCTCTGTACAGACTCCACAGGGAAAGTGGGAGATGTTTCTTGGAGGCTTCTAGTCCTATAGCTGTTCTCTGAATAGGACTGAGCCTGGGGAAGTGAAGGGAGAGAGGTGTGCTCTCAGCAGAAGCAGAGCCCTCAGGCCATCAGCGCAGCCATTGTCCCCAAGGCCAGGCTCTGCACTGCACCTGCAAAAGAAAGGAAGCTGGGGGGTCAGGAAGGGAAGGAGGAGAAGGCAGTGTGGAGCGGGGAGGGGAGGGTCAAGGATGTCAGCCAAGGTACTTCCAGGTTGTCTCTCTTGACCCTCAGTAAGAGTTACTGCCAAACTCAGGTGCCTATGCTCTTCAGCTGTCTTCACAGTCCTTCCAGGTTTCCCCCTCTCGGCAGGATAAGCTTTAAGATTCTTCACTGTGCTTCATTTTTGAGTCCATAAACTGGGATAATGAGCCTTAATAGAGGCCTTTAGGCTACATACAAGAGGGTTCTCTGGGAAGGCCAGCCTGTTCTGGGCAGTTGGTTTGAAAGAAATCTGGGTACAGCTAGTGCAGCCAGATGGTTCTATGCGGGAATAGCAGGATACGTCCACACAGTAAGTGTGGTGCAGCATCAGGTTTGGAGGTTGGTGGGTCAGGTGTGAGCATGCGCAGTGTGGAGACTTCCTACCAAGATGGCTGCCTCCTCTGTCTCTCAGTCAGCCATGGTGAACCTTTTAGAGTTTTCAATGATATAAACAGCCCACTTCAGCATGGGTGCAGTTTGCCACCATTGCCCTAAATCATGGCTGGAGAACTGACTGGGAAAGGTGGGGTTCTAGGAACTAACAGGTGGGTTGGGAGTGGGATGAGATCAAAGTGAGAAGCTGGGTTGGAGGAGAATGTTGTGCCACCCATGCTGTCTTGGACAATTGATGTCTGTCCTCTCAGTTCTGCATATCCAGGAAGAGGCCTCCACTTAGTGCTGCTTTCCTGAAAGAGTCCCAGTCATAGGAGGTGCCAGCAAAAGAAAGTGTCTTGTTGCAGCTGTGTGGTGCCCAGCATGAGTGGCTTAACCCTTTGCCTTAAAGTCAGGACCTTAAAGACTAGGACCTACTTTCATCTCCTCCCCAGGGTACTTCACCATTCTGAATTATGGAGCCCCTAAGGGAAACACAAGCCCACAGGTCAACAGAGTACATTGGCTAAAAGAAAGACAGAAAACTGAACAATACAGACAAATCTGGGGCAGGCTTGCTGTAACAGATGGATCCTGAATTTAAAATAAATGTTTTAAATTTACTTATGAAGCAGAAAAACAGAAAATTATTTTCGGAAGAATCAAGTGCCCAGGGTGGTGGTCCATGCCTGTAACCCCTGCACTCTGGGAAACTAAGGCAGGAGGATTGCAAATTTGAGTCCTGCTTGGACAACTTAGTGAGGCCCTGTCTTTATATAAAAAATGGGCTGCGGACAAAGAGCTCAGGCTGTGGGTTAATCCCTGGGGTGGAGGGGGGCGGAGACCAGAAAAAAATAGTCGGAGAGGGCAATAGATGAGATAGGCAGGCTGAATCCTGGTGGTGAGGGAAGCAGTGAACTTTAAGACTCATCTGGACAAACTCTTGACAAAGGTAGAAGGAAAGTGTTGTGGTTAGTGGTTTGCAAGGAAATAGGTTTGATATAGGATACATAAATTTATAGGAGTATCTCATAATATTCACCCAAAAGGTCAAATGCAGAAGAATGCAAAAGATCTGTCCATGTGGTAGAGACACAAAGAATCCAGTCAAAGGCCTGGATCCCATAGCAATGTCCTCCAAGAGTCCAGCTTGAGGCCTAGAGTCCACAGCAATGTTTCATGCAAGTCCATATCAAGGATCTACACCAGGAAGACCCAAAGATCAGTGGTGGAGGCTAGAAAATCTGGGCCAGGAATGTGAAGGATCTGTGCCAGAAGACTGAGAGATCTGCACTGGAACCAGCAAGCAATGTTCAAAGTGAATTCCAGAGTTCCCCTGAAGAGAACATCAGTCCTCCCCAGAGACAAAAAGAACCTGAGCTCCTCCTTTGACCAGAACAGCTGAGTTTGTATTAGGAAAACCAGCCACAACAAAGCTTCTCCTGGGAAATCAGCATACAACCTTCCTCTCCTGTTTTTCTTTTATGCCATTGGCAATAATCTTCAGGTGGGTCTTTCATACCTAGACCCACACTGACTCAGTTCAGCTGGGAGTTCCCACTTAAATTGACCATTAGTTAATCCACCACAGAAAGGGACCAAGAATTAGAAAGTGTAAGAGAAAATATAAGTTCTGGAGGACAGAAGTAGAAATGCCAACATCCAGATGAGAGCACCAAACAAAATATTATCAGTCAGCTTTCCCATCATTAGAACACAATACCTGACACTCACAGCATAAAGGAAGACAGGGTTAATTTGGCTCATGGTTCAGGAGACTCAGTCCATGGTTAGCTGGCTCCAAGGCAAAAACATCATGGTGGAAGGGTGTGATGGAGGAAAGCTGCTCACCTCATGGCAGGAAGGAAGCAGAGAGTGAAGGGAGGAGGCAAGAAGGGAGATGCACCCTTCCAGGTCACACCTCTTCTAATCAGTTCCACCTCCTAGCAGCACATTAACTATGAATATATTGGTGGATCAATCCACTGATAGAGTATAGAGGCCCTATGATTCAATCATCTTTCAAAAGCACTACCTCTGAACATATAAGATTCTGGGGAACATTATACATCTAAATCATAACAGAGGAAAATATTTGTAGAAAGAATGGACCTAAGTGTATTATATTAAAGAGTTGAGCCAGGTGCAGGGGCACACATCTATAATCCCAGCGCTGGAGGCTGAGGCTGGATGGCCACAACTTCCAGCCAGGCCTGGGCAAAATAATTACTTAGTGAAACCCTGTCTCAAAACAAGGACAAAATAGGATGGACAGGGATTGTAGCTCAGTGCGAAGGTTCTGGGTTCAATCCCCAGTACTGAAAGAAAGAAAGAAAGCAAAAATTAAAAGGGGCCAGTGAGTATCAGTAAGGAGAGATAAAGGAAAAACTCACAGATACATTACTTCATAAATTTAAGATCACTAATTTAAAAAATTTTCAAAAACCCCCCAGAGAGAAAATACAGATCAGCTAAAAAGGAAAATGAAGGAGGGTATCATCAGAGTTCTTACCAGCAGTCATTGTTGGCTAAGTGCAAAATGGTGCAGCCAAAGAACATACATACATAACCCCCACACTTAACAGAGAACAAGCAATCTTCCTCCGACAGCCATAATATTTGAAAAATAGACTACCCACAAAACCACACAGAGCTTAAAAACAGCAAAGAATCAATACACCCCATTACTTGCTGATCATAATACAATAAATGTATGCATTATGGTTGATAATAGAATAACAATTAAATTTCCATGTATCTGGAAATTGAAAATCATCTTATTAAATCACCCATGGGTCAAAAAGAAAAATTATAAAGGAAATTATTACATTTTTTAAAACTAGATTAGTTAAAAAAAAGAGATTAGTTTAAAAATTGTACTACTTGTCAACATTTATGAAATGACCAAAGCAGTACTTAGTGAAATTAATCTTAAATTCATTTATCAGGAAAGAGACGCCTGAATGAAATAAAGGATCTAAGTATTTAACTCAAGACACTGAACAAAAGAAAGGCTG
>NW_004955414.1:18837681-18838816 GCF_000276665.1 Chinchilla lanigera
TAGGCCACTGCATGAATGAGTACCAGGATGACGGAGTGGATGAGTAAAGAGGTTAATGCGTGAATGAGTTGGGTGAATCAATGCACAGATGAGTGAATAGGTGAAGGAATTAATTGGGGAATAAACGAGGGAAAGTTGTCCACTTGCTGAGATCTTGGCAATAGCTCACCTGACAGGTAGGCATGGTTGAAGTGGCTGTGGGTCTGCTTGATGCTTTGAAGGTCACTAGGCTGCACACCTGTGCCTTTGTGGGAGAGGTTGGCAACCACAGTACCTCATGGGGGAGTCAGACCGCCTTGGGACGACTGAGCAGACCTGGTTTGAGGCTCCAAAGCTGATCTGTGGGGAAAAGAATGCAGCATCCTCCAAACCGCAGGACTTCCCACTAGCCCAGACAGCTGGGGGAACAACTAGCCCTTTGTCTTAGTCACTGGGATGCAATACCCAGTACCCACAACTTAAAGGAGGAGAGGTTTATTTTGCCTCACAGATTCACAAAGTTCAGTTCATGTTTGGCAGGTTCAAACACCAAAAACAGCACAGTGAAAGGGTCTGGGCCAAGGAAAGCTGCTTACTCCACACTAGCTAGGAAACAGAGAGAGAGAAAAGGACCTGGGAGGGAGATAGCCCAGTCCAGGTCACATCTCCAGCAACCTGCCTCCTCCTACCAGGCCCCACCTCCTAGCAGCAAGTTGGTTTAAGCACCCCACGGGGTCTGATCCTCTTTCAAAAGCTCTGCCTATGAGGCATGAAGATCCTGGGGGACATCATGAGGGAGAGGCAAGGTAAATATCCCCTCCTGAGTGCTCCCAGGCCTCCTGGGCCATCTGCCAGGACTCCTGCAGGCCTCTCAGGCATCATAAAAGTGTCTGCAGCCAGCGTCATGACAGCCTCAGCTTGGGGCAGGAAGGAGGGCGCTGACCCAAGCTGTAACCCAAGCCTATTCTGGGGGTTCCTCGTTCCTGTATTTATCTCATTTACTACCAGCAATCCCCTTGTATGGATAGGGAAACAGATGCTTAGAAAGCTCCTGTGGCCCAGCTAGGGCTACCCAATCAGGACCTGGTATAACCTGGGTTCCAACTCCAAAGCTGTGAGTGCATCCCCTGCCCCAAAGTCTATGCTCGGTACCCAC
>NW_004955414.1:18840372-18844287 GCF_000276665.1 Chinchilla lanigera
TGTAATGGTTCTTGAACCACATGGTCAGGTATAGTCACAGCAAGGACACTAATTTTGGTATCAAATTCCATCTTGGTTACTTTTTTCTGGTTGCTGAGACAAAATACCCAATGCCCAAAATTAAGAAAGAAAGGGCTTATTTAGCTCACAGTATGTGAAGGTTTCAGTCCATAATCAGCTGGCTCCAAAGCAGGGTGGCATGGCACAAGGGCAATACTTTAAGACAGCAAAAGCAGCAAATGCACAAGTTGGGGCGGGGAGGCCTCTTTCCCTCCCTTATACTGTAAGCAGGTTACCACCCCAGGGGTATGTAGCACTCACATAATCTTCACGTTCTCCTCCTGCACAGGCTCAGGATGATACAAAGTAAGGACCTGGCCCCTGCTGAGACACTTAGTTAACCTTCTAAACTTCTCAAGATGACATAATGAACAACATTTTAGAGCCTAAGGGCATGCCCTTTTCACCCCAGGGTGTAACTCAGAACTGCTGAGTTACTTAGTTAAGCTTTTAGACTTCTCAAGTTGACACAATATGTCAACCATAACACCAATATACTAAGTATAGAACAAAAATTAGAAAACATTTACAGATACTGGAGAGGACAAAAGTATAGGAAAAAGTATAATAAAAACAATAGATACAATTACAATTTGAAAAGGTGGAAGAAATAGATACATTTCTAGAAAAATATAAAATTCACAGGAATCAGAATTTTAACAGATAAATACATATTAAAGAATGAAGTTAAAAATCTCTTCATAAAGTTCTTCCAGCCAGGTGGGGTGGTACACACCTATAATCCCAGTTCTCAGGAGGCTGAGGCAGGAGTCTCACTGTCAGTTTGAGGTCAGCCTAGACTACACAGTGAGTTCAAGGCCAGCTTGGACTACATAGTGAGACCCTATCTCAAACAACAAAAACAAAACTTCCAGACAGCTTTGCAGATGAGTTAATTAATTTGTAAAGAATTATTACTTTCTAGTTCATATAAACTCTTCCAGAAAGAAAGCTGCCAACTTTATTTGTTCTTGATTTCCAAATAAAGTAATAATAATGCAGAAAAAGATAATGAAAGATTAGCTCAGTTTATTCTACTGACTTAGATGCAAAAATACTATGTAAAATACTGACCAGATACAACAGAATATTTATAAATGCATCATAATCAGATGGAAAAAATTTCCCCTAGGGATGCAAGGGTGGTTTCATCCCGGAAAGTCTATCAGTGTAATTTGCCAAATTAATAGACTTGAGAAAAATCATCCTATTATTTCAACTGGAGTGGAAAAAAGTATTTGATATAGTTGGTACCTATTTGTGATTTAAAAGAATTTTTATAAGAGAGATAACTTGGAAAAGGCAATATTCCAAAAAGCTTCAGCAAACATTGCAGTCATTTGTTAGTCATTATAGTAAAGGTATTCCCTTTAGGAACAAAAATAAGACAAAGCTGCCCATAGTGACCAGTACTATTTAAATTAACTCAGAGCTGCATGTCTTTGTCAACACTCCAATGAATGGGAAAGAAATAAGGGCTGTATCTTTTGAAGGAACAGAGGAGACTGCTATTTTTCACAGATGACACGATTGTCTAGAAAGCAAACAGAATCGGTAGACAAACCGTTAGAACTAGTAAGAGAGTTTATCAATGTTGCTGGAAATAAGATAAAAAGCAATAGCATTTCTGTACAACAGCAAGAACCAATAAAGAATATAATTTAAGAAATACAACTTTAAAACAAGGATTGAGGATGTAGCTCAGTGGCAAAATGGTTTCCTAGAATGTATGAGGCCTTGGGTTTGGTCCCTAGCACAGTAAAAACGAAAACATAAAGCAATAGTACACTGCTCATAATAGGCTAAAACTGTAAATTACTTTAGAAATTGACTTAGGCAGGAATACATATGCTGTCTTTAGGACAAAATGTAGAGCTCTAATAGGTTCCCCCCCCCCCCGGTACTGGGAATCGAACTCACGACTTTGCCCTTGCCAGGCAGGCGCTGTGCCACTGAGCTAAATCCCCAGCCCCTAGAGCTCTAATAGGAAACAGAGATGATATGTTTTTTTCTGGTGCTGGGTATTGAACTCATGACCTTGCGCTTGCCAGGCAGGTGCTGCGCCACTGAACTATATCCCTGGCCTGGAAACAGAGATTATATGAATAGTGAAGAACCATCCATGCTCTGGATGGGGTAACTTAATATTATTACAAGTTAATTCTCCCAATTCTTCAATCTCTATTCAAACTCCTGTTGGATTTATTGAGCTCCTCAACAAACGCCTATAAAATATGTGGGAAAAATGTGAATAAAAAAATTAGTTTGAAAAATGAAAGGAAAGAGGGATACAATGTTAGAAATTACATAGGTGTAAAATAGACCAATGGACCAATGGTACAGAATAGGGAGCTGAGAGAGGAGCATATATAAATAGGAACTCCATCACACTGCACAATAAAAGAGAGATCAAAATCCAGGGGAAGCTGGGTGTGGTGGTGCATGCCTATAATCCCAGCACTCGGGAGGCTGAGGCAGGAAGATCGTTGTGAGTTCCAGGCCAGCCTGTGCTACAAAGTGAGCTCAAGGCCAGCCAGAACTGCATAGCAAGACCCTGTCTCAAAAAAAAAAAAAGTCTAGGGGAAAGTATAGATTGTTAGCAAACCTCACTTGTGATATGGAACACAAGAAAACTGAATTCCTACTTAACATCATATACACAGGTGCCATCAGGTGAATTACAGATGAAATGTGAAAGGTACAAGTAGAATGTTAACAGAAGAAGATATAAAATAACTTTCTGTGCATACAGGAGAAGGCATACAAAAATAATCTGTGAATTCAATTATGTTGAAATTGTGGGTTTCTATTCAGTGACATCTATCGTGGATAAAGTTAATAAGAGAGCTGACAGAATGGGAGAAGTTATTCACAATGTTTAAAGTTGACAAGGGGCTAATACCTGGAATACATGAGAAGCCAACAAGAAGACAGTAATTGGAGAGAAAAAGGAAACCACCAGAATAAGCTATTTATGTAAGAGGAAACTGGAAAAGATGCTCAAACTTATTGGTTACCAGAGAAACAGAAATGGAAACAAGTCACTTTGTACCTATTAGACTGACAGAAATCATAGAGCCAGATGATGTCAGCTGTTGGCAGGAATATGGGAAATTGGAACTCTGACACTGCCCATGGAAATGTGGCCTGATGCAGCCCTTCTGCACAGCAACTTGGCTGTATTTATTTTTAAAATATTTAAAAAAACAAATAAAAATATATATGTGTACTCTAAGCCATACTGCCCATCCTGGGTGTGTATATATGTAGCCTAGAGGAATCTGAGGCTACGGGAATGGGGATGCTAAGTGAGTGATGAGCATCCCGAGTGGAGATTAGCAAGGTGAGGTGTCTGCACACCAGGTACTATCTAACAGCAGGTAGGAATAAGGCATGTGTAGCAACCTAAATCCTAAAAAAAACATGGCTGGGTGAAAGAAGAAAGAAAGAATGAGATCTACCATACAGTACAATTCTGACATTCATTTTATAAGCATTCCCATAGCAAAAGGCCAGACATTAGGCACATGATTATTTCTGAGGGAGAGAGGGGACAGCATAAAAGGGGGTGAAAGGGAATAAATAATTTAAAAAGAGTAGGGCCTTGGATGGACCAGTGAATGATGGTCAGTGCTGTGAACTGAAGCAAATGATCCCCTGCACCTGAGCAGGCACATGAGGAAGACCTGCCCCAGACAGCCTTCTCTGACTTCCTTAATTGTTCTTTTTGGGGAATTTTCTGTTTCTGGGAGCAGAGAGTTTCTGAGAAATCTGATTTCCAGGTGGTAGAAAGCCTCAGGAAGTGCTTACTGAGTGAAAGAAGGAAGTGGATAGATGGGCAGATGAATAGCAGTG
>NW_004955414.1:18845642-18871733 GCF_000276665.1 Chinchilla lanigera
CAGCCAGATGAAGAAAGAGTGACAAAGACTTCCAGGGGCTTCCTCATCTCTTCATGATACTGGCTAGAAGAAAAGAACAATCTCGTAATGCAAGGCTCTTTCCAAGTAGAGGCAGGCCCCCCACCCCCTTTGCAGCAGTGAAGATTGAACCCAGAAACGCTGAGCTGCATTTCCAGCCCTTTTATTTTATTATTGTATTTTGAGGCAGGGTGTTGCTAAGTAGTCCAGGCTGGCCTCAAAAACACAGTCTTCCTACCTCAACCTCCTAGTTAGTATATTGCCCCCTTTGTAGGCAATGGAAACCGAAGTCCAGATGGTTCATCTGGAAGGAACAACCTTCATAACAAATGGAGCTGAAAGAGAATCTCCTGTGTCAGACTGGAAAACAGATCCAGAAAGGGGCAGGCACTTCTAAGATCAGCAAAGACCCAGAAGCAGAGCGGGGGTAGGTACCAGTTCTCCTTACCCAGCCCATGATTCCAGGGATTGCAGTTTTTGGTTTTCCAAGTTGCCAACCCCAGGCTCCATTCAGGGTTGGACAACTAAAATGACACCTCCCAAACTCTACTACATCTTGCGTTTCATGTGTGACCTGAGAAGGTGCTCATGGTAAGATGCCGAGGTAGAAGTACATCATGGGTACTGGTGATTGCGTGCAGGTCGATAGAATCATCTAGAAAGTGGTTATGAGGAAGATATCTAGCTTGTCCAGGAATACCCAATGTCACCACTAATTATGATATGTTAACTCCTCCACACTAAGAAATGCCTAAGATTAGTGAAGCACACTTCTGGATGTGTCTGCAGGGCGTCTTCAGAGGTGAGTGGCACGTAGGCCAGAAAACCAAGCCGGGGGGCAAAGACTCAGCACCACTGTGGGTGCAACCATCCAATAGGCTTGTAGCCTACCTAGAATAGAATGGAAAGAAGGAGGAAATTGGCATGTGTTTGCTCCATTCTGCTTGAGCTACTATACATTGAGCAGTAGTCGCTGTCTTTCCATATCAAATTCCAGCTTCTGCACCTTCCAACACAGACTCATAGCGGCAACTCGTCAAGAAGCTTTCAGGACTTCAACCTTAGACTGATTCTGCATCCTTAGTCCCTCTTGTTCTGCAGTTTCCAAGTTCTTGGACTGAGTAGTAACTACTCGATTTTCTGGGCTCTCTAGCTCACCAATAGCCATAGTGCTCTTTCCACCTTCTGATCCTGTAACTTCAACTAATAAACCCCCCTATGTGTATATATATATATATACACACACACACACATATATATATATATATTCTATTGAGCCTGTTCCTCTAGAGAACCCCAACTGATACACCAATGGAAGAGTTTCTAATATTCAGTGCCTCACATAGGTGCCAAGGTATATGTGGGAGAGTGGTGATGTCATTTCCACTAGAACATTCCCTGGTGTGGTTGAGCATCATGTATTGGGCTCTTGGTAAAAGCCTCTGTTATCTGTTATCTGTAGCTGTGTAGCACTAAGCCTGATTTTCTTCTGCTACTGCCTGAACCTTATAGTATGCACAACTAAGAATCCCAACTGAGATAGTTCTCTCAAAGCACTGATGCCATTGGTTGTAATTGCCTGTCTCCTCCAATAAAACCTAAGGTCCTTGAGAGGGGAAAGACTAAATCTCATTTATTTCTATATCCTTATCACCACACAGAACATAAGACAGTATGCACTCAGAAAAAAAAATCACTGAATGCTTAAATGAAATGGTAGTCACTATTATTAAAAATCCAATCTGAGAGATCGTATCTACAAAGGAGCCTGGGGTTGGCCTGCATATCTTCAGAAGCATCTCAGTGGTGATCATGGCCATGCAAGAGTCACTTCATTCAATAGAAGATAATAGTCTGCTCAGTAAAACCATGCCTGCATGACGAACAGGCAGGCCTCCCATCAAAGGAAATCATGTTCACAGTGGAATCATGCTTGCATGACCAGCCCCAAACATCAATCAAACCAAACTAGCTTCCAGAACTGCAGCAGCCTCCAGGATGCAAAATGTTTTTCATCATCGAATAGAGCGTATAGAAATAGGACAGAGAAAATGAATAAAATTCATACTATATTACCATCAAATCGATTTTAAAATATCACTAATGGAAAATTCCTCTTTTACAAAACTGGCTCTGAATATATTTTCATCTTTTCATGTGACCTGTGATTCCTTAACCTTAAGTCCTTCTAGTGACCAAAACATAATTTTTGTTCTTTTTCTTCTAGTAATTTTTTCATGATACTCTCTAGGTGGTGATGCATATGGACCCTCCTGCTGGCAGGTAGCCCACCGAGGGCACTGTTGGGCAGTAGAATGCTGTGGTTAAGGGCATGGTGTCTAGTATCCAGGTCCCTGCTCTGCCATTTCCTTGCTCAATTTGTGTCTCAATTTCTTCATATAATAAAATTTGGAATAATAATGGAGCCTCTGGCAGCAACTTGAGGACTGGATAAGAAAAGGCATGAGAAATGATGTCACTATCAGAGATGGGGCTGTCTGAAATGCAGGGCTTTATAAAGGTGCATTTCTGGGAACAAGAGCGGATCATTTCATCTTTGGGCAAAGGCTGGGAAGTTAGAAGGGAGGTTACAGGAAGACCTTGGCCTCAGAAAGGGCAGAAGAGTCTTGAGTTTAAAACAGAAGAGTCTTGCATGGCATTCCAGGTTGGTGGGTTTTGTAATTTAACTGTGTCCATCAAACAAACATGTTTAAGTCGTAATCTCCAGTTCCTCTGAGTATGACCTTATTTGGAAATAGGGTCTTTGTGGATCTGATTACATCAAAATAAGGTCATATTGGATCAAGTGGGGCCTGAATCCAATGACTGGTGTCCTCATAAAAAGAATGACACAGACATACACAGGAAGAAGGTGATGTGAAGAGAGGCTCAGGTTGGAGAGATGCTGCCATGAGCCGCTATGGTCCAAATGTGGCCCCCTGAAGTTCCTGTGTGGAAACTGATCCCCAGTGCAACAGCATTGAGAGGTGGGACCTTTAAGACGTGCTTAGGTCACAAGAGGGATTAATGTCATGGCTGGGAGCAGGTTCATTATAGTAAGAAAGTTTGTTATAAAGGCAAGTTTGACCTCCTCTTGCCCTTACACTCTCTTGTGCTTCTCCCTTCCATCACGGCACAAAGATCCTTTCCAGATGCCAGCCCCTTGATCTTGGACTTTCTGGCTTCTGGAGCTATGCTCCAAAAAAATTTTACTCATTAAAATTACCTAGTTTCAGATATTTGGTTATAGCAGCAAAAAGCAGACTAAGACACAAGTCAAGGAAAGGTAAGAATTACTGGCAGCCACCAGAACCTGGAAAAAGCAGAAAGATCATCTGTTAGAGCTCCAGAGAGACAATGGCTGTGCTATCACCACAATTTCACTTTTAGTCTCTAGGACTAGGAGAATACATTTCCGTTCTGTGAAGCTCCCCAGTTTGTGGTACTTTATTACAGCAACCCTAGAAAACTGACCGTGAGAGTGTGTGTGTCCTTCAGGTCACAGCACATGGATGCATCAGATGGAGGAGGAGACACGGCTGAAGACCACCACTTTCTAGCTCTGGCACCTTAGATCCAGATGGCAAAAACAGTTCAATCAGTGAAGACATCCTAGGTCACACACATGAAAGCCCGGGCCCCCTCTCTGCCAGGTGGAACGACTCTTGAGTGCAACTGATGATTATGGTCTAGATCTTCCTTTCCCCATCAGACCACAGCTGGAGTTTCTTTGGGCCACATTCTTCTTCAGCTTTTCCTGTCCTGCTTGCCACGTTCCCTTACAGATAGCTTTAGACAAGCACTGTCATCCCTGTCAGCTGCACAGCCATGCGTCACTCACAGAGCAATTGTCACACTTCCTCAAGCCCAGGCCTGTGCTAGCTGCTGGGGGAGGGGTGGATGCAGAAGAATGAAGGCAGGATCTCGTCCTATGGGAGCTCATGGTAATCTGTGAATCATTAGTTAACTGATTAATGAACTACTCAGTTGAACATACATGTGTTGAAAACATAACATGTGCTGTTTCTGGCCGGGCCCTGGAAAGGCTGTAGAGGTGAACAAAATCAGGCACCCAACTTAGTAAAGCCTCACCTTACCCATGATTGTACCATAGGGTAACAATTATTGCAAGAGCATATTTTAATGAACTTCATTCTAATTACCTAGAATACTGGCTCATTTTTTATTACTTACCAGATACAATCTATTTTCTCAGTATGTCTATATAAATGGTACCATTTGTACAAACAGTACAGGTCACTGAAAAACAAAGACTGTTGGCAAAGGAGCACTTAAACTCACAGAGAAATCTAAATTAAACTTGCAATTTAAATATTTACCGGTGGTACTAACTGATCTGCTATATTATAACCTTGGATGTAACCATCCAGAAATTAGATCAAACAGAATGTTAAGGCTTTCGTTTATGCTTGAGTTCTTCCAGAGAACAGAAACAAGGACTAAATATTCAAACATCTTTAAGACTTCTAATCTTATTATTATATTATCATCATAATCCCCTGGATTCATGTATATACTAATCCATTTCCAAAGCTATTATTGTGTATTGGAGCAACTTTGGAATGGCGTATCTGGATGTCAATAATTCTGAATTTGGCCAGTGGGCTAGAAAATAGCCTTTACTGATCAGCTCTGATGTTGACAACCATTGGCAAGCTACCACTTCCTGTGAGGGATTCTAAGTATGTCTTTGTGGTGGTTGATTTCTTTATTGGAACATTAATATTTCTGCCTATTGCTGGTAATGTTAGTTTTATGCTCTCCAATCTGAATGCAGTCAGAATAGGATTTCAAGTAAAAGTGATACTAACAAACAATAGAGAAGTTTTTGAAATATAAGCAAAAATGGAAAAGAGGGTTATTAAATGGCTTGGCTACCTACAGACCAACAGAAAATTCGGCTGACAAGAAAGAAGCCTTGTTAGATACTACAAGCAGAAATTGCCATCAGTGTTAATCTAAATACATTAACAAAAGTGCTTAGTTTTGCTGACTGTGAAGCTGGTCTGTCGGTAGAGTTGGACTCTATATCGGTGGTCCTGGAGATTATCTTTGCAAGATAGGAGATACTGGAGGAGAGCTTTACATCATCAGAGACGGCAAACTTTCCATGGTGGCAGGTGACAGAATCACTCAGTAGGGTTGAGGGATGGTAACTTTAGGGAGAAGGGCATTGCTAACATCAAAGGCAGCAAAATTGGCAACAAAAATATGGCCTGGCAATCAGATTTAGTTTGTCTTCATGGAAACTTTGAGCACTCAGATGCCAAAGCTCTGCTAGAAGAAAAAGGGAAACAAATAGAGATGAAAAAGGTCTAAATATTGCAGTCCTGGAAGTGAGCCTAAAGATCTCAAGAAAACACCTCCCAAAGGGTGGGGTCAGTAAGCTCCTATAATGTTCTAGTATGCACCTACAGTGTTCTTCCGAACCCCAGCTGAGTGGAGTTAATGCAGTAGAAAACGAAGCAAAGATGAATTAAGGCCAAGAAATTTCTGAAACTGCTTATGGACATAGAATGTTCAACTACTGAAGGATGTGGAGTGGAGAGTGGACCAATTCTAAACAGAACCAAAAAGTCATTGGGTCATTGACAAACATGCATTTCGTTTCATAATCCTTTTGGTCATGTGATTATAGGTAACTATAATTTGGAAGAAGACTCGGCTGGAGAAATTTTCCATAAGGAAAATGTACTTTGGTGCAGAACACGAAGCCCACATGCTCACTGCAGTACTCTGATTAAAGAATCACTGATCTTGGGAGTTTTTACAGTGGATAAGGTGCAAAGATATGAACATATTATCTTGTCAGTATTGGTATCTCTTGATTTTTTTATATCTGCTTTTTTATGTAATAATCTTTATAAAAGTGACCAAGTAGCCCTCACTTTCAGGCAGTTTGCATTGCTGAGAAGTAAAATCAATATAGAGTGGTTAGAAATTACCATGAAAATAGATAGATAGAGAGAGAGAGAGAGAGAGAGAGAGAGAGAGAGAGAGAGAAAGAGAGAGAGAGAGAGATCGGGCAGACTTGGTTTTGAGACCTGGCTCTATGGCTTACTAGGGGGCTGAGGGTTTAGCTCAGCAGCACAGTGCCTGCCTGGCAAGCGTGAGGTTATGAGTTCGATTCCCGGTACCAGAAGAAAACAAAAAAAAAAAAGAAAAAAAAGAAAAAGAAGAGTTCTATGGCTTACTAGCTATACGACCTTGGGTAAATCATGTAACTTTTTTTTTTAGTACCAGAAATCAAACTCAGGACCTCCTGCTTGCCAGGCACTGAGCTATATTTGCAGCCCCACTTAACTCCTTATGTTTCAGAAACATTTGCAAAATGGGGTTTACATCTGTGTTCTCTAGACTGTTCTATAGACATATGACACAACACGTGTAATGCCTTTAATGCAAATAAATGTCTTTAGCACGGAGCTTTGCACATAGTAAATACCTAATAAAAAGATGCTATTATTGATACCATGTCATCTTTCCTAATCTTTGCAACAACAGCACGGGGAAAGAACAACTATATCTTACTTTACAGATAAGGCAGCTCTGGTGATTGCATATTCAATAGCCATTCCCGTCTTCCACACTGTTAAAAAAGTAGGTACTGCTTGAGTGTCATTTTTCTATATTCAGGAGACCTAACCTCCTCTCTAGCCTCAAGGCATAAATCGTGATTAGTCCAAGCTAAACATAGTAACACAATTCCCTTCTGGGATGACTCATTTAGGTAGCCACAGGGTCCACTCCTTCCCAGTTACCACAGTGCCCAAGCTTTCCCAGGAGTGTTCTGCCTGTAGTACTAGTAGTACTGTATCCCAGCAAACCCTCCAGTCCTGGGGAAACTGGGATGATCGGTCACCCCTGTAGCCACTGGGACCTGAGACGACTTCTGCAGGTGTGTGTGCATGAGGAGAAGCTGGAAAACGTTTTCTTGCTAAGAATAAATGGCAAAGGCTTATGTGGGAGGAAGTGCTCTCTTTGATTCTGTGCATTATGTTGAAGCTGCTACAGCCATCTGGTAACCATGAGAGGAAATAAGCAACACGCTGAAGACTGTGGATAAAGAAATGGGCAGTCGTTGACGAGAATTCTGTACTGGAAATACAAGACCCAGGGGTTCTTGTCGTGAATATAATAAACCATAATACTCACTGATATTTGTTCCTTGCAGCCAAAAGCACTCTGATGAAAAAAAATGATACCCAGCTAGAAAGTGGCAGAAGTGGGGATGAGCTCATATCCATCCTATGTTCATATCGTAATACTATACACCAGGACAGAGACAATTCCATTAACCTGGCATTTCTCAAATTGCGTTACTTCCCTGAGATGCTCTCTGCACAAACGAATCCATGGTCACATGGGTTTCGAAGACATGGCATGCCCTCCTTGTCCCAGAACATATGCATCTTGGGAGGTCCTGCAGGAAGGAGATCTGTTTCTATTGAAGTAACTCAGAGTTCCTTTGAATCATTTCAATTTGGGATGTTTGGTTTGTTCTTGTTTCCCAAAGCCCCCTATTTAAATCCTCCCAGATGTTCCATGGAACGAAGTTTGAAAACGGATACAAGAGTCACAGAGGCTGTCAGGAGGTGAGTCCTAAATGGGAGACCACTGTCCAGGTTTGTCTGTTGTCTGATGTGATACTGATAGTGCCCATTCCACCTGACAGATGCCTCAGTTTGGGACAATGAACTATGTGGTCAGCTCAACTCTGGATGAGCAGGGTTGAGAGTTGAGGGAAAGAGCCCTTCAGAGTCCTGCTGAATGCTGTGGGCAGAGTGTGGGAGATGGTACTGCACATGGGGAAGAATGAGGCCAGTACTGAGTGTGACTAGGCCCTTGCAGTGGGCGTGGTGAGGAAAGGGAACCGTGGCCATGGTACCAAATGATTGGCCCGGGCAGGCGGTGAGAATGGCAGAGGCTTGCAGGCAGGGGAGCACAGTGGGTGGCCTATAGTAAGGGGGCTGACATGGCATCCGCAGCTAGTATCCTCTCCAAGTCACTATTTCCTAGGTATCCAGGAGCAGGGTTGTCTAATGAGTTGCCTGGGCAACAGGAGCCCAGATGCATAAACAGATTTGGGAAGCCAGAGCCTAAAAAGAAGCAAAGGAAGCTGCTGAGACCTCATCCTGCCCTCTCCAGCTTTCAGGAGCTATTTATCCACTTGCCATCTGTCTCCCTCACTAAAAAGTGGAGCTCAGTGAGGTCAGGTCATGAATACATCCTGTCTACAGCTGTATCTTGAGCACCTAAAGCAACTCCTCATCCATAGTAAAGGCCCAATAAATATTTGTTGAAGCCAGGAGTGTTGGTACAGGTCTGCAATCCTAATACTCTGGAAGGCTGAGGCAGGAGGATTGCAAGTTTGAGCTCAGCCTGAGCAATTTTACAATTTTAGCAGGACCCTGTGTCAAAGAAAAAAATTTTTAAAAGGCTGGGGAGTAGTTCAGTCTGAAGACCCTGGATTCCATCCCCAACACCAGCAAAAAAACCAAAAATGTTGCTGTTGTTGTTGTTGAACAAATGAATTTGAGAGGGAAAGAATACTTTTTTAAGCCACCTTCTGTCAAGGATCAGAAAGACATTAAGGGCTGGGGATATAGCTCGGTGGCACAGTGCCTGCCTGGCAAATGCAAGGTCCTGAGTTCAATTCCCAATCCCTCCCTGCCACACACCCCATGCACACACTCAAAGAGAGGCATTAATACCCAGTAAGCCTCTGGAGCATGCTAGGGGCTTGCCAAGAAGTTTACCTCCTTTAGCCCACTTACCTCTCAAGGCCCATGATAAGCCAACAAATCCTACTCATCTTCTGAAGCCTGTTCAAGCTCCCCATCCTACAGGAAATCTTTCCCATGTGAGGCACTTGGGCTTCACGGAGCCCTTCTGAGCTGTACTAAGCCTGCACTTAACTACCTGCTGCTTGGTGTGTTATTTCATCAGACCGCCTCCACCTGGCTGTGAGCGCCTGAAGAGAGCCTGCTTCTCTTGCTTCCAAGTCAGCACAAGGAGTTGAGTGGAAATGAATCAACCAACCCCCAGATTGGCAGGTTTATCTTAACACCGCTTCCAGGTGACTTCCAGCTGAAACAGTCTTCCGGCAGTTAGTTCCTACTGTCCTGTGTGTTTGGTCTCAATTAGGGATGCTTTCTGCCCCACACTGAATCACCTGGCAAGCAGTGGCTTAAACAATCTCGACATTTAGTTACCTCAGGCAAGCAGAGGTCTGCGGGCTGGCAGCCAAGGCTGGGCAGTGCTTCTCAGTCACCAACCAAGGCTCAGACTGGCTGTGGCTTTCTGCTCGGCCACCCTCTGGGTGCTGACTTATAGCTCATGGTACAAGATGGCTGGTGAAGCTTCAGGCTTCGCATCTGACTTCCAGGCAGGAAGGTGAGAGAAGAGGGAAGGCAAAGTGTCCTTTGGATCAGAAAAGCAAAGACCTTTCCAGAAGCCTCTAGCAAAACAGTGCTTCATCTTACTGGCCACATTTTGGCAATGTGACCACATCTAATCACATGACAACTTGAGAGATCGACCATTTAAGTTTTTCAGTCTCTGTAGTTAAGAGGACAAAGGAAAAGTGGCATAAGGATGACAGACTGGGTGTTGTACGAACCACCAACAGTGATTGCTATGCACTCTATGCAAAGAAGGTAGGAAAAAATAATCAAAATTATCATTAACCCTGGTCTTTCTGAAATCTCTCTGTGTCAAGCAGGAGCAAGTTAGATTTATTTGTTTCTTGGGAGACTCACTAAGTTCTTGACTACACAAACCCAGGTGGATGCAGACACACAGCCCATGTCCTTCAGGACCACATAGTCTGGTGGGAAGGAGTGAAGGGCCGGCAAGGTAGGGCAGTCATCTCAGGGCTGTGCACTTACAGTGGGCTGTGCTAGAAGGGTGTGGAAGGAGAAGCTACCTTCTCCTTTTGGGGGTGGTCAGGGAAGGCTACCCAGAAGGAGTGACATATAAGATTGAAATGGCAGTTACATATATGTGTGTGCCCCTTCCCAGGAGCTGGGAAGGGAACTTAAGGCAGAAGAAGGTGCAGAAGCAATGGCGTGGGGATGGGAAGAGAACATAGCACATTTGACAGTTTCAGAAAGTTTCATTCTGCTGGAGTATGGGGTGTCCAAAAGAGCACTGGGACTTACAGGGTGAGATCATGAAAGACACGGTACGTGCTGGCAAAGTCTTGGGTCTCCAGTTAAGGTGCCGGGATAGATAGTGGTAACACTTTCTGAAATGCACATCACAGAATGCAGCTGAGTAATGGTGACTTTTGGGGCTCCAAGGTGCTATCGCTCTACATGATTTTCCATGAAAGTCTTAGCCCTTGACTCAGGGACCATCTATGACTTCTAAATCTACATTTCCTGCTCAGAGCTCCCTCTGTATTCCCAACCTGGATATCCAATGCTACTTTTGCTGCATCAAAAACCTGCCTCAAAACAGTAGCTTACAACTGAAACCATTTATTTACTTTCTGAATCTGTATGTTGAAAAGATTTGCGGCTCAGGAATTAATGACACTCTTAAAAACTGAAGGTTATTGATGGCAGCCCCCCTTACATCCTCCTTTTAATTCACCTGTATTCATGTCTGTAAGAACCATTTGGATCAAGGTGGAAGATGCAACCGCAGGATGCAAGGGGCAGCCTCAAGGGCAGCTCTTGTGAGGGATGCAGTCTCTCCGTTGGAATAGATCAGCACAGCCTCTGGCACTTGGCTTCAACTCTGTCCATGTGTTCTTTTCAATCCCTGTACATAAGGAGAACCAACAAATGTTCACGTATAAATAATAAGAGTAGTAACATTTATGGCTGTGCCTAAGACCATGGCAACTCTGCTGTTCTCTGTCACAATACAGTCTTCCATCTTGACTCTGCTGAAGATCACTGTGGCCTAATGTATTGATGACATCATGGCAATTGGACCTGATAAACAGGAAAACTGAATTACTTTGAATGTTCTAATAAGACACATGTATGTCTGAGGATGGAAGGTAAGCACTGCAAAGATTCAGGAGCTTACTACATAGGGGAAGGTTTTAAGGGATTCAGGTCTGAGATATGCTGGAACATCCCTTCTAAGGTTCAGAACAAATCACTGCACCTTATCACTAAGCAAGATACACATATCAGATGGGTTATCTGGATTTTAGGGACAGTCTATGCCATGTTGAGAATACCATCCTAATGTATTCACTGAGCAGCTAGAAGTCTAGCAATTCCAAATGAGACCCGGAAGGAGGACTCTACAATAGAATCAGATTTCAGGGTAAGCTACAGTGTTAGAGGTATCCATGGAGATCAGGACGCTGGGTGGAATCTCTGACAAGTCCAATCAGAGATGCATGACACAGACTGTGCCTGCTACATCACAGAACAAGGCACTTGAAGACCATTTTTGGACATACTAGTGGGCTCTTGAAGAAACTGACCATGGGATGGATGCCAAGTAATTATGAGGTAGAAGCTGCCTATCATGAGCTGGGTATTATTAGACCATCGTTTCATGAGAAGGTCAGAAATGCAGAGTAGCAATTCATCACGAGATGAAAATGGTACATCTAGGACTGCAACATAATTAAGTCATACAAGCAAATGACTCAGAGCCCTGTCACATAATCTGTGCCACTTCTGTCTCTCCTGGAGCTCATCCTGTGTCCTCATGGGACTTCCCTATGACCAGATGATGGAGGACGAAAACATCCAGGCCTAGCTCACTTATGGATAGGCTTATTTGTAGATTGTTGTAAGCTGAAAATAATCTGCTGCCACACTTGGGAGGCAGCAGTATAGAAAAGAAATCCTCTCCCTGGGCAAATGGCAGCACATTTGGTCATAAACAATAGACACTGAGTGTGAAGATGTCTATGCTTCATATCTTTGTTTCCTAGGAAGCACCCACCTCGGAGGAAGTACTGCACAGCCTGCTGGACAGGATGATCTCTCTGAGGGTGTCAGCCAGCTCTGTCCTTAGCCACTCCAGATCTTGAGCAATGAGCCCATGAATGGAAGTGTCCCGGTGGCAGGGATGGAAGCTCTGCCTTGGTCTGACAGCACAGCTCCCACTTGGAAAGGCCCATCTTGCTGCAGCTCCTATTGATTATCTAATGTGTCCACAGCAGAACCCCCAGGGTAGCCCCATCCCTAAAGAAGAGCAAACAAGTTGATCCCATCAGACCACTCCATCCTGGAAGGAAGCACACCTGCTCATAGGAGCTTAAACTAACTCTGGGTATGGGTTTGCCTTCCTTGCATTTATTTGGTGCCTCTTCCAGGACCCACATAGAGCTGATAGTGCTTCTGGCTTCTGGGGTCAGAATTTGATCTCAAATGGCCTCAGGCTAAGGCCTCCATTTTACAGTGAACGTGTGACAATGGGCTCATTCTCACAGGAGCCACTGGTTCTGCTACAGAATGTCACCTGGGATTACCTGGCCTGAAAGGTGTAGGGCAAGCACTAGCTTGGAGATGGTACCTTGCAGCAGGTCAAGGTGCTGTCCCACTATCCTTGGAGGATGTACTGAGCAAGGGCTATTATGCGGACTCTGTCTCCATCAGTGGAAATGCAGAGGTTCAAGAACCAAAAGGTCAGAGGAGGTATGGCTCCTTTTACCATCATGCCCAGTAACCCACCTGCAGAAGGTCTGGTTTGTGTTCCTACAACTTTAAAGTACAGATAGGTGAGACTGATCCTCAGGGAGAGGGAAGCTCTTCCACCAAGGGACACTGGAGGGTTCCACTTGGCCTGAGGCTACAGCTGCTTCCTGGATGCTTTGAGGCAAACATGGATTTACTCTGCTGGCAGAGTTTAAACCACCCTGATTTTCATAAGGAGGCTGCAGAATGTAATGAGACGTGTAATGAGAGAGAAAGGAGAAGGTGGGTGGTTTAGTGGATTCCGTAGGATCATCCCTGTGCTTTTGTGCTCAGCAATGACATGACTGGTCAGTCAGGGCACTCACTGCCTGACATAAGAGACAACTAAGGATTCAACACTTCAGGGTTACAGGAGGAACAGCTAGACCAGCTGAAGTGTTGGCTAAGCAGAAAGAAAACTCAGAATGGGCAGTGGTTAAGGGAAATGATAAACATTTACGAGAAAGGTGGAAATTCAAGCTATGCTGAAAGCCTGCTTCTCCACAATCAGATGAGTAGACATTCTGTGGATGGACAGAAATCTCTCTTGGTGAGGCTGTGAGGACAATCATGCTGACACATTGCTGGGGAAGTGGAAAATGGTATAATCCCTATGGAAGGGGAGCATGGCAACATCTAGCAACATTACTTATGCATTTACCCACTTCTAGGAATCTGTCCCAATTATACACTGCCAAAAACCTGCATTGACATTGGCATAAGCTGCTCAATACAGAACTGTTTGTATTCACAAAAGACCTGGAAGAATATTGTGGAGAGCTGCACTTCTTTGTGGAAAGCCTTGGGAAAGGGCTGGAACCTGGTCAAAATGCTAGGTGATTTCTTTGTTTCTCACTAATATGTATTGTGTGCTTGTGATGTGTTTGGTGGCTTACACATGTCACTCCACTTAAGCCCTTCAATTTGTATCACCCATCTTTAACATCGAAATTCTTAGAATCTACCATGAAAACATAGCCCAAAATGGCAACAATTCATTATGTGCAAAGATGTTTATTGCGATATTATTTTTCAGAATTTAAAAATATTTTATCAAAATTATGCAGGCACATGGTAAAAATGAAATGCCAAGCTGTACAGAGCAGTGTAACATATAATGCTATCCACAATTCCCAGTTCTACACCTCCCTGCCTCCAGTTTGGTCTCCAGGGGCAACCAACCTCTTTGCAAAATTCTGCTTTTAGGTCTTCAAGGGGTTATGTCTATATCTTTAAATAATGTATTTGTGTGACTATGGATTTATCAAGCCTAAATATTATGCATTGGCTTCCAGCTATAAGTTATACTAGGATCTCTTCAAGAGTGAAAACTACTTATTTCTCTTTAGAGACTGAAGACCTACGCTTGAGGCTGGCAGGAAGTAAATGTTAAATAAAGAAGTAAACTGAGTGGTCAAGGGATGGGAGGATATTTGAGAGAAAAGCAGAAGTAAAGGGGTAGATGCCCCTTCTTTCTAAGAGGACCCTGGTTTATTTCAGGGCAGCTTCATCTGCAGTAAATAGAGACCAGGTAACCCTGTCCTAGCCAAGGTGATATAAGTAAATGCTGCTGTCTGGAACTCTAGGGGAAGGTTTTCAAAAGAAACCTATCTCCATTGTCATATCGTTAGGTCTCTTTTGTCCTTTTGCTTTTCCTTCCTGGAATAAGGATGTGATTTCTGTAGGCTTAGTAGCCATCTTGCAATCATACTCTAAAGATGAAAGAACAAAAACAATAGAAGGAACTGAATTTTGGAAGACATTGTTCAATCTACCCTTGCCCTGGACTGTATTTCCCTAGACATTATGTTATTTGAGACTAACTGTGCTTTTGTTTGTTTAAGATCATCCAAATAGACTTTCTCTGTTTGCTGCCATATGCCTTCTACACCGAGGGAGGTAGAAATAGCAAGGTCAAAAGTTGATGGTTGTTGATAGTACAAGGAGGATTCATTATGCTATTGTCTAGTTTATTTCTGAAATTTTGCACAGTAAAATTTTTCCATCACAAAAATTTTATAAGAAGTGTCATTATACTGTTCCCTTTATTTTTATTTCTAAAAATTTCCATAGTAAAATGTTTAAAAGACTATGGAAATGAAAAATACATGTAAGTAATTCTTGCAAATATGATTTCCAAAAAGAAGTTTTGCCATACATAACTAGATTGTTATTATGTCTTGTGATGTTAAGACTTGTTCATTGCTAAACATGTGTAATTTTGATTGGTTGTCTCAACAATGGGTAGAGTGGTGATGATATTTAAATTGGCACCTCATTTTTGAGGGGAGGTGCAAAGGCTCACCGGTTTTCTCAGTTAGCCAGGAAGGGCTCATGGGCATGGCATCTTCCTCCACATATACAAAGTGAAATAATGCTGGATTTCTTACTTAAATAGTGAGAGTTCTATCTTACTGAGATTAACAAGCCGCTTGGAAGCTAGGAGCAGAGGTTGATGATCCCATACTGAGCTCAAAGATGAGCCAACCAAAGGCAGGTAAAATTAACTTTCATGATTAGACACTTCTCAGGCCCCACCTCACACCCTGTCAGACCAATTTTGATTCCAGCCACTGTCACAGAAACCAGGTTTGTGTGGACGTAGCCCATGGTGCTGTTTTCAGCTGCAGGGCTTCTCCGAAGCCTCAGTGGGAAATGCTTATGGGGGCTCAAGGTGCTGGTGCACAGGAGCTCTCAATGTGTGGCAAATGAACACACTAAGGGGAAACACGTGACTAATCGGGATGGTAACCAGGGGACCACTCTCCCCACTTCCATCCTGCAGTTGAACCGGTCTGAGGTATACTCTGAGTGGTACCTCAGAAGGTCCTGTGAGATCAAATCACCTCAAGAGTCCAGCCTTGCACTGGCCCCTGTCCTTCTCTGGATGCTGTAACCCAGTTCCTGAAGTGACCAATTCATTCCAGGTTAGCTTGGGCTTCTCCAATTAAGGCAGTGAAAATCTCCTATCTTAGGAACTCCTCAGTTCCCAGCAAACAGTGGCATCTGGTCACCCTACTGGTTCCTCACTCTTTTTTTGTTTGTTTTTGTTTTTTTTGAAACAGGGTCTTGATACGCAGTTCAGGCTGGCCTTGAACTCACCATATAGCCCAGCCTGGCTTCTAGCTTATGGCAACCTCTCAGATGCTAGAATTATAGGTGTGTGCCGGCATGCCCGGCAGGTTCCTCACTCTTGCACCCTAAAATCGTCTCCCAAGTAAGTCCCTAGTTCCTTGCATCAGGCTCTGTTTTTTGAAAAGGAACCCAGGCAATGACAATCCATATAGGTCTCAACAGAGCACCTGCCCATCTCTGAGATGTTCCTAACCAGCTCAAAACAAAGGCATCACACAGTAGCTGGCTAAATTCATCTACAAGGAACTGGGAAGTGAAAACTGCAGTTGCTGGTTCCTGCCGTCGTGGACGGTTGTCTTGAGGCTTTTGCCAAGTGTTCTTGGGTCTGAGTCCATACCATGCAGGCGAGCCCACCAGAAGCCAGAGCAGACTGGAAGAGCTTTGTACTTATTTTTCTTGGAATGAATGCTTCTAGTTTCTGGGCTAGAGGTTTATCTGATTTGAAGCTGGAAGTTTTAAAAATTAAATTTAATTAATTAATGAATTTTTTGGTTTTGTTTTTTTTCTTTCTGCTCCAATTATGGCCCAGTTAAGTGAATTTTCTCTAGCGGCTCCAAGAGGCAAAAATCTAGACCACTGACGTGTGTTCTTCATGCCCCCTGGAGGATAAACATGTATATGTCAGTTCAGGGAAGCTTGAGATGACAGCTTTTCTGAATGTAAGCAAGAGTTCTTTTTCTTTGCCTAGGGAAAAATGCTATTGCTTAATTGTCAGCTCATCTGATAAGGTAATGATTTCTTCTGTTAAGTGAGAGATCCTCCCACGCCCCCTCCACCCCGTAAAAGCCCAGCTGCATTAAAATTGAATTGAACTGAGGGATGAGTAGTGGGGAATCCGAGAGTCTGGAATCCAAATAGGTATTTCAGTTTGCTTCTTTGGGAAAGGTTGGTCTGGAGAGTCCATAAATGACATAGATTTGATATCAAAGATTTTTTGGAATTAATTAGGCCCCTTCTGTAGGTTTGTAGAAAATATAGCCATGATGTCTCTCAATCTCTGTAGATTTCTTATTTTTATTGGTTTCAAGAGACCACTGAGAGCTTATATAAATCTAAGATAAAGAGATTCAATATCTTCTAGGGGAGAAAATTAAGAAAACAAGCCACACCTCCAATACTCTCAATGTGCCAGTACTTTATGAAAAGCTCTCCAGGCTGAGAAAACAATAAAAGAAAACCTTCCAAATCACAGAACACAGTGTTTACAAAAGGACTTGAGCTATACACACTGCACTGTGTACACATTGTACTCTGTAATTTATGTCAATACATTTAAAAGATTAAAGAAATTAGCTTTCAAAATCGTGAATCTCTTCACAGTTTCTACTTAGAAAAAATAACTTCCAAGTGAAAAAAAAATGGAACTATTCAATTGAGTATTAAAACCTTGGGGTACCAGGTAAATTTCACATTCTTATAAGAACATAACAAAATACTGTATGTGTAAGTAACCTTGAAAAATAAACTGGATTGTTAATACAAATTTAAACACTATTGTTGCTTTCAAATCTAAGCCCTTCCTTCAAAACATTTTTGGATAGGAAAAGAGAAAAAACTAACTTTGATTTAATGGCTTAGAGGTTCCTGCTGAGTTACAGAATGAATGTGCAGGCCAGGCCCAATAATATGCAAATTCACATCAGATCAAAAATTCGTAGGCACAGAGACAAAGCAACTCTTTAGTACTAAAAGTTCTGATCAAGATTTGGATAATTCTGTCACAGTTGTCCTTCAGTATCTGCAAGGGATTGGTTCCAAGACCCACCTTCTAACACTAAAAGCCAAGGATGTTTAAGGTGGATTGTACTGGTTGATACATTGTGTCCACTTGAGAAGCTCAGAAGTTTAACTGACCAGCAGAGAGCCACCGTCCTTACTTTGTAAACATCCTCATCCTGTGCAAGAGGAGGGCATGGAGATTGTGTGAGGGTTACACTCCTGCCGAGGTGCAGGGGGGGATGGTAGCCTGCATGCAATATCGGGAGGGAAAGAGGCTTGTTCTCCCCGCTTTTGGTCTTGTTGCTTTGTGGCCTTCTGCTGCCTTGAATTGTTGCCCTTGCACCGATGCCTTATAAGCTGGGTCAGGGTGTTGTGTGCCAGAGCAGCAAAAGGAAGTCCCACAGGCCACAGATTGGGAGGAAATACCTGGGCCAAAATCATAGGTCACTGAGCAGCATGGCTCAAGGACTTGCTTGTATTTATTTTATAGAGCAAGGTAGGTGATGCCCAGAATTAAGGAAGGAAAGGCTTATTTAGCTCACAGTTTGTGGAGATTTCAGTCCATAATCAGCTGGCTTCAAAGCAGGGTGGCACATGGCAGAGGGACAATACTTCAAAAAAGCAGAAAACAGCAAAAGCAACAAGAGAGCGTGATACAAGCTTCGTTCTGTCTCTTATATCGTACACAGTCTACCAGGATTAGTTCAATCCAATCAGTGGGCTGATCCAGCAATCACTCACCCTTAATCCCAGCACCCTTACTCCCAGCATTACACTACAAATCAATCACACATTCTAGACTCAGCCACCTCCAAAAAAATTCCATGACTGTGTGAGGCTTTGGGGGGATATCTAGCCACAAACCATAACAGCCATTTTCCCATGACCCACTTCCTCCAACTCGGCCCCACCTCTAGTAGCCCATTCAACTATGAACTCATTAATGGGGTCACTCACTGATGAGGTTAGTGCCATCACAATCCAGTAACTTCTAACTAGTACACATGCACACCCTGTTACATAATAGAAATCATTTCTAGATTACTTATAATATTTAATATAATGTAA
This sequence comes from Chinchilla lanigera, assembly GCF_000276665.1. NCBI lineage: Eukaryota > Metazoa > Chordata > Mammalia > Rodentia > Chinchillidae > Chinchilla > Chinchilla lanigera. Next base: position 18,864,260 of record NW_004955414.1, read on the forward strand.
ATGTTATGGAAATAGTTATGTAGTATATTTTTAGGGAATAATAACAAAACACAAAACCTCTGCATGTTCTGTTCAGACACAATTTTTTTTCTGAATAGTCTTGTGTGTGTGTGTGTGTGTGTGTGTGTGTGTGTGCGCCTACCCCCTTTCTAGATACTATCAGTCTGCTGTTAGTTGAATCTAAGAATGTGGAACCCACATATATAGAGGACCTACCTTGCTCTATAAAATAAATACAAGCAAGTCCTTGAACCACACTGCTCAGTGACCTATGATTTTGGCCCAGGTATTTCCTCCCAATCTGTGACTTGTGGGACTTCCTTTTGCTGCTCTGGCACACAATACCCTGACCCAGCTTATAAATTACTGGACAGGAAGAGATTCACCATAGTCTTCATTGAATCCTGTTGGGAACTCCCCATTTCCCTCACTGCTTCTCCACAGTTCCTTGTTTCTAAAGTAATTTGGCTTTTGTTTGCTGGTCTGTATAATCCATGGATAAATGACAATGCATACATATAACACTGATACTATTCTTCAACTTCCTAGTTTTAATCTCTTCAAGTGTGTTTTCCCCTTACTTTATTGTAATGATCCACTTTTTTCATCACAAGTCAAGAACAGGATACTGACCTGTATGAAGTACCCTGCCTGGATGCCAGGGTTAAATGCACACTGTGACCTTTGGTGACCCCACACACCTACTGCAGACTATAAAATGCCAACCAACAGACTCAGCTGCTGGACGTTCAGGAGGAACACCTAGCTGTGTCTACACCTCTAGAAAATGTCTGGTGGTTCACGCTCCTGCTTCAAAAGAACACTTGAATGTTTTCTGACCCGTGCACAAAACTGCTCAGGGAGTGGGAACACTGCTTTCCGCTCCTGCACACAATCACTGCAACGATAGAGCCCCCGAATGTTTCTCATTTTCTAAAGAAATACTCAGAACATTTTAGCTGTTTTAAATCTCAGTGAAAACTGTTGGCTTCTGCTGAGTCCGTATCTGGTATTTTAATTAGCTCAGCTTCGCTGTGGCACAGGCCAAGAACTTCTGTGGCCTGGCTCTGTGGTGTGGACCTCCTAGCAGAAGCTACTGCTTCTGCTCAGGCAACTCTTACTCACACCCTTGGGCACTGTAGTCCTCTGGCTGTTGGTTTTGTTTGACCAAGGATCCTACAGAATCCTAAATCTGCTTGTGCCGCTGAGAAAGCCGCCTTCAGGAGGAAGAGCGTGTTCCGGGTATGAATGTGTATTTCGTGTGATCTTCCCAGTTGAGGAATTTATTTCAAACGTGCGTGACAGAAGCCCTGACAATTTGGAGCTGGGTGGAGCTGATTTGCTTTGAAATTCGCTGCTATTTTGGAGTTTGCTGTGATTTTGGAACTTAGGGTAGAAAGGGAAAATAAGGATGTATAAACCATCAAATCTTGCCAATGCACAGCCTTTATCAGATGGTGTTCTGCCTTAATCATCCCCCCCCCCGCCCCCGGGGAATCTTGCAACAATGTACCCTTATCAATTAGGAGCTTAACAGGCAGAACTCTTACATAAACAGATATAAATTTAAAAAATAAATACAATGAAATTAAATGCTAGCACACGTGCCCTTAACAGCCCTCATCAAGTCAAACCCTTTGATAAAATAAACTGCACCCTATAAGGGTAAGGGGGTAGAAATAAATAAATTGCGTCATGAATTTTAATTAAGGGGTGACTATTGTTCTTCTCTCCCTGATTTCACCACAATGAAAAATAAATATGTAATATTTTAGTCGCCAAAAGACTTTGAATTTAATTTTTTAATCTTTGAAAAAGCTAAACAAAATGCAATTTCCAAATTTCCTGATTACTACTTGCACTAAAGTTTAAGAGTATGTAAACTTAAATGTGAATATTCAACTAGTTCAATTCTTTTTAAAAATCAGTATTTTATAAACTGGTTCTGGTATTGTTAGAACTTACATAATATTGCAAATTATGTTCTTCTGCAGATATTCTACTTATTAAAGTGGGTAGTGCTTTGTTACCATATTTTTCTAATAAGCTCATAATCAATAATGATTAATGTTTAACATTAACTTAGTATATGTCTGAAATATGGAAATGATTCTGAATCATAAATGATGACATCATAAGTTAATGAGTTGTTACTATTTTTCTGGAGACTTAAAGAAATTCAAATGCAGAGAAAATTAAGTATATGATAACTACAAAATCCCCAGCAGGTTTCAAAGTTATGTTTTCTATGTATAAGCACATTTAGTGTTTGAAACATTCAAATTAAGAGTAAAATTAATCAGTGCATCATTAATGTTGCTTTGCAATATGCTTGACAATATCCACTAGGTTTTCCTAAACTAGATATTGTCATTTAAGCACATTGCTTGGTGTAACTGTTACTCATATGTCAATTTGACTGAATTAGGAAATGCCTGGATTGGTAAAGTACACTTGTGGGTATGCCTATGGGGTGTTTCCAGAGATGACTGACGTGTAGGATAGCAAACTGACTGTGGGGAAGAGAAGACCCATCCTGACAGTGGGTGGCATCAACCAATAGGCTTGTAGCCTAGATGGAATAAAAGGGAAAGGAGGAGGAAATTGGCATGTTTTTTAAAAGCTCCATTCTGCTTGAATGGATGCATCTTTGCTGCTGTTGTGGCCATCAGACTCTACTTTCTTCAGCCTTTCAACATAGACTCATAACAGGGACTCTCCAGTGAGCTTCCAGGCCTTCAACCTCACTTCGGTGCTGTATTCTTTTTTTTTTTTTTTTGGTTTTTCTCCGGTACCGGGAACCAAACTCACGACCTTGCGCATGCCAGGCAGGCGCTTTTGCCGCTGAGCTAAATCCCCAGCCCCTCGGTGCTGCATTCTTGACCCCTCTTGTTCGGCAGCTTCCAAGTTCTTGGACTAAGAAGCTCCTGTATCCTTGGGCTCTTCAGCACAAAGAACAGCCATTGTGGACTCTCCAACCTCTGATCCTGTAAGGTTACCTAATAAATCCCCTTGTATAATTATATACATATTTTCTGTTGACTCTGTTCCTCTAGAGAACCCTAATTCACTTGTTGTTATTACATGTAAGTGTTTGTTTAACCTCAGACAGAAATTTGCATTCAGACTACTTGTTTGGGAAGTGACTCTAAGGGGTTAGAACAGGGAAGAAGGGAAGCCAACACAAAGATGTATCATGGAGTGGACCACTGCCACTGGGCACTGCTGTGGTATTCTGAAGTGGGTCTCAGAATTGTCTCCCTAGGAGACAAAGGGAGATAGTTTTTTCCTTTGACTCCTCTTGGCCATTGGTTGAGGGTTGGCCAGTGGAATTTTGATTTCCCCAAGTTCCTGAGGAAGGTGCACAGTTATGAATGTAAAGTGGGTTTTCCTGGTTAATTTCCTCTGTGTTAAAGGAAACTTGAGGCAGGAGCAGGAGGCAGTACCACCTGAGAAGAGGTACTTCAACAGAAACTAGCATGGGACTCTCACTGCTGCTGGGTTGGGAATGGTAGGTGGGGCTGAGAGATATTGTTGAACACACGGTATTTGAAACAAAGTGTATGCATGCATATTGAGACATATTAAAGTTAATGATTTAAAAAACCATAGGTCTATTGGAAACGTGTACTAAGAAAATGCGTATTAAAAAATAAAAAAACCACAGGTGTTTGGTTATGCTCTCCGCTCTCAATATGAGGTAATAAAAATTCTTCTGTGTTTTCCACTCATGTTAGCAAAACTTATTGCCTTCCCTGAATCTGCACTTTTACTTCCCAAAATCCTGTTTGCATTTCTTTCAGTTCTCACTATGGTTTTGAGTTCTTTATAACTGTAGAAAATTGTAAAAGAAGAAAAAGGAACTATCTAATATTCTATTTGCAGGGGCTGGGGATTTAGCTCAGCAGCACAGCGCCTGCCTGGCAAGCGCGAGGTTGTGAGTTCGATTTCCGGTACCAGAAAAAAAAAACTTGAATATTCTATTTGCTAATTTCTATAGATGAAATTATGTCCCCTGAAATTCTTCTGTTCAAATCTTAACCCCCAGTGCCATGGTATTAGGCAGTTTGCCTTTAGTAGCTGATTAGGTCTTGAAGATAGAGCCCTCATGAATGGCATTATTGTCCTTTGCCTCTTTTGCCATGTGAGGACACAGCAAAATGATGGCCATGTATAACCCTGGAAGCAGGCCTTCATCAGAAACTGACTCTAATGGCACCTTGATCTTAGACTTCCTAGTCTCCAGATCTGAGCAATGAGTTTCTGTTACTTATAAGCTACCCAGTTTATGGTATTTTCTTACAGCACCCTGAATGGATTAAGGAGCAATGAAGGAACTAAAATTTCTCATAGTGCTTATGTTATCTTTTACTATGGCTATCATAAAATATTCTTACTCTTATTATTGTGGGCTGTTTCCTGTTTTCAGGAACATTTATTCTCATTGATAATCAGTGGCTATCCTTTGGTATTTCTTTCAGATGTTCCCCAACTCCAAGGTTAGGCCCTGCATTCAGAGCCTTTGGAGACTGACCAGGGTGGCTTTTTGCTGAGACTGTCTTTGGTACTCTCAAAAAGGTTGGGTGGCAGCACCAAAGGTTTTCTCGTTTTGTACAGGTAAACCACAGTTCTGTACACACAGATGCAGAAGGACTTCCAGAAAAGATTGAGCAGAATGTAGCAGCGTTTTCAGGCATTTGCTGCAGGATTGTAAGAAATAAATGCTATTTAAGACTACAGTCTTAGGAAACTTACTTATACAAGGAAAGCAACTTAACCCTCCTCTGGCTGGAGAGGATAACTTTATATATATTATTATTGTTGCTTTTATACAGTAAAGTGTTGGCCACATGATTACATTTTAATGTGTATATTAATAAGCTTTCACATTGCTGGATACAATACCTGATATCCACAATTAAAATGGGAAAGCCTGCTAATATACACATTTGGCTCACATTTTAAGGGGAGTCAGTATATGGTCAGCTCATTCCAAGGCAGAAACATCATACTAGAAGGGTGTGACAGAGCAAAGTTGCTTAGTTCTTGGTAGCTGGGAAGCAGAGCAGGGAAACAGCACTAGAAAAGAAGGGATAAGGGACCAGATAGAGACCCCAAAGCCACACCTCTATGACCTAACCTGACACACCCAGTGTGCTCCACCAACCCCCAGGCACATCTCAAAGCCAACCAAATTGGCAAAATTAATCTTATTGTCACGATGTGTATACGCTTTTGAAGCATGCCCAAGTACAAGTGTTTATACTGTTTCCACAAAGAGTTCTAAAAGTTTTCTAAAGAGACTTGAATTATTCTTGGCCATTGATATTTGTAAAGCATTAACAATTCACGTATGTCTTTATAGCTCACATCATTTGGAACCAGAAATAGTAGTGAAATTTCATATGGAATTCTAAAATAGATAATCTGGCTAGGTTTTGAGCAGAAACTGAACTAGGATGGCCAGCTGCCCTTCCCACAGCTCTTATGAATAGCATAACCACTGCAAATTGAAGATCAAGACTTTTCCCACACAGTGCACCTTGGGGAGGCCTATGCTATTTCTAGTTACTTTCCCACAGTCACACCCTGGCAGAGCATTTGTGAGACAGACGATGTAACCATCATTTCAAGCATTGTCAATGTGCATTGAGGCATTCTATTCTTAGCACAACCTACTATGTCTTCTCCATACACAGAGCAATAATCAAAGCTATTTATTGATATCACATGTTTATCAAAGGGAACTATTACTAGAATTTCATTGGAAGGACCTTATCAAGACTTGCTGAGTACTAAAATGGCTAACAAGTGCACGCTTGGGCAGCACATGTATTAAATGGCTGACAAGTGGTATAATTAGGGTTCTCCAGGGAACAAAATGAATATGCTTATCATGAAATTGGCTCACTCAATTAGAGAGGCCAAGAAATCCCACAGTCTGCCATCTGCAAGCTGGAGACTCTGAAGAGCTGGTGGTGTGATTCAGTCCCAGTCTGAAGGTCTGAGAATGAGGGTAGATGATGGTGTAACTGCTCATTTGTGGACAAAGGTCTGAGAACCTAGAAAGGGGAGTTTGAGGGGAATGGGGAGTAGTGTCAACCCCGAAGTCTGAAGTACAGGGAAAGTGAAACTCTCTAGTCCAACACAGGAGATGGGTGTCCCAGCTCAGGGAGAAAGGGAGTGTTCCCCTAAAATGGTGAAGGCAGGCCTTTTTTCACCCATCTGTTGATTCAAATGCTAATCTCCTCAAGAAACACCCTCACAGATATACCTAGAAATAATGCTTTACTAGCTGTACCAAGATCCTTTAGGCCAGTCAAACTGACATATAAGATTAATCATCACACAATTGCCAAAGCTTTCAATCTTAGAGCCTGTGCTGTTTTCATTGTAAGAAAACATACCCCATCCATTTAACAGCTTGCTTAACACCTCTGCTTTTCTTTAAAACACAGGGGTCAATGACTTGCTTCTCTCTTGAGGTCCAGAGAGACGGTGGAGCTGTGCCTAGGGGCTGGTGGAGCACACTATGGGTATGCCAGGGTAGGTCACAGAGGTGTGGCCTTGGGTCTCTATCTGGTTCCTTGTCCCTTCCTTTCTAGCCCTGTTTCCCTGCTCTGCTTCCCGGCTACCGAGAACTAAGCAACTTTGCTCCAGAGAGTGTGACAGCTTCCAAGAAACACCTAACTGTGTTACAGTGCAGGGCACTGGTCTTCCACTACGCTGACTTGCAGTTCTGTTGAATAACTACATAAAAAACAATGTAATTTGATTCCTTCAACAACTGTATCCCCAAACCAATTCCAGGGAGATTGATGATCGGTATATAACAAAATATAAAAAGATCAAGTTGCCATATATACATGTACCAATTCCCCATGATGAATGTATTAATTATTGCAAACATGTACTAATAAAAAATAAGTTTAAAAATCAACAAGGTTTGTGAAGGATAACATGAGATAAATTCTTGGGTTGGTGTAGAGAAAATATTCTTAAATGGTATACAATAAACACCACAAAAGGAAAATACTAAACTAGATTTAATTTAGTCATTTTTCTTCTAATTAAAACACATCAAGATAAAGTGAAAAAGTAAGTCACAAAGGGGAAACTGGGGCTGGGGATATAGCTCAGTGGTACAAGTGCCTGCCTGGCAAGTGCAAGGTCCTGAATCTGATTCCCAGTACCAAAAAGAAGGAAAATTGATATTTACAACATATATAACCAGCAAAGGGTAATTTGAAGAATATATCTACCTGGGCATGGTGGTACTATAACCACAGCTACACAGGAGGTTGAGGCAGGAGTATTGTAAGTTCCAATCCAACCTGGACAACTCAGCAAGGTCTTGTCTTCAAATAGACCAAGACTTGGGGATGTAGCTCAGTAGTAAAGGGTTTTCCTAACATGAAGAAGGCCCTGGGTGCACTCCCCAGGACTGCTGAGGAAAACAAAGGGAGGAGGAGGA
>NW_004955414.1:18871833-18881153 GCF_000276665.1 Chinchilla lanigera
GCATAGTGAAGCCCTGTCTCAAAAAAGAAGAAAGAAGAAGAAGAAGAAGGAGGAGGAGGAGGAGGAGGAGGAGGAGGAGGAGGAGGAGGAGGAGATTTATAAAGAACTCCTACGTATCAGTAAGAGAAATACAGAGAACCCAATATAAAAATGGGCAGGAGATATAAATGGTACCTCACATAGTGAAGTATTCAAATAATTGATAAGGATATTAAAAAGCAATCAAACTTAATAGACATTGGGAAAATGCAAATTAAATGCCCACCCAGTGATATACTCACTGGAAAGATCAAATTGGAAAGATCAAATTAAAAAATCAGCAGTCGCAAGTATTGATGGTCAAATGGAGCCATGGGAAATTTGTGAGCTTCCAGTGGGAATGTAGATTAATTGAACCATTTTGGGGGATTATTTGGTAGGATCTACTAACATTGAACATTATGTATAACCTCTGTATATGTACGGGCTCTACATCCATGAGCTCAACCAATAGCAGGTTGAAAGTGTTCAGAAAGAAAAATGCCTACACCAAACATGAGGACTATTTTCTTGCCAGTATGCCCTAAACAATACAGCATAACAACTATCCACATAGGACTTCCATTGAATTGGGTATCCTGTGTACAGCCCGATGCGCATAGGTCATATGCACATACCACACTGTCTTCTGTAAGAGACTTGAACTTCTGAAGATTTTGGTACCCTCAGAGTGTGTGTGGAGGTGTCTTGGAACCAATTTCCAGATTCCAGGGATAACTGTATAAGCAATATGTCCTCAAGAATCCCACTCCTACATATATATTCAAGAAAAATGAGTGATATGTACATGTGTTCATATATATAACAATGTTCATAGCAGTATTACTCCTAATAGCCAAACTTTAGGGAGGAAAAAACTGCCCTTCAACAGTAGAATGGAAAATTGTCACATTTTTATTGTGACAATAAAAGAGCAATTAAATGAATAAAGTACAGCTATATATAAGCTATATATAGCAATATAAATGAGACTTTCAAATGTAATTTTGAGTAAATGACCTAAGACACGAATACATTCTATACAACTCCACTTCCATAAAATTCTATATCAGGGAAAACCAATTTATGTATGGTGTCGGAAATTAGAATAGTGGTTGTCCTAGGGGGAACTAATGACTGGAATGGAAGAGGCACAGGAGCTCCTAAGATCACCAGTAATTTGGTTTCTTTTTCAAGGTGTTGACTAAACACACGTGATCATTTTGCGAAAAATCCATTAAGCGGTGAAGGTATGATTTATACATTTGTCTCTATGCATACTACACTTTAGTAAATCATTTTCTAAAATAATGCAATCCCATCCTCACCCATCATTAGTCTAGATCTAGCTCTTCTTGGCTGGCACATTGAAGAAACATCCACTTTCAACCCTTAGCTTTCTTATACATGGAAAGGGGTCATTCCTGCCAGAATCAAATGTCTAGGCGGCCCACCACTTGAAGCAACCTGCTGGGATGTCCCTGGAGTTCTGACAGCAGATTCTGCTCTCTTTGAGCGGCCAAGTTGCCTCTTCCCAGGCAATTATTGCTCCTCCTGTAGGAAGTGAGAGGCATCCCTTTTTTTCCTGGCTGGCTCACCAAAACTGCTATGGGAATCAAATGTCTGAGCTGCCTGCCGCTTGAAGGGAACCAAAATTCAGGAGATAGGAGTTGATAAAAAAAATAAAGCTAATTCAAAGCTTGCCCTGAAGAAGATAGGGGAGGTAGCTCCTAGAAGCTGTCTTGGGGAACTAAAGGTATGAAGAGCTTTAATGAGGAGGGAAAAAGGCAAAGAGGATGCAGGCTGAGCAGGTTTTTTTCTCAGTGAGGGCATGTGTCTTCTTCAGAACATCACAATGGACTTTGATCTTCTGGGGCCAGCTCCTGGATTTTCTTTTCAGACAGACACATTACTCTTCTGCAAGTTAATTCATAAGCTTTGTGTTAGTTGATGGCATAATAATTACTGATTACCATAGAAACATCTAGGGCAATGGTGACAAACCTATGGCACACGTTTTGTTGTATTTTTCTTTTAAGACAAAAGATGTTCATGTAGAGTTGTTTCTCTAAACTAAAACCTCAATATTCAGGTTTAATTGCAGTGTTGGCACTTTGTGAGAAATAAGTGGGTTTTAGGTTGCACTTTGGCACTCAGTCTCTAAAAGGTTCACCATTCTGATCTAAGAGAAGCATCTTTTCAAACAAAGGATTAGGAATATGTAAGGGAAAGGAGGTGGTGAAAGACAATTTCAAAGGAGCTCTTGTTACAACTTATTTATTCAGTAAAGATGTTCTCAGCTCCTACAAGATACCAGGCATTGTTCTAAGTGCTTGCAATACAAGATGGATTGAAAACTACGGTGAGTACGTAAACATTTAAAAAAAAATGATTACAATAAAAAATGTATTGCCTCTAATCTCTCTCAGAATACTCCCGTTTACTTTGAACACACTTACCCTGTTGTTCTTGCCACTTTCTGAAGCAGTTTGGAAGTCTTCTTTCATGAATGTCTTTAGTTGTACTGTTGTGGCTGCCTTGATGTCCAGAACTGCTTCAAAACCTTTGTCTTCATAGTCATTTGGAGGAAGAGCCAGAAGTCACATGACGTGAGGTCTGGTAACTAAGGTGGGTGAAGATATACTGAAATGTTTTTAGGAGCTTTCTTTTCTTTCCATTGAATGGCACACAGTAGCAGCATTTTAATAAATTTCATAAAGACATGAAAGAGGACTTCAGAACTTCTTTCAAAAGTGGCAACAGTGATGGCATATGTGTGTTCAAAGCAAGAGGGATTATGTTGCAAGGGATCAATGGCAATGTGTCCTTTACTGTGGTAAAATTTTAAAATTTAAACATTCACGATATATTTTGACCACACTACATACATCAGTGAAGTAGCATAAAGGCATCCCTGCTCTTTTTTTTATTTTAAAGAGGAAAAAAAAAAAAACAAAATAACAACAACATAGACAAAAAACAACATAAAAACAATAAAAATGATACAGGATTTCAAAACAAAATGATAGGAATTAACAGTGGTTGCTATATTACATATTACTATCTTCAGTGAAGTTGCTCAGATTACCAGATGTAAGAGTGTAAGCTTGATCAAACCATTAAAAAGAATAAAAAATAATAACAAAAGCATTAGAAATGATACAGAGCACTCTTGTGAGCTTAGATTCTAGAGCTTGGAGGGAGACAAGGAATATACAAATAAATTGTTATGGTTTATGTTATCATGTCTCCCTGAAGTCTCATGTGCTCCTAGGTGGGGTTTGGGGGACATGACTGGCTTGTGGAAACATGATACTCATCGGTGGATGAGCCACCTGATGAGTTTATAGTTAAATGTGATGTGGAGCAGTGAATCCTGGTTGGAGGAGGTGGGTGGGAGTGTGGCCCGGAAGGATCTGTCTCCCTCCCTCTTCCCTTGCTTCCAGCTGCCATGCCACAAGCTGTTTCTCTTCTGTGATGCCCCTCTGCCAGGCTGCCCTGCCTTGGACCCAGTGGCCTGTGGACTAAACCTCTACAAACTGTGAGCCAAAATAAACCTTTCTCCCTTGAAGTTGTGGATGTCAGGTGTTGTGTCCCAGTGATAAGAGAAGTAACTAAGACATAACTATAATAAATAAATAAATAAATAAATAGCTTTATATTATGCTTGAAGGTTCTAAATGCCACAGTGGCAAAGAAACTTAGAGGACAACCAGGATTGGGAATGTGGAAGAGGCAAGTGGCGATATGAAATAGGGTAAAATACATGTGTAATATTTTAGATTGCCAAGTGCTAAGGGGAAGCAAAAAAAAAAAAAAAAACAAGAAAGGGGAACACTGGGGGAGGCACCTACAATTGTACATAGTCATGAAATGTCTCACGGAGAAGGGGACCTTTGAACCTTTGAGTAAAGACTTGAAATAAACAAAGTAGACTTGATAGATATCTAGAGGAAGTGAGGCCAGGCAGGGAACATAAAACAAAGAGTCTGTGGTAAAAATATGCCTGTGTGGTTGAGAGTTATAAGGAGGTCAGTGTGGTTGGAACAAAGTGAGCAATTTGAAGAACTGTAGAAGATGAAATAGTATTCTTACAAAGTGTCAAGTTAGGCATAGTCTTTTTAGGATATTGTTAAGTGTAAGACATATTAGCAGGCCAGAGGGACAAATGGGTGAGGTCCAAAATATCACATTTTTGCCAGTTATAGCTAAATAAAGAAACAAAGACTTCAATGTATATACCTTTAGAATCATTTGTTAGGTCTCAGACCCAAACCACAGAACACAAAGACATGATAAGTTTATACACTTTGCACATTGCTTTTAATATCTGGCCACTTGGCCATTTATTTCCAAAACAAGACAGAGTACTCCTGGGTACCATGGCCTATACTCAAAGGTATCAAAAAGGGGAGAGTTCTTTAAAGACACCCTTTCTTTGGACTGAGACCTGATTTAGATTCTTATATGATTAAGGGTCCTGAGGGAACACTGACCACCTGAAAGGAACAAGGGAAATGTTTTTGAGATATCAGCATCCCGAAGTAACCCCTAAGAGAAGTGTCAGTAAGCATGTACATCATGTAAATAAAACAGTGATAATCATCATGCCTCCCAAACTGCAGGAGTAATTTGTATGCATAAAAACGTACCCAAACTAGAACTCAGAGCAAATATCTTTGCCACATGGCCTGCTTACTTGTTTGAAAGTGTTACTCCGTCTATACCCACTTTACAATAAATTATCTGTACTTCTATGCGGTTGCCTTTACGTCTTGACTGAATTCTTTCATCAAGGGCACAAAGAGCTGAGGACCAAGGAGTGAGAGATGGGTTCCTCACTGCGTCAGGACCTGCCTTCCTAATGACAGTCGGCTTTTAGCTACTCAAGGATTTGAGCAAAGAAATTGCTTATTGTGCCTTAAGTTTATAGGACCACTCTAGTGGGAAGTAGCAAAAGTTGGGAGAGTGAAGAAGCTGGGTCAGTCAGAACTCTACAACCGAAATAAAAACAACTCCAGGGCTCTTGAGAGGTTCAATACATGGAATTAAGGCCTTATTACAACAGGGATAGTTTGAGGGCTAGAAGAATAGGAATCAAACATCATTACTAGTGTTGGATTTCAAAGTCACACAGCTGTAACTGAAAGCCAATTATCAGAAAGCTACATCAAAGGGCAAAATTACAATAATTTAACTTAATGATCTTCATTGGCTTTATCTTTTATTCTAAAATTTGGCAACACTTCATTCTCCCCAAAACAGAATAAGTGTTCCAATGAGCCAAGCAGAAGTTGGTTTTATAGATGGAAAAGGGCTCATGAAGCAGAAATGAAAGCAAAACGTGGACTCTTCAAAATTACTTTCCTTGTAAGTCAGGGCAAAGAGATAAAGCAATAGATAAATCACTAGTTGGTTAACATCAAGTTATTTCAGTTTCGTGTGTGTGTATGTGTATGTGTGTGTGTGTGTGTGTGTGTGTGTGCCTGTGTGTGTGTAAAGATTAAGGCAGGAGGATCTTTATCATGCCCATTGAGTCTGCCTGTTAAGGAAATTTGGTTGTTATTTCTCTCTCCTGATTTCTTAAGCTAGATACACAGCTCGGTTTCAGTTTGATGATATAGAACTTTAGCATAAATAACTCCATTTTGATTTTTACCTTCCTCTGTTGGGACCTAATGCAAGCGCTTAGTTCAAAACAGTGACTTCCTATAGTGTTTAATTAATAGTTGATTCTCCCTTGGCAATTATTGCCATGCCAACAACTGGGTCTCACACCCACAAAACTGATGCAAAGATCCAGGAAAGAGCAGGGAACCCAAAATCTGATTACTGAAATAATCCTGTTTGTCTCCCTTTGGCCTCTCCCTACTTAACTTTCTACTCTGTGTTTTGTTTGTGTGGTTGTGATCTACTTTTTTGTTTTTCTGTTTCTCAAGTACTGGAAATTGAACCTGCTTTTTTTTTGAGAGAGAAGATCTCACTGAGTTTCCTCAGCCTCCCAGAGTCCTGGGGTTTCAAAAATGTGCCACTGCACCCAGCTTGGGAAGTATAGTTTTTAACTCTCCAGATCCCTCCAAATGTAAGGGGAGCAATAAGAGGTTAAGGAAGATAGTCCAATAATCTACACTAGAGGTTACCATGATGATCCAGGTGAGACATAGTAGTGCCTTAGACCAAGGTGGGAGCAGTCCTGGTAGCTGCACTGGAGTCAATATATACCTCTAAACAGAAACAACAGAATTTGCTCATGAGTTGGCTGTGGGGTGGGAGAGAGAGAGAAGAGTCAAGAACGATACCAAGTTTCTCTGTCTAAGCGATCAGGAGAATGAAGTTGTGGCCTGGACAAGGGGAGAGCTTGTTCAATTAGAGGAAGAACATGGAGGGAATGTCTAGAGAGAGACTGAGAATATGGGACAATTTATTATTAACTGACCATGAGTTCCAGGGGCACAGTAGAAAGGAGCATTTCAGAAGGTGGGGCAGACAGTGTGGGATGTGTGAAGCTCTATGTAGAATGGGATCCCAGCTTGTGGGACCAGCTGAATGATCTGGTCTCCATAGTCAGGGACCAAAGACAAACTTATGAACCCCAGGCAGAAGGTGATGGGGAGGCAGTGAATGTTGGGTGAGCGAGAGTTACCAAAAAAACACAAACTTCTCTCAGGCTTCCCTTGGTTCTTACCAGGAGAGGCTCATGAACCAGTACTATACGTGTCACCAATACACCGAGCCACTGATGGCAGACCTATGGCACGCTTGTTGTTGTGTTTTTCTTTTACGACAAAAGATGTTAATGTAGAGTTGCTTTTTCTCTAAACTAAAACCTCAGGATTCAGGTTTAACTGCAATGTCAGAACATTGTGATAAATAAATGGGTTTTGGGTTGCAGTTTGGCACTAGGTCTCTACTTAGGTTCACTATTACTGCACTAAGTGGTCCTAACTGTGAGACCCTTGTTCCTAGTTAGAACTTGCTGCTTTAAACAAAAAGCTGTGTGTGCCTGGGAAGCAGTGGTAGTTATGTACACAAGGTGCCTCTGAATTCTCCTACCTGGCTCTGTAGGCCAGCTTTGGTGAATCTGTCACGGTCTGCAGGGTTCTAATGTACTGGGCCAAATTACCACAACCACCTTTGCTCCAAAATATCACATAATCTCCCTTTCCCTCTCCTCCCTTCCCCTCCCCTCCCCTTCTTTCCCTTCCCTTCTCTTTTTTTCCTGTACTGGGGATTAAACTCAGAAATGCTATGCTACATCTCTGTCCCTTGGATTTTACTTACTTCGACACAAGCTCTCTAACGTGTGATCCTCCTCCCTCAGTCTCTGAGTAGCTGAGATTGCAGACATGTACCTGTATGCCTAGCTTACAGTCCTAGTTGACAGAACAGCCTCCACCTACTAAACTACAGCTGTTCTTTACCTCTGCCATCTCAGGTTTCTCTTTTTACTCTTTTGTCCTTAAACTTCTATGAAAACTTTCCAGCTTTCCAATCAGCTGAAACACTCCCCTGGAACATACCTATCCTGAAGCCCTCCCAGAATCCTCCTGATGTTGGCTTGTCATAGAAACTACTGTTCAGGCTGAAAAGTCTGGATAAAGCCAAAGGCCAAGACCCCTGATGTCCAGGAGAATGGAAGAAGCCTAAGCACAAATCCTGGTATTCAGAAATCAGGCTCTGCCATGTTGGGTTTATGTTCCATTCCAATTATTGTTTAACAAATGGATGGCAGAGAAAGCAGGCTTTGGGCCTTGCAGCCTAGTTTGCTCATCCCAACCAATACGGCATCATGATGAGGCCTGAGGCTGAGCATGCAGCTCAGCTCTTTGAATAAATGTCTGAGGAGCAGACATATGATGACTTGGAAGAAAAGGAACCATGATTGCAGAAAGCGGAAAACAGAGAGGTGAAAAGACATGTTTGATGAAGCCCACGGGAAAGAGTCCTCACATACTCCTTGTGCTTGCACACTGCATCCCCTAGGGGGCTGGTGATATAGCTCAGTGGCACAGTACTTGCCTGGCAAGCACGAGGTCGTGAGTTCAATTCCAGGTACTGGAAACCGCCCCCCCCCCAAAAAACAAAACAAAACAAAAAAAATACATCACATCTCCTAACCCCTACCCCGTGCACCCCATGATACTAGTGATCAAACCCAGGGCCTTGCACATGCTAGGCAAGCTCTTTACTTCTGAGCTATATCCCATCCCTCGCCCTGTACATTTTTGCATTGAACAAAAGTCATACAAATATTGCACTGGTATGGAAATAACTGGTTATGTCACAGTATTGCTTATAATGTGTTACATAGGTCACAGCTCTCAAAAGTGTCACCATGCTTGCTTTGGCAGCACATATACTAAAATTGGAACGATACAGAGAAGATTAGCATGGCCCCTGAGCAAGGATGACACACAAATTCATGAAGCGTTCCATATTTAAAAAAATAAAAAGTGTCACCTGCATAATAAATAAAGGATGGTGCATATCTGTAATCCCAGTACTCTGGGAGGCTGAGGCAGGAGAATTGCAAGTTCAAGCCCAGCTTGGGCAATTTAACAACTTAGTGAGACTGTGTCTCAAAATTAAAAAAAATAAAAAATAAAGAACTGGGAAGGTGCTCAGTGTGAAGGTACTGGGATCAATCACTAGTACCAAAGGGGGAAAAAACAAAAAACACATTATAAGACTGTTATGGTGTGTGTCTATGTGTCCCCCCAAAGCCTCATGTGGTCATGGGGCAGGCTTTTAGAGTTTGATTGATTATGGGTGTGAGAGCTACACCCATCCTGGGGTGTATAGTTTGCACATGTAAGGGAGAAGAAGAGGCTGCTTGCGACCATTCCTCCCTTGTGTGTGTTTGTTGCTTTGCTGTGTTCTGCCGCCATGAGCTGTAGCCCTCTGCCATGTGCCACTCTGCCTTGTAACCTGCCAAGTATGGACTGAAACCTCCATAAACTGTAAGCGAATAAACCTTTCCTTCCTTAATTTTGGGTGTCAGGTATTTTGTCCCAGCAACGAGAGAGAAATAACCAAGACAGAATTTGGTACCAGAGGAGTGGGGTCATTGCTGTGACTATACCTGACCATGTGGTTCAAGAGCCTTTGGAAATGGCTTGGAGGAAGAGTTTGGAAAGATTTGGAGATGTCGCCTGAGAGAGTAGAGCTCGAACACCTTCGGCTGCTCTGTTTGGGAGATTCTGGTCAGAGCTCAGAAGATCAGAAAGCTAACAGAAATCCCACCAGTAAAGACCGGGTTTGGGAGGTTTCTGTTGGGAAGAAGGACTGCATTGGTTGTTGGA
>NW_004955414.1:18883060-18900943 GCF_000276665.1 Chinchilla lanigera
GACTGATTAATCTGGCAAAAGAAATTTCAAGGCAATCGAATGTTGGGGAAGTGGCATGGCTATTGTTGGGAGCTTTTGGCCGGATTTATATTGAGAATCAAGAGCAAAGAGTCTGGAAGGATGATTTAAAATATTGTGAGTTTGGCCAGAAAGGAAGCTCCAGTAAAGCTATGGACTGCAAAGATAAGGCTGAGGAGATCTCTATTGCTGAGAAGGAACAGGAGAATAGAAAAGAGACACAGAATGAGCGAGAGTTACCAAAAAAGCACAGAGTGCTCTCAGGCTTCCCTTGGTTCTTACCAGGAGAGGCTCATGAACCAGTACTGTACATGTAACCAGTACGCCGAGCCAGTGATGGCAGACCTATGGCACATGTGTTATTGTGTTTTTCTGTTGAGACAAAAGATGTTAATGTGGAGGTGATTTCTCTCTAAACTAAAACCTCAGGATTCAGGATTCATGTACATTCCAAAAAAATTCTGAGTTGTCCTAAATCAATTACAAGAGCCTGAAGCTGGAGAGGGGGAGTAATCAGTTAACAGCTACTGACAGAGAACCAGAGACTACTTTGATGAACGCTGGATTTAAATCCCTTCATTGCCAAACACAAGGACCAGCAAGCCCTGTTTACATACAAACTTTCCAGACGGTTAACCCCAGACAATCCAGAAGTCACAAGTACTTCTCATGCGCTGCTCTCGTGCCCCAAAGCTTTCCCCTCTGTGTCTTAGCCTGCCCCTCTTAGCCGTAGCGAATACAGGTTCCAAGTAAACAAATTAGGGTTTCTTTCCTCAAAGTTTATTGTTTCTGCAGACGTGTTTCCAGCTCCTAACCAGCCCTGTGACTGGTAGTTTCCGGAACTTGTCCCCGGACCTGGTCTTTTTTTCTGGCTAGCATCTATAATGGCTCAATAAACTCTTCTATCTCAGAGACCCTTCCATTCTCAAGAGTTTTGGTTTAACAAAAGCTAGGATATCATGTTTAAATAGCAACAAACTAATAAATTCTATTGCCTTATCTTATTTCTCTTCAGAGCTGGGAACAGAACGCAGGGTCTCATGCATGCTAGGAAGGTACTCTGCTCCTGAGCTACATTCCCATTAGCCAGAGTTACTAGTGAAATAAGAAATTCCCAAAATCCCCATTGTTTCAATTTGCATTTCATTTGCAATTTGCACAAAAGTGAGCATTGAAAAAAGTATGATTTTTCTCATCCATCAGTTTCCTGTTTGTGTTTCCAAATTTCTGTTTGTTTAAAACTTGAGCCAGGCATGGTGACACAAACACTCAGGAGGCTGAGACAGGGAGATCGCTGCAAATTTGAGGCCTGCTTGGGCCACAGAGCGAGTTCAAGGTCAGTCTGAACTGCCTAGCACGACCATGTCTCCAAAAAAAAAAAAATTATTTGTAGACATTCTTTATGCTCTATAAATCTTGCAAAGACCCTTTCCTCCTTTGCTTTTGCAATTTGTTTGTGGTGTCTTTTGCCAATCAGAAGTTTAAATGTTTGATTCTGACTTAATCTAGTCACTGTGTAAATGGAAATTTTTTAACTTACAGAACATTGGCCTAGGTCGGACATGCCCAAATTGAATGCTTTATTTTACCACAACTGTTCATTTCCTGCTGAAGGTGATAAATAATCATGAACTTTTAATGACCCCTGTGTACCAAATAGTAACTAGAGACTCTTTCCCGACTGAAAAACAATAGCATTTCTTTTAGCTAATTATGTGCAGACTTGTGAACCCGATCTACCCTATCGGGAATGCTTCTTCTCACAGTTTAATTAGCATATCCTCCCCTAACACTTAAAAAGCCCTGACCCTCCCTTCCTTTGTTTATGTTTGCTTTTATTTTCTGAGAGTCAGTAACATAACCTCTCAGTGTCTCAGTTGCAAAACTGAGGAATAATAGAACTTACCTCACGAGGTTATTGTGAGAGTTAAATGCGCAAACACGTAAACTGCTTGGAACAAGCATCTGATACACAGTAAGCAGCCAATAAATTTTAGTTAGTTATTTGTATTGTTCTTACTATGTCAAATTTATTTATGTTTTTCCTTGTGGCTTTTGTTTTTCAGTCTTAAGAAATACTTTTCCAAATGATAGGTTTTATTACAAATTCTTCTCCTCTTTCCTTCCAGGTACCTGGGAAGCCCTTTTAAAAGCTGACTATAGTGAGGTGATTTGCTTTGATGAAGGAAATGTGAGCCAAAGTAGTGATGTCACTTATCATCCGGGGATCTAATTCCCTTTCCTACCTTGGTAACTGTTAAAGAATTTTCTATGATGGAGCCCCCAGCCTCCTGCATCCCTGAGTGACTATGAGTAGAGCTCTGCAGAGGCGTTTATTACTCACGAGAAAGAAAGAAACTTTATTTTCCTTTTCCTGCTCTATTGTTGATATAGCTCAGTGGCACAAGCATCTGCCTGGCAAGTGCATGGTCCTGAGTTCGATTCCTGGTACCAAAAAAAGAGAAAAAATTCTCTTACTTTGTATATGTGTGTGTGTGTGTGTGTGTATGTGTGTGTGTGCTGCTGGAGATTGGTTTAAATCCAAGAGGGCCTTGTGCATGCTAGACAAGTGCTCTAACCCCTACACTTTTTATAATAGTCTTAGAGATTTACTTTTCACATTTAGGTCTTTAATTTTGGGAGGGATACTTTCATGTATGGTGCATCAAAACAAAAAAAAAAATCACTTAAAATGTCTAATTGGCTTTTGTTAGCAATTGTAGAATCAGATATTTATTCTTAAAATAGAATGGATGTTCTGATCAGCTGAGGTGAGACAGTTGGTTTTATAGGCAGAAAAGGGCTGCAGAAAGCAGAAATAAAGAACCAAAAGTAGATTGGTCGTTTCAAAATCACTTCTCTTATAGGGTTAAAACAGCAGGTGCTTCTTCATTGTTAGCCAGCTTTTAGTTGCTGTGAAAAAATACCTAAGAAAATCAGCTTAAAGGAGGAAAGTTTTATTTAGGTTCATAGTTTCCAAAGGTCCAGTCCATGTTCATGTGGCTCCATTGCTTCTGGGCCTATGAAGAGGCAGAACGTCACTGTGGTAGAACAAAGCAGCTCACCTTATGGTGGACAGGAAGCAGAGAGAGACAGAGAAAGAGGCGAGCAAATGGGCTCTAGACCACACCTCTTAAAGTGCCCACCACCTCCCAATAGCACCACCAGCTGGAGACTATGCCTTCTACTACATGAGATTTTGGGGAACGTTCTAGATCCAAACCATAATACTTATTATGCCAGGTAAACTGGATCCCTTCTGACTGGCTGCTATGAATCTCCTTTTTTTTGGTAAAATTGTCCCTTTACAAAGTTCACTTTGACTACATGGAACCTAGCAATGGTGACTCTGTTCTGGTTGGGTCTGTCCTATGGGACCTAGCACAGGAGCCTAATCCAAAGCAATGGATGGCCTCCCATGCATTTTGTTTAACAGGTGCAATGGAGGGATCCAGTTTTTGTTTCTCTTTCTCTCTCTCTCTCTTCCCCTCCCCCATACAAATAACTAGTTGCCCTAACTAGTTAATTGACTTATATTTTTATCTATGTCTCCTCATAGGCCCAGAAGCAATGGAGCCACATGAACATGGACTGGACCTTTGGAAACTATGAACCTAAATAAAACTAGTTAATTGACTTATATTGACTTATATTTTTCCAGTGATTTTTGGGGCCAACCTTGTCATATACCTAGTTCCTGTGTTTTTATGGGTCATTTCTTTGACTACTAAGGCACCATTATATTATTTGGTGTTATGTATCATGTCTTTATAATTTATATCACTAGATAGGCCAGGGCACTGTGGTCTTCGGGCATGGAGAGTGGGGAATGAGGAGTGAGGGGATTTCTGGGCATCTTAGCTTAAACCCACCCTCAGTGAATACAGTGTCTAGAGTTCTTGGCTCCTTTCACACCACAGAACATATCTATCAGTTTCCTTGGAGATGATTAGAATGGGTGAGAGATGAGAAACAGCTTTGGGAGTTATTATTAAATTAATTGGCTGGGCATAGTGGTGCACATCTGTAATCCCAGCACTCAGGAGGCTGAAGCAGGAGGATTGCTGCAAGTTCAAGGCCAGCCTGAGCTACAAAGTGAGCTCGAGGCCAGCCTGAGCTACATAGCGAGACCCTGTTTCAAAAAGACAAAAAAATTAATTGACAGAGCTTGATAACTACTTGCATTACTGGTGGAGTTGTTTAGGGAGATGAATTCATCTAGGACAGCCCTCGTATTTATGGCCCAGTTAATCAGTCCCGCAAGGGTATCTGTGAAAAATGTACAACGTGAGCCTTCTCAGCTATAAAAATGTTCTCATTAGATCTAATGCCTTAGGAGAATTTCTTGAACAGATAATACAACCTATAAAAATATCTAGTCATAGAAAAGCAAGGTGTAATTGTGAATGGTTTATTTCTCCAGATTACAACATTCATCATAAATTGCATTTTTAAGACTGTTACTACTGACAGTGCATTAAAATATTGCTTTTTCCTTAGTTCTGCAAAATAAAAAAATATACATATTGCATTTTAATCATAGCAAAGTGTCAAGAGACCAGGAATTTATCTCAGGCAGTGAATTTTAAGACGGGCTGCCCACTTTCACACTCAGGCCCAGTAATCTTTCATACATCAGTGTACCCGAGTGCCAAGTAGATCCCACTCTTCCCAACACTGCTGACATTGGAGAACAAGTCGGGTCCCTGTTCTTTGGCCTCTCTCCCCACCCTGAAGGACAAACTCCAGGCAGGGCAGGGCTACAGCTCAGCATACAGAAGTAGCAGGATGAGAAGGTTAGGCAGCAGCAGCACCAGGAATTCAGCGCCTTTTATCATTCCTGCAGAGGGAGGAAGAGAAGGAAAGGTTTCCAGAGGGAATTTGAAAGACATGGACAAATGTTTAAGGCTTCACCTTTACGTCAAAATCTGAAAGGGGGGTGCTAGGGGCTCACTATACCCATTGTTTGCTTTTCCCAGGATTCCCAGTCCTCAGAAATACTAGGGAGAGAGAGACTTGAAGACATATCCTTTTGGTTCTTGAACTTAAGGTCACTTTGAGTAGACTGAGCTTTGGGTCTCTCAGCCCCTCCCTCAGCCGCTCTCCAGGCCCCTGCTTAACCCACTGTGCCTGGATGATAAAGGTTTTCGCCATCTGGGGCCTGCAACTCTGCTTACCATTGTGGGGGCCCTTCCATGTTTGTCCTGCTCAACCCAGGAAGAAGTTTCTGGATCTGAACCTTTCATCTTGCAGCGACATGCATGCCCCTTTCTTCACTAGCTGATGTGAACTAGACCTGGAGAGATCTGGCCTCCTAACCTGGGGTTCTCCACCTGCCTAAACCTGAACATCAACCATTCGGCCCAGCCTTCCTCCACTGGACTATCTCCCTGCTTCCCTTGTTTTCACGAGGTTGGATCCAAATTCACAATTTGTCTATATAAAAAGCTCAGAGTCTCCCTGTAATAAATCTGTGCCTCCGTTTCTACCTCTGAAGATTTCTCCTGTTACCAGAACCCTTTCAGAGCACAAGGACTAATTTAGTCTAAATTTGATGGATACTTGGCAGTTTAAATCTACTTTTAATTTGGCCCCTTTCCTCTCAATGAAACATAATTTTCTGGGACAACATGTGCCAGGGGCCTGACTTAAACCAGACATTAAGCCAAGCCCTGAGAGCAGATGAATAGGGAGAGGAAGTGTCCACACTGTAAGTAAATGATTATAATGTGAATATGATGAGATGAAACAACTGAGACGTAAACAAGGTTTTCCATGGGGATAAAAGAAAGTATTTGTTGAGCAATGTCTGTGGGCCAGGCAGTGAGTCTTGAATATCTCTGTTAATTCTCAGAGCAATATTAGTGAAGCATCTGTTCTTGTGTCCTTGTTTGTCAAATGAGAAATCGAGACACAGGTTGCTCAGGGAACTTGCCCCAAATCACAAAGCTAGTGATGCTTGAGCAGATTAACATTCTATAGCAGAGAACATGGTACAATGTTTAATTTTCCTGAATGTATCAAGAAAGCCTTGCCATTGGAAGTGATATTGAAAGATCTTGAAAGATAATTGCCATTGGAAGTGATATTGAAAGGTCTTGAAAGGTAATTGCCGTGTTGAGATAGATTGTCCCTTAGCTTGAGAGAGATACGATATGAGGTCAAAAGAAGAGGCCTCAGGCTACAAGAAATGGGTGTAAAGGCACAGAGGCTTGAAAGCCAGAACAGCTTGGTAAAGGATGGGTAAATGCTTGTGGTGGCGCTTCTCACTAATCGTGAGGTGGGAGAGGTAACAGTTTTTCTTGATAATCTCCACTCCCATTTTCAATCTTCAGTGCACCTTCACTGAGATCTCTGTTCCCTGGTTTTCCCAGTTCTACCCTTCATCCTTCTGTGCACCGTTTGCCCCTGTGCTTCACCATGTGGCCCATTGGTATGTATTCAGCTTGATCTCTCAGCAGCTATCTTCAGTAGTAACTGCCATGACTGTCCCAGAATAACTTTCTTTGGTTTTTCCTGCTTAGTTTCCCAGCAAACTATAAATAGACAAAGCCATTAGAGTGTTATATGGAACTTTTCTACTGGACCCTGGCTCCAGGACTGTGCCTTTTTTTATATTAGCTTAAGATAAAATGGGCATATTTAAGCTAGGATGAAGTCACTTTTGTTCTAACTCAAATAGCTGAGCATTCAGCTCAGTAGCACAGCACTTGCCTGGCAAGCGTGAGGTCCTGAGTTCAATTCCCACCCTCCAGAAAAGTTGGATGTTCTAACCCGTGTATATGCCTCTCTTGCTGACTGAAATTGCAGGGATCCAACTGGTCTTGCTGTAGCCCAGGCTCACATTTCCATCAGTATGTCTCCTCAGTAAATTGCATTGTGTACCATTCTACACCTGTGTGCATCTCTTTCTTCAGTCTCATAGCACCTTGGGTCCAGTCCTCATATACTAGGGTGTGAGTCTCCTCAAACACCACTAGTGAAAATATTTCAATTCATTGACACCTTGCTGTGATGTTATTCCCCTGTTACTCTATCCGGCCAATCACTTCCATAGAAATGTCCTTGAACTTACTCACAAGCTCATATATATACTAGAAATCTTGAGTACCACCACCATGCTTTCTAACCATACCTTCAGTCTGTCCAGATCTGACTCTCTTCTTCCTAGAATATTTTATAGGCAGCCCCAGTCCTAGACCTTCCTCCATCACCACTGCCACCTGTTTGTTTTAGGCACCCTCATCTCCTGCCCAGATTACTGAGGCAGCCAGACCTTTCCTCTGGAACAAGGTCCCCTGATTCCCCTGACCTTTGCTATGTCCCCTGACATACCAGTAGTTTTCATAGCACCTTTCACCTGGTGCCCAGCAGATCTTTCTGGACTTTCTGCATAGCAGGTATTTTGGAGCAAGGCTGAACAGAAAAGGCCCTTGTCTCTGGGTCTGGGCTCCGCTCTATGTTTTGGGACAGTAGTCCTTTCCTTTTAGGAACCTGATATTCTTCAGCAGTGGGCTGGAGGCCCATTGTTTTCTTCCTCAGGGGCTTCTACTTCCAATGCAGACCCACACTTACCTGAGCTGTTGAAATTGCTGGGGTTTTTAGAAACATAGAAGCAATTATAGTTACTCCTTTGTCTTTGGGGGTCTTTAAGAGTAATTTCAGTGTATTTATCAGTTTGTTTTATGGCAACCTTTTTATACACCTCGTATCCTGGAATTAACACTTCCTCTTCATCTGGATACAGAGAGAACGCTTTGATATAAACACCCAAACAGGTATTGATTTTAAACAGTGTTCCACCTTCGCTATAAAATTGCAGAGCTTCTGTTAACTCCCAAGATGATGATGTAAATTGCCCGAACCGTACACTATGCTCCCCACTATAATAAAATTTGGTATGAGTGCCTCTATAAACGTGATACAAGTGACAATTCTGTTCCTTGAGAAGCTGAAGAGCTCTTGTCAAGTAATAATGGAAGGCCTTGTACTTAAAGTTATTGGAATTTTGACGGAATTCTCTCACAGCTGTGTTAAAATCTTTTGAAATACTCCCGGTGTAGGCCACTAGAGCTATTCCATGGAAATCGTTGAAATTTTTTGGACGCTTTATTTTGTACTTTATTTGCTCCCAATGTTCCTTTGCTTCTGCCCACTCAGACTTCAATTGCTCATTTATCTTCAGCTCCTCGTTTAAGAGCTGGGGAGCTTTTTTCTCCATTTCTTGGATACAGCCCTCATACTGATCATCAAACGCATTGTAAGCCATGTCCAGTTTGCTCTGTGTCAGGCCAGTTACCTGTGGAGAAGGAAGAGACTTTTGACTTGTTTGCAGGGAAACCAGCTTATGCTGGATGCTTCCAGAGCCCTCAGCACTGGCTTCCTGCTCCGAGTAAGATTTTACATGTCCCAATCCACAGGGCTCATGAGTGACACATCATATGAACACAATCTTATTATACTTTTTTTTTTCCGGTACCGGAAATCGAACTCGTGACCTTGGGCTTGCCAGGCAGGCGCTGTGCTACTGAGCTAAATCCCCAGCCCCACAATCTTATTATACTATGAGTACTGTAAAAAGGAAAAGCTCAGCTTTGGACTCTGTTTTGTTTGCTGGTACTATTCTTTACAGTATTTTTCAGATTCATGACTCCTAACTGACTCTAGTCACAGACTCAACTATGGCAGCTGTATTGTCTCAAAGAAAGAAAAGCAAGATTAGCAAGATATGGATTGAGAATGGGTGTTAGGTATTACCTGCTGTGTAAGCCACCAAGTTAGCATGAAGACGTGAGTTGCTATGGGTAGAGGTGATGTCATCTTCAACTTCAAAAATAACTGCAAATGAACACAAGATAATACAAATGAGGCATAATCATTAGTTTCTTTGTGTATTGATACATCATTGCTGTGTTAATGAACCCCTGTTTCAAATCCAGAAGCCCAGGCTATTTACACTGCTCTGAATAGGTAATCAGGATTCCTTGTGGACAGCTCTACCTGGAGCCTGCACCGGGACAAGGTGACCCTGATATGTGGCCTCCATTAGGGACGTAGTATTGAGACAATCAATCCTCGTAATAAGCAGAGCTACATGCCTTGTAGGTTGCCAGTGAGAGAATCAGATTAAATTTTAGCAGACCCCTCAATAGGCTCTAACATTTTACTCCCTTAGAGAAATATTGTGAGTTTTTCAGATACTAAAAAAAAATTCTTCTCCAAATTTTGTTAACCTGCGACTCCGACTCAGGCAATACTTATTATTATTTTCTTAATGTCAGTTTTCACCATGATCAGGGTTTTAGTTTTTCTTCCAAAAGCTCACATGTTGGAGGCTTGGTCCCCATGGTGGCAGTGCTGAGGTGGTAGAACCCTTAAGAGGTAATTAGGTCCTTTGGGGCAACACCCTCAGAAGAGATTGTGCAGTTCTTGTGGGGTCCTGGTTAGTTCCTGGAAGAGCAATTCGTTACAAAGAAGACACCTGACGCCTGAATCTTTCTGGCTTTCTCTTTCATCACATGATCCTTTCTGCTGATGGCACATGGCTTCTCTGCCATGTTGTAATGCAGCCAGGGGACTTCTCCACTGGCTGCTGGTGTCCTGATGTTTAGCCTTTCCAGCCATCAGAATTGCAAATAAACATTTTTTTCCTTATAAAGTACTCAGCTTCAGGTATTTTGTTATAATAATAGAAAACAGCCTAATAAATCAGCTTGCCACATTACTTACTGTATTTAATGAAAATTTATTTACTTAGCTACTTTTTTATTGGTTATACAGATTAATGGGTTTTATTTTGACAGATTCATATATGCACATAACATGCTTTGATCATATTTCCCCTATCATTCCCCTTCCCCTGCCCTTCTAGCTTCACATTTTCAGGGGATGGGGGGGGGCAATTTGCATATTTTGTTCATATCCATCCATCATATCTATTACTCTCCCTTTCACCCTGTTTTTAACTTCTTTTTGAGGGGTGGATATATAAAATACACATTTAGCAAAGGAAGTAAAAGAATGAGGTGTGACAGTCACCCTTTGGGTTGGTACCCACCTTTGCCTTTCCTTCCCATTTGCTGCCCTTGACATATTATAAAAATTCTCTTCTACAGCCCACTGTGCAACTTTCCACATAATTTTGGCTTAGACGTCATAAGATAATGCTCTACCAAGACCTTGAAAATGGCCGAGAGAGGCTGCGAAGCATGACCAACTGCTCTTAGCAAGAGCCTTTCCTGTCACTCCTGGCTCCTCTTTACCTTGGGGTCCTCATTCCCAGGGCCATTAGAGGATTCTAGAAATGAAAGACTCCAGTAGAGATGGTCCCACCCTCTGTTTATTCTAATTAACCAGAGAGTTATTCATTATCATAAAATAATTATGGCCAACTCTTTAAGAGTTGACCTCAGAGTCCTCTTTGTTTACATAAAATAACCACTCTCAATGATACCAAGAAACTTACTTCAACATAATGTGACTTGAATGAAAAAATATCTAGAATGAATTTCTTGTAGAAAAAAAGATTGTACTGGAGGGATTAGTATTTACTTTATCTATAGGAGGCAGAACATTTGAATATTTGCACCTCAGAAAGGAATGAAAGGCAGAAATGACAAGAATCCTAGATATCGAGAAAATACTGAAGTTGATGCCAAATTGTAAGATCTCTTATAATACTTGAAGCCAGCTTGGTTAGGATTTCCTGTCTTCAAAAAAATCATATGGGGAGTTGTAATTGATAGGAACATATTGCAATGCATTGAAATAATGCTCCAAGATCTTAGCAGATCCAGGCAAAGAGCCAATAGTGGTGTATTAGAACGGCCTGCTCAAAACAAATAATTTTTAAAATCTAATTTAGTGTCATAGAGCAATCCCTGGTTCTAGAGCAACAAAAATACGGAAATTAAATTTGAACTAACCACCTCCCATTTCCTTTTAAAAGTACTAGTAATATTTTATGGATAGTAGTTTTTAAATTTTGTTCTAAATTTGAAGCCTTTTGTATTAAGTGCTATTAAACCTCAAAAAGTGATTAAAGTGAAATTGGAACTAGAAACTTATCACTGTTTCTTAATTTTGTAAGTAATTTTATATTTTTCTTTGTGGTGATGAGTATTTTTGTTCTGAAACAGGGTCTCTCTATGTACCCCAGTATTGGCCTTGAACTTATGATTTTCCTGCCTCTGCCCCTCCAATTACCTGAATAATTATATGGTGTGCACCACCATACCTGGATAATTGTATGGTGTGCACCACCATACCTGGATAATTGTATTTTTTAGAGAATGCAAATGTGAGAATTTTAAGCATGACATGTTTTGATACTATGTAAAAATTTAGATTTCTTCACTGATAGGAAACATCACAAAAGTAATTAACATAACCATAGTGTTATGGCTTGGTTCTTGAGTGTCCCTTAGAGACTCAAGTACTGAAGACTTGGTCCCTGGCTGATGGTGCTACGGAGAGCCAGTGGAAGTTTTAAGGGGTGGGGCCTGGTGGAAGGAAGTAAAGTTAGTGGGGCACACCTTTAAAGGGATTTGGAGAATTCCATATCACCCTCTCTTTTTTGCTCTTTTTGCTTCTTGATCTCCATGTTAGTAGCCTCTTCTGCCACTCACTCCCTTTCTTGATGTTTTTGCCTCACCACAGGCCCAAAAACAATGGAAACAGCTTACCATAGACTGGAACCTCTGAAACTGTCAACCAAAATAACTTTCTTCTTTTTAAGTTGATCCTCTCAGGTACCTTATCACAGTGACAGAAATCCGACTAATACACATATATATTCAACAAAACCCTTCTACAAATGGAAATGTGTTATAATGATAAAAACTGGTCTTGGAGCTAGGAGTGCAGCTCAGTGATAGAGTATTGCTTATCACAAGTGAGAACCTGGGTTCTATCTATAGCACACGTAATCTCAAAAGTATCCAAAACAAAACAAAAACTGATCTTTTATGACTGAAAATTATATGACTCTGTGGAAAAGTTTTCATTCAAAATATGTGAATACAATATAAGTGGATGATATCTGAAACATCTTCCCAACAAATCTGTGAGTTTGTGTGCACCTGTGTGTGTGTGTGTGTGTGTGTGTGTGTGTGTTTGTGTGTGCACAGACTCCACAGATCAAACCTAGGGTCTCATGCATGCTAAGTAAGCACTCTACTACTGAGCTACATCCTCAGCCCTTGACTGTTATTTTGTTTCATCAGCTTATAATTTGATTGTATTTTTCTAATATTCTTAATTGACTCATGAGATTCTTACCATAATTGTATACATAGGATAATAATATTTGCATTTACCCAACCCCTATATGCAGTAAGTTATTTAAATTATTTTAAGTCATTATAATATGTCCCTACAGGAGGATTTTACAGCCATGAGTAGAAATACCACAAGAGAATTCTTCATTTTGACCTTCCATATTTCTGAAAGTCATTTAGCTGCTCCTCCACTTGCAGTTGATCTCAAAGATACATTGCATAAAAATGTCTCTGGGAAACATTACCAATAGATATTTCTGAATCCCAGTATCAGATTGTGGATTCAGTATTTTTAATGCGCTTCCTGGGTGATTCTGCTGCAGTTTGCCTTTTTGGTGTTGGAGATTGAACTTAGAATCTCCCATATGCCAAGGCAGGCACCCTTTCACTGAACTACACCCCAACTCAACCTTCAGGCTTCTTGATATGGTGCATGTTCATGGTCTAGCTCTGCTTCTCTCTCTAGTCTCAGCTTTCACCACCCCTTATCTTACAATTTAGGTGTCAAAGTTGTCTTGAGCATGACAAGTTTGAGGTGCCCGTGAGAAATCCAGATGGAGATACCATCAGAAAATTGCCGATGTAGGGTTCTGGAATTCAATAAAGGATTGAAGGTATAAATCTGAGTGTGATGAGCCTGGGCTTAGCAAGGTGACTCCAAGAGAGGGGAAAGAAAAATGCAGAAAGTGAGGTGAGAATTTTTATTATCATTAACATTATCCTTATTTCCCTGGCACAATCTTTGGTATAAGTTTATGACAATCTGGCCAAAAAAGATGAGAAGTGGTGGCTTCTAATGTAATTATCCATGAATTGAGTCTTTGTGGACATATTCTTATGGAATTATCCAAAGTTTGAATTTTTTAAACTCAGTTCCCAACATGTTTAAGTAATGCATGCCTAGTTTCTCACCTAAGCCTCAAATGGAGACTAGCAGTTCCACAGCTAGTGACTTCCTTTCCCGCTGCCTAGGCACCTCTGACTGTGAGTTTAATGGACAGGAGCTTGGACTGAAAGGCAAGTTAGTATGCATGGAGGCATAGGTGATTATAATTATATGTACACCTCCAGCCTTCCATTTTGAACATAAATTTAACTTTCTCACACCAGAAGCATAGCTCAGTTACTGACAACTTAGTTTTCAGTTCTACATTTCTTCCTTTCCTGGTTCTTTAATCATGTTATTTCAACACCCGGTAGCCACTTCCTTATGGAACAGCTAGATATAACCTACTTGACTGGTCCTACTGACCCTTACACCCCACATAGACTGCAGATATGCCACCATAATCACCTTTCAGTCAAGCCATGACCTACTGGAACTGGTGCCTGCTCACTGTAAACAACTCAAACTCCCCTCAAGAAACTTTTGTGGATAATGCTTTAGACCACAACAAAGGTGTTGGCCTATGGGTGCTTCTCACTCCTCTGTCTCTCTCCCTGCACTTCTTGGCCTAGATGTGTGGCTTCTAAATGTGTTGTGTACTACCCAGGAGATTTCCTTCTTGTGTCTTTCCTGATCATTGAAAGAAAGTGCTCTCCATTTTAAAAATCCTAAATTAAAACAAAGGAGAGGTTAGAAGTTGATGTAATCATTCAAATCTATCATGATTCATCTTTGGGCTAGAGATATAGCTCAGGGGCACATGCATCTGCCTGGTAAGCTCAAGGTTCTGAGTTCAATTCCTGGTACCAAAAAAACAAAAAAGTTGATGTATTCCTAGAGTTAGGAAGGAAATGGGGAAATTAACCACATTCTTGTTCTGGCCTGCAAATCTAGACTTGACTAACCATAGAAAGGGGAAAGACCTTTGGCATAGGGAACCTTGTCAGATATGGGTACCAGCAGTGCTGCTCAAAGACTTGAGGAGTAAATTGTATGGTCTTGCGTTGATTTTTTAAGGTTTTAGAGAGATACATAGATGGGATGTTTATCCTTCAAGAGTTTTCTCTTTTCCAGATCTGATCTTGTCTCCCTACTGGAATATTCCTTGCCCGGTACTTCCATTGCCTCCTGACATATAACCTCCCACTACTACAGTCATCTAATCCACGTGCTTTCTCCCAGCCCCATTCTATCACCAGTCTGTTCTCAGGGAACATTCTTAATTCCCTCACCCTCAGACACCCTTCCCCTTCAGAGTGGCCAGGTACCTGATCTCCAGCAGATCCTTTGTGATTTCATACATGTCCCCCGCAGCAGTGCTTCAAGAGGCAATGCCATGGCCCTTTTATTACGGGAGAAACCATTTCAGTTTCAAATTGAAAGTAAAACTAAATTATTTATGAGCCAGTTTCCTAGTATTTGCTGTTGTGCTTGGGGTTTTGTTTTGTTTTGTTTTGTCTTTTTGAGACGGGGTCTCACTATGCAGTTCAGGCTGGCCTTGAGCTCACTTTGTAGCCCAGGCTGGTCTCGAACTCACAAGGATCCTTCTGCCTCAGCCTACCAAGTGCTGGGATTACAGGCATGTGCCGCCACACCCAGCTGTGCTTGGGTTTTTTAGCCAGAAGATTAGGACATTTATACTCCCTACCATAGGATTGCTGGTGGTGATGGTGGTGGTGGTGTGTGTGTGGTCAAGTTTATTGTGCAAAAAGCAATAGTCAGTGGTCAATCCTTCCCCATATGTTTGGTTGTAAGGTTACATATGCCATTTGAGGGGGTTAGTTCAAGAGGAAGTTTAGAGAGGTGAAGGCTTTTAGGGGTCACTTTTGTACCCTCAGTCATCACTTAGTATGAGTCCAATACCTGGCTACAGTGTGCTCATAAACCAGCTAAATCATAAGCCAACTGTTGGTTTTGTGCACAGTTTCCTTTGGGAATTACCAGCTTCTCTTAATTCTGGATTGTTGTAATGAATTAGTTGGCTTTCTGAGTAACAAGACCCAGCCCGTGGGTGACTTTTTAGATGAAGAAATACCACAGCACGCCAGGCTACAAGAAATCTACAACCCTCCACCCGCCCCCCCCCTCATTTGTAGTAAAAAGAGCCTCCACCAAAATAATATTTGGGGACCTTTTTTACCTAGCTTTTGTAAAAACTTTCACAGAAATAAAGCTTGGATGAGCACTAGGGTGTAATCCACTTATGTTGTTATATACAGTGTCTCCCCAAAAAAAGTGTAAACACACTTCAGGAAAAGAAAATATTGTGTAAGTATTTTAATACTAAATTTATTGGGACATCCTGAGATTAATACAAGTTACCTTTGGCCTCTGCAATTACAAGAGGTGCTCAAAGTGGTGGTCATTAGCTTCCAGACATTTATTAGCAGTGAATTGCTGCTTGAGTAACCTTGAACATTAAGATTGCCACACATTGCATTTCAATTTCTTCTCTAAGGCCTGCAGTGTAGTGGGTTTTCTGTAATATACGACATCCTTTAGGGTACCCCAGATGAGAGTAATACCATCTGTTGAAAAAATCATACTATTTATCATTTCCTAAAGTGTGTTTGGAACAAGACATTTTCTCAGATCTTACAAGTGATAAATCTAACTACTCTTTCTCTTCCTTTTTCTTCCTCTTCTTCTTTTTCTGCTTTTCTTAATCTAGTGGATTCTTGAGGTGGGTAGATGGAAATCCTTTGATGATGCAAGGCAACTTGTTTCCTGAAGCTAAGATGTGGATGCTGATGGGAAGTCATCCATAGTCTTTAGTACCTTTCACACAAGGACATGCATGGTCCAAACATTCTACCAGGTTTCCTACTGTACCACTAAACTAAATCCCCAACCCTCAGACTTCCCAAATGATCCAAACAGCAACTTGTCTAGATTGAAATCTGGCCTATGCATGGCTTGCAGTGAGAAATCCTTTGAGGTATATATCGAGCCCTTGGGCTCCAGTATGAAATGTGGCCCATGCACTGTGGTGATAATTCTGTTGTGAGGACTCAGGCTCTAGCTTGTAATGCATCTTTAGATCCTGGAAAGTAGGGGTGAAAGATCAGAAACATGGCAACCTAGAATCCTTATAAGAATCTGGGAAGTCACATGTAAGTTTTCAACGATGCTAAGTCAGGAAAGAAGGAGAAAATCTGGAACGTTAGATTGGAGGGTTATAGATACTGAACAAAATTGGAAGAATTGAAAATTTGTAAATGTTGACAGTTTAGGCATGATTATAGGACCCAGGTCAATTTATAGGTAGATACCCAAATTGGATTTTTTTTTTTGGAACCGGGAATTGAACTCAGGACCTTGTGCGTACTAGGCAGGCACTGTGCCGCTGAGCTATATCCCCAGCCCAACCAAATTAGCTTTTTAATAGTAGACATCAATTACTTTTTTGCCAAAGGCAGAGTATATCTGTACCAGTTATATGTAGTTTACAAATGGGAAAAACATGTAAAGACAATTAGCAGAATCTTGATAACCCAGAAGGATGTGCCATAGTTTTTTATTGAAACACAGTTTACCCTTAAAGCCATCCATTTTGATTAATTATCTCAAAGATATTTCATTCTTGATCACAAAATAAGACTGGTAACACTAGATTTGGCCTGATTATTTACAAGTTGCAGCAAGAATGGATATTCACTATATAGGCTTTTGAACATGTTTTTACTGGAAGTTTTTATAAGATATCTCAGGTTGGACTTTGAAAAGACTCTTGGGGATAAGAAACTAAGTCAAGAATTTATCACTGGTTTCACTTTCAATACCTATAGATAAGTGTGAATTTCTCTCTTTTTTTTGAGACAGGATCTCACTAAGTTGTCCAGGCTGGGCTTGAAATTGTGATCTTTCTGTCTCACCCTCCCTGAGTGCTGAGATTACAGGTGTGTGCCATTATGCCCAGCTTTCTTAGTTGTATTTAAGGTTGGGAACCCTGTAAGCCTAGTTTTCCTAAGACAGACTTACTAACAATTGCTCTCTAAACTTATCTTTGTCAGGTCTCCAAACTAGACACCCGCTCAGCTGGGAGAGAAAAAACCTCCCCAAGTAGATCTGTTATTTACACCTGCAGAGGTGCAACATTCAACAGGAAGCTGGCCCCTGCCCCCCACACTGATTAACCTCAAAGAGCTGATTCTGTGAAAAACCGTTAGAGACATGCTATACCTGCCAGCACCACCTGTACCCAACACCATCCTGTCTATCACCTAGCCTTAGACCTCTTACTCAGAGACTCAAAATTTTGTGACCCCCTCAGTAGAGCCCCCCTCCCCTATCCAAGTTCTCCCATGAAAGCCTGTCCATTCCTCCCGCTCAGGGTGAATGCCTTTCTGCCCTTGGCTCGACTGCATCCACTAGAAAATAAAGATGTTGCTGTTTGCTTCAACCCTGCCTGGTCTAGTGATCTCAGTCACTCCTCAGGGTTTTGCCTCTCAGTCCTTAGACCCTTAAATATGCCATATCTGATTAAATAGGTATTATTTTCAAATATGACATTTCAAATATGTTCCATTAACAAAACAAACAATAAGCAAATAACTATACAGTCAGGAAAGTAAGAATTGTCATAGTCACAACTAGAGACCATACTCATAAGCGAAATAAATCAAACATACATGTGCAAGCACCGCATTGTTTCTCTAGTGTAAAGCCTGAAAGAGTTAATTTAAACTAGGAGATACGATA
>NW_004955414.1:18902238-18936038 GCF_000276665.1 Chinchilla lanigera
CTATTTCCAATCTGATTATGAGAATGAAGGAACATAAACTTTATAAAGGGAAAAATCCTTCAGATATAACATCATAATCCTGAGACATAATCAACAATAAACATAAACACATCAAGTATAGAGTTAGAATATATTGAGAGCATATCACAATTATTAAGTAGACTCAATAAGTCTACAGTAGGTCCTAAACATGTAGGACCTCCATTCAATGCTACATCAGAGTCTCTCACTCTGCTCTTTCAGAAACTTAACAGTGTAATATAACTCCACAGGTAAGTGATATGAATCTCCAACTTAAAATCATTGGCCTACAATGGATTAAGATTACTCACTTGTGAGTAGGTTTACGTTTGAAAAAGTAACAGAAATTATGATGGATAACACTATGATGTTTTTGTCTAGTA
Source organism: Chinchilla lanigera (assembly GCF_000276665.1). Lineage (NCBI taxonomy): Eukaryota > Metazoa > Chordata > Mammalia > Rodentia > Chinchillidae > Chinchilla > Chinchilla lanigera. The sequence goes on from NW_004955414.1 coordinate 18,902,643, forward strand.
TCAGGCAAAGCAGCACTAGGAGTCTGATAGTAGAAACATTTCATGGACAGCAGGAGCACTGACAAATATCTGGGTGCATCATACACTTTTGAAACAGTTTTTATTAATAATATTTTACCCAGATAGATTTAACATCTGGATGGCTAAATACTTCTGATTTAGCAGTGTTTTTCATGCAATTTATAATATATTTTTATAAAAAATAAATAAATTTATTTTTAGCACTTCTCTTTTCACAGTATTAAAGAATAAATCCTTTGTTACTTTTCAGGGGCCCTCTGGTAAATCTCAAAGACAGTTTCATGTGCAAAAGATATCATTTAGGATGATTTATGGGAGGCAAAATGGCGAAAGTGATCAGGAGGTTGGCATATTTACCAAATAGGATTGTGTGCTAATGAGAAACATTACCTGTTTAATAAATTCACAAAGTAAATATAGATGATAACATGATTATAGAAAACTCCCTCACTGTGGAGAAGGGGCTTTTCTCTCTTAAATAACCAAGAAAATGATCAAGTTGAGTTTGTTGAGCTCTGCATACAGCACTTGCCTAGCATGTACTGAGGACCTGGTTTCAGTTCTTAGCAAAATGAAATCATCCTAAGACTCAGAGTCTTTCTTCCCTTGAGCAAACTATGCAGAAGTCAAGAAAAACCTTTGACAACCTCTTATATTGAGAGGAAATCAATAACCCAAGGAATTTTTGTTATCTTAGAAAACCAAATTTTAGTTCTAAATCAGCATAATATTTGATAAGCTTTCTTTTTACAAATCTTATAAATAAATCCTTTAAACTTAGTCCATTTTCACTATGACAAATAAAATTACCTTTTTGTGATGTTTTTAAAGGAAGTTTTTAATCCCCACTCAGGCTTTGTTCTAAATGTTCATCTTTTTCATCCTGGAACAATTTATCATTTTACTTTAGGATAAAACTATTCTCATTTTCTTAACAGAAACAGTTCCTGGACATCAAAGAACAAATACAAATTTGTTCTTTGCCACAATACATGTCGATTATAACTTTTAGCATAGTAATGCAATCTACCAAGACAAAAGGAAAGATAAAGACAAGAGTTTAGACCAGAGTACTAAAGAGGGACAGCTGGTGAGGCAGGAAGGGTGTGCACAGGAACAAGGGCTATTTTTTTTTATTTTGTATTGTTACGTGCTCATAGTACATAATCATTACTTTTGTAATGGAGAATTGTTGCATGTACATGATATTTCTTAAAGCTTTTTTCTTTTAATGGCTAAGCTGTTTTTGAAGGGAAAAGTATGGGCTGGAAGAAGGCAGTGGCTTGGACTTGATAACATAAGAAGAAATGATAGAGAGAAAGGCCCATGTGTTTTGCACCTTTGGACTGGCCATGCACATCACCCCTATGATAAGACATGGACCAGGGTTACAGTAAATCAGGCTTGTTACAGGCAGGAGGGTCAATGGCAGTTGACCCATCAATTCGCTGTTAAGTTTCTGAAAGAGCAGAGTAAGAGGCTCTGATGTAGTGCTGAACGGAGGTCAAACCAGCCTTTCCTGGGGTTACTTAGCACTCCACAGGTAACTTCCACTTTATCAAGAAAACTAAAAAATGGGTACTTCTGGACTGTATCTCACACACCAGCATGTTGTAGCAGGCTGCCAGAGCTTAAGAATATTCCTCTCACAACTTTTTTTTCTTGATGATTTTTTTTATTGTGCTAAAATACATAAACAAAACCAGGTTTGAGGCCAGCCTGGGTTACATATTGAGTTCAAGGCCAGCCTGAAGTATATAGAAAGACCCTGTCTCAAAAAACAATCAAACAAAAAAAAAATGCAAAAGCATAAAATCTGTCATAATAACCATTTTAAAATGTATAATTCACTTGGGTGTGCTGGTGCGTGACTGTAATCCCAGCACTCAGGAGGCTGAGGCAGGAGGATCATTGCAAGTTTGAGACTAGCCTGGACTACAAAGTGAGCTCAAGGCCAGCCTGAACTGCACAATGAGACCTTACCTCAAAACAGTATAATTCAGTGGCATATATCTGACAACTTGAATAATTATGTACTTTAAAAATTAACACAATTTTTTAATGTGGCAAGAATGAACATATTCATTAATATATTAAATATATATAGCCTTGTAGTAGGAGGCTGGGGCTTGGGCAATGTGGCTGAAGCAGGTGGGCATGACCTATCAGTTGAGGAGACTTACTAACTACAGACGCAGAACAGCCAGTACCTGACCCTGACATGGAACCAAGCCAAGCCCTGCACCAGTACCAACCTTCTGATACAAGAACACACAGAACCTGGGACCTGATAGCAATCCCCTAGCATGAGATCAAGCGGAATCACTCGAGTCAGCTATCAGAGAGGGCTCTGACTTTGGGGCCACTGAGGTCTTGTTCTTGCAGTGGTCTGTTCTGCTTGCAGGATGTATTTTCTCCTTTTCCTTCCAAGCACCCTTTTCTCACCGAACACTTCTTTTGCACTTCTTCCCCTTTGTCTTTTCTTTTTCTTATTTCTGGCCTAAAAGAAATGGTAATCTTTCACATCCACCAATTGTCCTGACCAGCTCATTGACTGGAACAAATAAAAACCTGGAAAACACTGCTAGTCCCTACCCTCTCTGGTAACAGCCTTATAGTTAGACCTAGCAATGAATGTTTCAGAACTTTATCTCACTTAGAAACAATCTAACTTTGCCAAAATGTACCTAAATTCTCTGAACTTGAATTCTGAAGACATTTGGGTTAGTTTCTATGAGGTTTATTTGTTTTATCTTGTTTTTCATACTGAAGTAGAATTTTAGTCTCTGGGAACTGTAGGAATATTTTATATGTAAATAAAGTATATATATAATGCGTATTTATGTCTAAGACAACAAAAATAAAGCTCCTTTAAGAAACTTCATGAACTTATTTTAGCAATACTATCAGAAGCAGGAAAATAGTGTGCATATGTGACATACTCATATATATATATTAACATATAGACAGACACTGAGCATACAGCTTCAATTCTAAAACTCTAGTCATGGGTTAGACATAAGCACCAAACAAACTCACTGGTTCATATAAATGCACTAGCTCTCATCCTTGCCCTGATTGCCTTTTTTGAAAAAAATTAACCAGAATCGTGTTTCTGACAGATGGGGTAAGCTGACCCTGGTTACTGTGAGGGCTGAAGAATCCCTGCCAGTATCTGCGGATGCACGCCTGTGATCCCAGCACTCGAGAGGCTGAAGAAGGAGGATCACTGTGACTCTGAGGTCAGCCTGGGCTGCATAGTGAATTCAAGGCCAGCCTGAACTACACAATGAGACCCTGTCTCAAAAAACAAACCGAAAAGATTGCCTCTACCCTGACTTATGATCTATGGAGGCTGTTGACTGAGGGTCCAGTGAGGGAATGAGAAGATATTGAACTACTGTCCATCTGAGCAGAAGAAACCTTCAGACCTGTCCTCAGTGACCTTTCTTAGGTTGCTGGGGGCAGGGGGGAACCTCTGAACTCCTCAGAGCCCCTGAATAAATTTTGTAGGAAAGATGCTTTTCTGTCTCTTTAGATCAAACAAAATTAGCAGGTCATTGCTTTGCTGAGATTTTGAAGCCAAGGGACACAAGAACTCTTTGCACAATGAGCCAGTTTGAAAATATCTCAGTCTCTCCCAAACATGGAATTGAACTCTACGTTGTTTTTAAATAAAATTTTGCCCGTTTTGGAGAATTAGATGGGATTAGAACATGTTGATGGGGGGGGACACATACCCTTTGGAGGTGAGGTATAGCGAACAGCAGTGAGGCGGAAATTTTTTCATGATACAGCATGAACACTAGCTGGTTCTAGGGGCCCTGAGAAGGGTCCAAGGTCTGGTTCCCCAGGAAAGACTCAGGATCTTTAACTCCATTCAGAAAGTCAAAAATCGAAGAAGAGAACAAAAATAGGAAAAAATAATTAAGCCTTTACTGTGCTGTGACAGACAAGTGTCTAGAGTGCTGGACGAGGCATGCCACCTTGGATTCTGACTTCCCCAGCCAGAGAGACACAAAAGCTTGAGAAGCTGGCATTCATACTGGGTGAAGACAGTGGAGACTGATAGGCACCTGGCACTTCACTTGAGTCATGGCACCATTACTGTCACGGAAAAAGACTGCAAGTCTGAACAATAGTAAGTAAAGACTTGATTAAGGGCAACCATTGTAATAAGGAAGGTGCTCAAAGTTTAAGCCAGAAACCTCTCAGAGAAGGGTGAGCAAGCAAAGCTTTGCTATGTGGTGGATATGGGATAGATGGCTGTGAAATGAAGAAGAAACACCAAATTGCCAGGGGAGGGATGTTGGGTAGTTTAATGAACTGCATCAACAATTGCAGTGTTGGGAATGTCCAGACCTTGGTGGTGGTCAGGCCCGTGTGTGGGGCCAATACATTATACGGTGGAGGTGCACATTCATTCAGTCTTCATCTTCCCCAAGCTCAGTTGTTGACCAGCCTTGTCAGCTTCTGCCTATCCAATGTTATCTTAATAACCTGACACCTAGCTTCAGGATAGCCTCTCTCATCACCCGGTGACCACTGCAATCACCAGGCTCTCCTCTTTGAGAAAGAGACCATAATTAATTAAAGAAGAAACAACTCTGAGCCCTCCGGAGAGCAGAAACATACCTGGTTTAAGTGAAGCCTGCTGTGCTTACATTCCTGCGGACTTCTCTGGGACTTGGTGTTATGGTTTGGATCTTTTTTTTTTTTTTTTTTGGTAATGGGAATCGAACTCAGGACCTTGCATTTGCCAGGCAGGTGCTTGTGCCACTGAACTATATCCCTGGCCCCAATAGTTTGAATCTTAAAAGTCCCCTAAAGCTCGTGTGTTGGAGGCTTTGTCCACAATGCAGCAGTGTTCAGAAGCAGGGCTTTTGGAAGATGACTGGATTATGAGGGCTCTAACTTCACCAGTGGATTAATCTATTGATGGATTCGTATTTTGATGACATTACTGGAAGGTGATGGAAATTAAGGTGATGGCGCCTAGTTGAAGGGAGTGAGCCATGGGGGTATGACCCGAGGACTACATCTTGCCCCAGGCCACTTCTTATCAGGATCTCTGCCTCTCTCTCTCTCTCTCTGCTTCCTGGCTGCCATGAGGTGAGCTCATTTCCTCCACCAAGCCCTTCTGCCAAGACGTACCGCTTCCTCTCAGACCAAGAAGAGATGGAACCAGTCAACCATGGACTAAAGCCTCTAAAAGTGTGACCCAAAATTAACCTTTCCTCCTTTAAGTTGTTATTCTTAAGTATTTTATCACAGTAATGGAAAGCTGACTAATACACTTGGGAAGTGGGAAAAAAAGTTGTAAAAGTAGATAATTTAGCTAGTGACCCCATGTCAGGTTCTATGGCTTCTGCAGGTGGTGATAGGATCTATTTTCTTTGTTTAGTCTGGGAACGATTATAAACACAGACCATAAGCCTTCTCTTAGTCTTTGCCCACATTGCAATGCAAAGATATTGGATCTCAGGACCCTTAAATGCTACCTTGCAGTGGCTGTTCTATCACACAATCTAAAGAATGATCATCCAGCAAAAATAATAAGAAGCCCAGAGTCACCATCCCGAAAATTTTAATATAAAATTGGGACACCTGCAAGAGTGGTGAATATCTGTTCTGATCATACCTGCACATATTCAGGCTGACATATGACAAGAAAGGACACTAAGAATAAAAGCCATCTATGTCCATGCAGCTGTCTACATTCATGTGCTTTTACAATTCTGTCTTTATCAGTATAACTTTACTGTCCCAGGATACTCTTGTCCAGAAAGATAAAAGTTGCAACCAAGGATACTATCAATTCCAGGAACTTGCAGAAAGACCTACCCACTGTCAAGAAAGCATCAAATGAGTTTCTATCCCAAGACTGTGTCAAACCTTTGCATCAAAGCCCTCCTTTTGCTGCGTGCACCATTCTACTCCTGTTGTACCATGATTCACACCCAATTCTAACCTAACCCCCTTCTTAGACCAGACTTCAAGAGTCTCAGAGTCCCAGCTTTGCCTTTGGGTCCCAAAGTGTATCTACTGCTTTGAAATTGTTTGCTAGGAGAGGCTTAAACATAACCTGGTACCCTGTAATGTTTTTATAAAAGATTTGAGTTTCATGGCCTTCATTTGGGGTATTTGGTATATATTATTCAGCAGGATAATGTTTGGCTGAGAGTGGCATAAAACCCAACTTTACGGCTTAAACAAGACAGGATTTTGTTTTTCTCTCACACAGATGGATCAGGAGGCAGGTGTTCAGGGGATGTGATGGCAGCTTGATGAGACTCCAGGGCCCAGGGCCCCTTGGATCCATGGTCAAAGCCTCAGAAATCCACATAAGTATTTGAATGCAGTATTCCTCCCCTGAGATGCCATCAAGACCCTATAGTGACAGTGTTACCACGCTCACCATGGCAAGCATTAAACTGTTTTGTTTTGACAAGGCCTTAAGTGGAATTTCATCAAATTTGACTATTTAAAATATGAAAAGGAAAAGGTTCATCAATAAATACTAAATTATACCCACAGATAGGAGAAATGGGTTCTGATGTGTTACTGCCCAGTAAGGTAACTATAGCTAACAATAATGTACTATATATTTCAAAAGGCTACAAAAAGATCTTAAACATTTTTAGCACAATGAAATGATAATGTTTAAGAAAATAGACTGTTTACCCTGATTTAAACATTTCACAATGTATAGAAGTATTGAAAAATCACATGGTACTGCATAAAATATGTACAATTACTATGTTTGTGTGTATCAGTTAAAAATGAATTTAAACTTAAAAAAGAATGTTATATAATAAATATGATAAACAAAGGGGAGGAGCTGGGGATTTAGCTCAGCGACACAGCTCCTGTCTGGCAAGCACAAGGTCGTGATTTCGATTCCTGGTACCAGAAAACAAACAAACAAACAAAAAAAAACAGAGGGGAAAAGCCGGATAAAGATGGATAAAGCAATCCATAAGGCATAAAAATCCCAAGACAACAAACATATAAATGGGGTGAGGTGAAAACATATAAATATAATCAAAAATGTGTGCATATATATATAAATACATTATACATAGTGCATTTTTATAGTTATGTGCACATATATAATATAAAACGTATACATATAAAATTACATATATATTTATTTAAAGCACTCCTACTGAAAGTGAATTCTTATGAGTTGAATTTTTGTGGTAGTTGTTGTTGCTATATGCAGCTAAATTTAAGTTTAATTTATTTTGCATTTTTATTCTTAATTAATGGAAAAATAAAGTTTCATACCTCCCCTTGCCCTTGCTATTATAAATCCATAAAGGAAAGTGAAAATGAAACCAGAATAGTCAAAGTATATGAAAAAGCAATTTGCAAAAGAAATTCAAGTGACCCATTCAAATACTGTACACTTTTTCTCAGGTCTTTTGTCTTCCTTATTATATTTTTGGAATAAATCCTGCAGAAACCCAGGGGTGCAGCACTGTTTGAGTAATGGAGAGAGGACATCTTTTCTGAAATACCACTTAGGATGGCCACTTCTTCCCGCGGGGAAAGGAATAATTTGCCTCTGACATAGATGGCCATGAAAGGGCCTCATGAATATTCTGCCGGGGTGAGCAGTAAGAGAACAAGAACAAAATAACTCCACAAAACAGTGCAAAATGATTTTGAGCTTCTCCAGGCCCTGAGAGAGAAAGCGGGCGAAGGAGAGAAACAGGAGCCCAGGAGAGATGCGAGCTCAGAATTCTGTGCCAAGCCACAGACACTTAGCACAGCCAAAGAACTTTCTAAGAACAAGAATATCTACTGCTCTGAAAATGTTTGCTGGGAGAGGCTTAAACATAACCCTGGTGCCCTGCAACATTTTTATAAAAGATTTGTTTCATGGCCTTCATTTTGGGTATTTGGTATATATTATTCAGCAGGATAATGTTTGGCTGAGAGTGGCATAAAACCCAACTTTACGGCTTAAACAAGACAGAATTTTGTTTTTCTCTCACACAGATGGATCAGGAGGCAGGTGTTCAGGGGATGTGATGGCGGCTTGATGAGACTCCAGGGCCCAGGGCCCAGGGCCCAGGGCCCCTTGGAGCCTCCGCATCCTACCATCCTGAGGCAGAGCCTTTATCCCATGGTCAAATTGGGTCATCTATGTTCTAAGGCATATGAAGAATGGAAAATAAAGAAGAATGAACATCTGCCATCTCATAAGGAAGGGTCCTGAGACTGTTAGGGATGTTGCCATTTGCCATTTACAGCTCACGAGTCAAAACTCGGTAGCACGGCTTCACCTAATTACAAGAGAAGCTAGGAGATATAGTATTTATTCTGGGGAGGGAGAAAAGAGAGGGACTATGAGCTTACCTGACAATGTTATTATTATGGAAGAAAAATATTGAAGGATACCAGGGCTGGGACAAGCAGAGGCCAGTGAGGCATTTGCCTCAGTTACAAAAGAAAACCTCAGTAATCCACAGAAGTATTTGAATGCAGTATTCTTCATCAGTTGTAACAATCTATCAGTTTGTTGGGGTACGTTGATAATGAAGAAGACTATGTATGTGGCGGGGGGGGAGGCATATGGGAAATCTGTACCCTCTGGTCAATTTTGCTATGAACCTGAAACTGCTCTAAAAGTATAAAGCCTGCTTCTAAAAAACAAAAAAGAGTGCTGAAAAAGGTAATTATATAGGAAATTATAAAAGTGGTATAAATAGATTTCCTTCCCTTAACGATTTAAAAAACAATTGCATAAAACAATAAATGTAAAATTGTATTGTTGGACCTAAATAAAACATGATGGATGTAACAACAATAGCCCAGAGGAGGAGGGAGGAAATGATGCTATATTTGGGCAAGGAAATGATATTAGGTGGTAACTTGAATCTGAAGGCAGAAGTTGAAGAGTATTGGAAATGGTAAACATATAGTTTGATACAAAAGACTATATAAATATATTTTCCTCCTTCTTTTAGATTCCCTAAGAGATGTAAGATTGTATAAAGCAATAATTATAACACTGTATTGTTTGGTCTTAAAGGAAGATGATAAATATAAATTACGTTCCTTGAACCAGCTGGCACAGCAGGAATTGTAGTTCTTTCCCTAATCCTCTTGCACTGAATCTTCGCAGAGGTAGCAGCTGCAAAGACCCTGTGATGAACTGAAGAGAGGGTACTAGAAGATCTGAAGTGCTGTACCTCCCACCCATCCTCTGAAGTCTGCCCTGCGCATGTCTGACATCAGGCTGTTCAAACCACACACCCACACACAAGCCACTAACTGTTCAGGGAGGTTAATGTTCCCGGGAAGAAATTTTGACAAATGGAGAACAGGACCCACTAGACAATCGCTTTTCAGTTTCTTTTAATAAGTAGCTAATGTTGAGCTGCTTTTCAAAAGGGTTCTAAGAAGGTCACTTGGCATAGGACAACTAGTCACAGGTGGTGGCCACCTTGACAGTGCATTCCTCTATTGATGCCTCAGTCTCCTCTCTTGCACTCTGTCATGCACTCTTATTCCCTGGGATCAAACTCCCAAATAATTTACTCCAACACCAATTTCTTTGTTTCACATGAAATCTTATTTTATATTGGCCATCTTCTTTAATCTGGCAGTCTTAAGTGTCTACCTGCTCACATGTTTGTATCTGGTCATCAGAACAACTGATTTGAAGACAGCAATATGCAATAAAAGAACCATTGTTGAACTCCTACCATCTTGTATGGTGAAGCTCTGTATATTTCCAATGCTTTTTAAAAAATTACTTGTTATTGTCTTTGATTGTTTGATCAATCTTGCATTCAAAAGTATGTAGTGTAGCAACCATTGTTAATTCCCATCATTCTGTTTTGAGGTCATGTATGGTTTTTGTTGTTTCTGTGTTGTTTTCATTTTTGTCTTCATTGTTGTTGTTTTGGGTTTTTTTCTCTTAAAAAAAGAAAAGAATAAAGCCATAAGAAGCTGGCTGGGAGACTCTAGGTACAGGCAGTGGGCTTATTTATAATTTATCTTGATGTGACCCAGCAGTTAGCTGGACAAGTGCAGACACCTTCACCAGGGGTCAACAAATGTCAGTGGCTGTTTCTGGTCCTGACTCAGCAGCGTGGGCCTCAACTTCCGTGTTGTAGAGAAAGCCAGGGGAATTTGGCTGGGTCAAAGAAAATAGAACAAAATAGAACAACGTTAGTAACATTAGTCTCAGTGTGCAATGAGGTCTCAGACACTTTTGGAGGGTCCTCTGCACCACACTCTGTCAGATCATTCCCACTACAACGAGCCACTGAAGAAGAATCTTAATACCTGGTTTTGCTCTCTCACTGCTGCTATGTTTCATCAGAAGAAGGTGGCTGACCAGACTTTGGTTTATTTCTCTAAAGATTTAATCTGAGAGATTAGGGTCTATCATGAACTCAATGCACATAATTACTGTCAAAATTTTAGGAAATATTCTCTGCCTTAAGTGATTCAGGGATTTGCCTGGTAAGCACTTCTTTAATATTTTTCATGTCACATGGTTGATGCCAATTAATATTCGTTTTATCAGTGAGTATTGGGCAGGAGATGCTTAAATAACCCTTGTTAATAGTCAGGATTCATTCTAGAAACTGGAATTGTACTTACGAAGATAGTATTAAGTAGCCAGTAGGGAGAGGGTATCTAGAGAGATTGAGAATTAGATAGATCCTCTTACTGAACATCTAGAACAGAGAAAAGACAGTTACTAGAAACTTTGCATCCTTCTCAATCTCTTTCCCTTGCTTCTGAAATGGTAGAGAACATGACTGTATGAAATGTTTAGAGGCTTCTTTTTAACAGTGAATGTTATATAATGTTTAAAGTAATAACTATGCACAAACCATAAAAATTAAAACCACAAAGAAACAGGAATCAAAAAGAGTTTTCTCACTAAGTTGCTTGGGCTTTTGAGTAAAATTTATTTTCTTTTTTATGGTGTTCTCAGTTGGTTCTTTTTTTAAAATTGAAAGCTTTGCCTTTATCTTTCTTCCGCATTTGCACAAAGTTTTTGACAGAGACGGCCAGCAAGCCTTAACTCCAAACAGCACACGGTAACCACAGGCAGGAAGTCTCTACTCATTTTAGGTTTGTGTATGTGCCCTGAACTGCAGGTAGGATGCTTGTTTTTCTGTCCTCTTTCTCAACTTCACTCAAAAGTGAAATTAGTATTGAATGCTCCCACACGACAAAGGGAAATATCTTGGTTTCTGAGCGAGAAGTCTGCTAACTCAGCTAAGAGAGGAAGCTTAGTTATGAACTCTTTGTGACCCTTTGGTTTTCCCCTGCTGCCTCTCCCCAAGGACCACCCTTTCCCTTCTTTGTGCTCCAGAAATGCCCTGGTAGACCTCAGCCCTTTACTCTGCCACATACGTTTTTAAAACACTTTCCATGAAAACTGTTAGGATATTTATTGGAATGATATCAAATTTACAGGTCAATTTGGGGAGAATTGATATCTTTATAATTTCTCCTGCAGAGATCTTAAAAATGTTCTGGTAGATATTCTTTAACACACATGTATCGGTTTTAAAATTTTTATTTATTTATTTATTATCCCTACCCCTCCTCTCTCTCACTATTCCTTCCAGTTCTTGATCCCCTTCCATTTGCAGAAGCTTTTTCAACATTTTCCTCCCTTAATTCTTTTTTTTCCAACCCCTTTCCCTCTCTTTCTCCCCCTCCCTCCATGTGAAAAAGATCTCCCTACTTTTATCTATCATATATACATATATATCACTTATATAAACCATATATGATATATATACACCATATATGAGATATATAGATATAGATATATATTCAAGCTTGTGTGTCTGACTTGTTTCACTTAATGTTATGGTCTCCAACATCACTGGTCTTTAGAGAAATGCAAATTAAAACAACATTAAGATACTGTCTTACTCCAGAAAGAATAGCTGTCTTCAAGATATCAAATAATAACAAATGCTGTTGAGGACATGGGGAAAAAGGAACCCTTGTACATTGATGGTGGGAATGTAAACTAGTACAACCACTATGTAAATCAGTGTGAAGATTCCTCAAAAAAACTGAAAATAGAAATTCCATTTGACCCAGCTACTCCCCTTCTAGTTATCTTCCTGAAAGAGTTAAAGTATCATATTATAGGGATGCATGCACATCAGTGTTTATAGCAGCACAATTTAAAATAGCTAAATCTAGGAAATAACCTATATGCCCATCAGCAGATGAGTGGATAACAAAAATGTGTTTGTACACAATGGAGTACTACTCTGTTACAAAGAAAATGAACTTGAGGCATTCATAGGTAAATAGAAGCAACTTGAGACCATTTTTAAAATTTTGACATATTTTTTAGTTGTTTATTGCTGATATAAAGAAATACAACTGACTTTAATAATTATTTCAGCTATAGTATTGCTAACAACTTATCAGTATATTTGTTTGAGTTTATTATTTTCAAACAATGATATTTATGTCCTCTTTTCCAATATTTTGACCCTAATATTCTTTTTCTTTGTTGGATTATACTGAATAAAATTTCCAATATTGTATTAAATAAAAGTGATAATGGCCAGCTGTTGTGGCACATGCCTATAATCTCAGCACTCAAGAGGCTGAGGCAGGAGGATCGAGGCCAGCCTGGGCTATAGAGTAAGTTCAAAGCCTCCTGAACTACATGGCAAAATGCTGTACCCCCTGCAAAAAAAGTGATAATGGGCATTCTTGTGTACCTTTCCTAACTTCAGTGGAATGCTTCCAAATTTCACCATTTCGAATGAGGCTTCTCTGGGGTTGTTTTGTTTTGTTTTTTGAAGGGTGTTCTGTATTAGGTTGCAGAATTTCTCTTCTATTCTTACTTTTCCATGAATACTTATCATGATTGAGGATTGAATTTTTGCAAGAGATTTTTTTCTAGTTAATTGACATTATGAGTTTCCTCTTTTAACCAGTACAATGATTTCCATATGTAGATTTTCTAATACAAAACCAGTGCTGCATACCTGAATTAAATTCAATGAAACAATGGTATGACTACTTTTCGCACACTCTTGTATTAGATTTGCTAATATTGGTGGAGATTTATATTCATGAATGGAATGGGCCTGTAATTTTCCTAATATGAAATATCTTTGATTTAGTATAGTATGACTGCATTAGTCAGGGTTTCCAGAAGTACAGAACCAAGGGGCAGGGGATTTAGTTAGGGGCTGGGATTTAGCTCAGCAGCATAGTGCCTGCCTGGCAAGCGCGAGGTCATGAGTTCGATTCCCGGTACCAGAAAAAAAAAACAAAAAACCTAAAAACAGAACCAATAGAATAATATAGGCAGGGAGATAGATAGTACTGTAGTCAGGGTTTACAAGGGAAAAGATTTAATACAGAACACACAATTTATAGGATTATATTATAATATTCACCCAAAGAGTCAAATGTAAAAGAGTACAGGAAATTTGTCCATGTACTAGACATCCAAAGATCCAGCTGAGGGCCTGGCAATGTCCTCCATGAGTCCTGCTGGAAGCCTAGAGCCCACAACAATGTCTCATGCAAGTCTACTAGGGATCTGCCCCGGGAAGGCCCAAAGGTCAGTGGCGGAATCTAGAAGTCTGTGCCAGTGGGGTGAAGAATCTGTGCCAGCAGACTGAGGGATCTGCACTGGAGCCGAGAAGCAATGCTCAAGATAAGGACCAGAGCCTACTCCAAAGAGAACCACAGCCATTCTGTGACAGCGAAATCTTGAGCTCCTCCAGTGATGAGAACAGATGAGTTCATATCAGGAAAACCAGCATGACAAGCTTCTCCAGGTGAATCAACCACATACCATCTTCTCCTCCAGTTCTCCTTTTACACTGCTGGCAACAATCCTCAGGGAGGCCATCCACACCCAGCACCATGCTGATTCAGTTCAGCTGAGTGTTACAAGTTGATCATTAGCTAATCCACCATAGATAGATGATGATAGATAGATAGATAGATAGATAGATAGATAGATAGACAGACAGACAGATAAGAAATTCACTCTGGTAGTTATAGAAGTTCCAGGATCTTCAGAGTGAATGGGCGAGCTGGAAACTCAGGTGAGTCAGTGGCTTAGTTTCTGTGTGAGTTGGAAGCTCTGAGAACCAGGCAAGTTGATGGGGCTATCACCACCATTTTCCTAATATCCAGATACCTCTTCACTTTTTAAAAATTCATAAACTTAATTTTTTAAGACAGTTCTGGGTTTACACAAAAATTGAACAGACAATATAGGGAGCCATATATACTTTATATAAAATTTATTTTATTGTGAGCATCTTGTGTCAGTATGGTATATTTGTTGTAATTAACAAATACATACTGATACATTATGGTAGACTAAAGTACATAGTATATTTCAGTTTCCATAATTTTACCTAATTACCCCATCAGGATACTCCAGTACATTCAGTTGTCTCCTCAGACCCCAGCTGGCTCTTTCACTTTCTCAGACAGTCCTTGTTTTTTATAACCCTGAGAATTTTGAAATACTGCTCAGCTGTGATTTAAAATTCTACTCCTCTCAGTCCCTAGTAATTTCCTGTGCTCTGAAGTCTACTTTATTTGATATTACAGAGCTATTCCTTATTTCTTTTGAAATATCTTTTTTCCATCCATTTACTTTCATCCTGCCTGTATTTTTATATTTGAAGTGACTTTCTTATAGGCAGCATATACTTATATTTCATAATCTATTCTGCCTATTTATGTATTTGAATTGGTATATTTAAACTATATCTAATGTATTTATTGATATGTTAGGGCTTAAGTCTGCCTTTTGGTTTCTTGTTTTGTGTTTTTCTGTTTTCTTTCTTTCCTTTGCTTTCTTATGGGTTACTTGAACATTTTCTAGAGCTCTATTTTTATTTATCTATAGTGTTTTGAGTGTATATATCTTTGTATAGCTATTGCGATGATTGTTCTAGCTATTGTAGACATATGTACACATATAACTTACTGCAGTCTACTATTCATCATTTTACAAATTTGAGTGAAGTGTAGAAATCTTGTCTCCTATTAAATTTTTTATTTCTCCATTTATAATTGTCTGAAATATTTCTTCTCTATGCATTTAAGACCATATTAGACAGTGTTACAAGTTTTGCTGCATCTATGAAGCATAGTTTAGAAAACTCAAGAGGAAAGTTTGTTTTTATTTATCCATATTTTCCCTACCATCTCTCTTCTTCATGATGTTACAAGACTCTGTTTTATTTTTCCTTTCCATTTAGAAAATTCCCTTTAATAACTCTTTTAGCATAGGTCTTCTGGAGACAAATTTTCTTTATTTTCCTTTATTTTCCTATTTTCATGTACGTCTTGATTTCTCCTGCATTCCTAAAGGACATTTTCACAAGTTATAAGATTTTGGTTGACAGTTCTCTGCGGTTTTTCTTTCCAGCACTAAAACCTGTCTTCATTGCTTCCGATTAGAAATCTATGGTCATTTGAACCGTTTTACCCCTACAAGTAAGATGTCATTTCTCTTTTGCTGATTTCAAGGTTCTTTCTTTGATTTTCAGAAGTTTGTCTTTAGTATGTCTTAATGTGGATTTCCTTGGCCTTATCCTGTACAGAGTTTACTCAGCTTTTAACTCTGTAGATCTATGTTTCTTGCAAAAAATGGGAAATTTTCAGCCATTATTTCTTTAAGTACACCTTAGCCCCTTCTTTCTCCTTCCCGTGGCCTCCATGACACAAATGTTACATCGTTAGCTATGTTCTCACAGGTTCCTAAGACTATGTTCATTTTTTTCAGTCTATTTGGTCACTGTTGTTCAGATGGAGTTATTTCTAATATTCTGTTTCCAGCTCACCAGTTCCCTCTGCTCCTTCCATTCATCTGTTGAGGCCATCCACTGAATGCCTTATTTATTGTACTTTTCAGTTTTAAATTTTCCATTTGATTCTTTTCTATATATTTTCTCTCTTGGCCAAGACGTTCTATTTTTTCATTTCACAAAGCTGTCCATAGTAGCACATGGTATTTTAAGATGGCGCCTTGGGAGATAATTAGAGTTAGATGCGAATAGAACACTGGTTTGATGAAATTAATGTCCTTATAAGAAGAAGCACCACAGAGCTTCCTGTCTCTCCCTCCACGTGACCACAGAGGAAAGGCCGTGGAGAACCCCTCAAGAAGGTGGTCATCTGCAAACTAAGGAAGGGAGCCCTCACCAGGAGCCAAAGTGGTCAGCCCTTAATATAGAGAGCTGTGAGAAATGAATTCTTTTGTCTATGCACTCAGTCTAAGGCAGTGGTGGTGAATCCATGGCATGCATGCTGCAGTGGGCTATTTGTTTTTATCACTGGCAACTCTAAAAGATTCTCCATCATTGGTCTAAGATATTTGTTATGACAACCTGAACCAACTAATATAGTCTAACAAATGGTATTCTATATTATATATTCTACATTTCTATTGTGTATATATGTTATATATTCTATAATTTTCCATTTAAACTGAAATTTTAGGTATTGTAGAATTCTGGGTCTTATTTAAATCTTCAGTTTTAGCAGTATTTTCTTGGTAACACTGCTCCTGCTGGGAAAGGGGGTGCTGGAGCACCTTATTATTGCCTGGTGTGGGTAGAAGTACACCCAGCCTCCAGCCTCCATGACAGGAAAGGCGGAGGGCTCCTCATTACTGAGGTGGGAATGGAAGGCCAGGCTCCCACATGGTCTCCACTGCAGTGGGGAGGGAGCCTCATTACTGCACAGCAGGCATGAGAGTCCCAGCTCCCCACTCAGCCTTTCCTGACATTTCACCAGCAGGGAATTGGGTGCCTTGTTATAGGTGAGGGAGGAAATCTCTCCTCCCCTCTCAGCTCTGCTGGCATGTGTGGTGATAGATTCATAATTCCCTCCTTGGGGTTTGGCTAACATATAGCAAGTTACTGCCTAGAAGTTTTCTGTCTTTCTACACTGTCCCTTTCCTGGTTCTTTGGCTACAAAGATCAGGTTTTATTGGGGTTTGGGGGGGTCTGTGCACATCAGCATTTCCAAATTGCTGGCTTCTTCATCTGCAAGTCTGGGCTAGATGAGGTACAAAGAAAATGTAAGAAACTCATCCCTGTATCATTCCTTCCACCCAAAGGCCCATCTGCTCTGCCTTCTCTACATCTTCCAAAGTCTTTTGTTTATTTTGCATATAATTTCTAGGGATTTTAGTTGAACTTAGCAAGAGGAATGGAGGAAAGCACATCCTCTCAACCTTCAGGGAAGTGGGAGTTCCCTATATTGAGCTTTTAATCATAATTACAATAGTACCTCGGTTCACAAACTTGATTCTTTCCACAATTCTAGTCACAAACTGAGTTGGATGAGAATCGAATCAAATTCAGTGATTAGGTTCAATGTTGACCTTATGGGGAAATTTGATTTGGTTCTTGTTCAGTTCAGTTTGCAGCCAGAATCATGGGGAAAATCGAGTTCGTGAACAGAGGTACCACTGTATTTTATGACTTTGTTTCTATAAAGTCTATTTTTCTTCTTCTTTCAAATCTGCTTAAAAATTATTTGTAATTAAATAAGTCTTATATCTTGCCTATTTTTCATGTTTATTAAACTTTTCAGGCATGGTATTATATAAACTATGATAATTGATTTAGTAGAATTTCTTCTGAATCTCTTTCTGCTGTCACTTCTGCTAGTTCTTGCCCATGGTCTTATTTTCCCTTTGAATGTAACATATAAGACTTTTTAACTGTCTTGGAATATAGCTTATGCACAAATCTTAAGCTTGATAACTTTTTACTTATGTATATGCCGGTGGAACAGTCACCTAAATCAGGATAAAGACTATTTCTGGCACCCCAAAAGACTCCCTTGTGGCCTCACAAAAGCATTACTATTTACACTCCTCAAAACATTGCACTATTCTGATCTATAACCACACATTAGTTTTTCCTTTTTTTGAATGTGCTAAAAATGGAACTACAGAATTTCTACTTTTTAAATGGCTTCTTTCATTTAACATAATTATTTGAGAGTCATCTGTATTTTTCATATATCATATTAGTAATTAATTATTTCTTATTATTAAGAAATTTTAGAACTTGAGTCTTCCCCAAAAGTCTTTGTGGTAAAGGCTTGGTCTCCAGTGTGGTACTGCCAGGGAGGTGGTGGAAACTTTAAGAGGTGGGGCCTAATGGGAGATCTTTAGGTCATTGGGTATGTGCTCTCAAAGAGAATGTGGGACCCTGGCCCCTCTTTTGCCTCCTATCGTGAAGTAGATGATTTTGCTTTGCCGTGAACTCCTACTATTACATGATCCCTCAGGCCCAAAACAATGTGACCAATGCATTATGGACTGAAATGTCTGAAACCAGGAGCTACAGTAAACCTTTTCTATCTATAAATTGATTATCTCAGGTACTTGTAATAGTAACAGAAAGCTAGTACATATGCATATATATGAGGTATTCATATCAGTATATATGCATATAGATATGAAATATATTTTGTGTATATTATTTAAGTAGTTTAGTATAGTTCTTTTGTCAGATAGTTAGATATGTATTATTGCAAATATTTGTTCCCAGTATATGGCCTCCCTTTTGTTCCCCTACTGGTAGGTTTTGATGAACAAAAGTTCATAATTTTGGGGGCTGGGGATTTAGCTCAGCGGCAAAAGCGTCTGCCTGGCAAGCGCAAGGTCGTGAGTTCAGTTCCCGGTACCGGAGAAAAACCAAAAAAAAAAAAAAAAAAGTTCTTAATTTTTTTCTTTTTGAAATCTAATTTATCAATGTTTTCTGTTCTGTTTAGGAAATATTTTCCATCTATTCTCTTCTAGGAGTGTGGTAGCTTTGTTTTAGCTTCTACAATGAAATCTACAGTCCATTCTAAATTAATTTTTTATAATTGTGGAAAGAGGTTAAAGTTCATTTTTAATCTAGTTATTTTATCAACCTATGTACTTAAAATATCTCTGATAAACTAGAGTGATTGTCAAAAACTAGAGTTTTTGTCATAAATCTCACATGAAGATACATGTGTGGATCTGTTTCTGGGCTTTCTATTGTATTTTTTTCAGGCTGATTTGTTCTTAGTTATTGTTGCCCCCAGAAGAGAGATAAAAAGTTGTATAAAGGAAATGTGGATAAAGTCCCCTCACCTTCTCGTCTCTGGGGTGAGCACATCATCACTTGGGAGACATTTGTCTTTCCTCCATGCTCTTACAATCATTGCCCACACAGCATGCAATCATAAAGAAATTTTTAATGGCACATGGGGATGCTAACTCGTAAAGTGAAGAACGTAGAACTTAAATTTTGTGTGTAAAACTATATAGTGATAGGGCCAGGGGTACAGCTCACTGGCACAAGTGCCTGCCTGGCAAGTATAAGGTCCTGAGTTTGATTTCTGGTACCAAAAAAAAAAAACCGTATAAAGTGATAATAATTAGTAGTAACCAAGCAGCCCTTACTATGTATAGGTGCTCTGCTAGTGGCTTTGCATATATTGAGTCATTTAATCCTCACCACAACTTTAAAAGCTGGGGGTGATTTTACAGATGATAAAATGGGACACAGGGAAGGGGGAACTTTCCCAACAACATAACCAATACAAAATAGAGCTGGAATTCAAATTCAGGCTGTCTGGTTCCAGAGCCTGTGCTCATAACAGAAAATGCTAAGGAGGAGACACTTGAAAACATTAGTTCTGTTTACCTCTCTGAATTAGGATTTTTGTCACACATCCTTTGTTGGCTGCCTGTCATCCTTCTATTAGGACCGAATTCTTTTCCAGTGTCACAGCATTTTCATTCACAGTGTAACAGTGCCTCCCTGGTTCACTGCTCAGCCGACCAATATTCAACTGTGAACTCTCAGCCTGCAGGTCCCTTTTCCATAAAGGCCTCCCCTGAAATGATTTCACAACTTCCTGTCATGTGCTTCTCCTTTCCAGAGTTCAGCACAATTTATTTTACGATTCCTGGAATGAGTTCTTTGGACATCTGTCTCCCCATATTTCCTTTCTCGTCTACTATAGGTTCTGTGAAAGCAAGATCTGGGTCTTTACGGTTCACTTTTGGATTCCCAGAATAGTGCATGACACACAGGAGATGCATACACATGTGGCTCCTGGTGTGTAGCAGACCAGCAGGGAGGGCAAGAGGAGGTACAGCATGGGCGCCCTTCTTTCTGTCTTCTAAAACAGATGCAATGGAAGGTGGAAGGTGGTGGAAACAGACATACAGCCCTGAGTTCAAACACAAACTTGGTAAACTGCGCAAATCTAGGCAATAATTTTCCCATTCTGCGATCTGCTTCCTCCTCTATAATATTGATTTAAAAATATCACCTCACTCCTACCAGAGCCTCTGAAACATAGTAGGTGTTCAATACTTATATGAACTTGTTGAGTATTTTTGGAAGAACTAAATATAAAATTCTCAAGTTTCATAACTCCTCTCTACCTCAGTGTTTTTGCCCACAAAATGAGATAATAAAAAAGTGGATATTTCCATCTCTTAGGATAGCTGTGAGAATTCAAAGCGACAACCTACACAATATACAGAGTCTAGTGTCTGTCATGGAGTAAATATTCATAAAGCCTGACTGAGCTGCTGCTGCTTCTTCTCCTTCTCCTTCTCCTTCTCCTTCTCCTTCTCCTTCTCCTTCTTCTTTTTCTCCCTCCTCTTCTTCTTCTTTATTATTATTATTATTGTAAAGCACTTTCTGTAGACCCTGGCACACAGTAAGTACTCTGTAGATAGATGGTACCTAATGTTACTGACATGGCCTGCTCAGCTGTTACCAGGGCAATAGATACTGGCTCCTGTTTTAGATGCGCTTCTATGTTCAGGCTAGTGCTGCACCAGTGCCACCCAGTGCCATCATTAGCTACTGCATCCTCAACCTTGGATAATACTCTGCTAGAATATTATCCTTCCGGGCTCCAGCCACTCCTTAAGAATACTCCTCCCAGTGCAGTTGCTTAGGAGACCAGCAACACTAGAAACAGAGAAGGAATAGGCTTGAGAAATAATTTAATAAGGTGGATTCGATAGGACTTGGTGGTCAATTACATATCCAGTGGAGAAGGAAGATGGATTTTTCCAAGACAGTGGTTCTTGACTAGGGGAGATTTTTCCCTTAAAGAAGACATTTGGCAATGTCTAGAGACTTTTGGTGGTGGTAACTAGGGGGAGGGGATGTTGCTAGCATCTAGTGGGTACAGACCAGGGATGCTGCCAAATCCTACAATACTTGAAAGACAGTCCCTCAAAGTAAAGAATCACCAATCCCAAATGTCAATAGTGACAAGGTCAAGATACCCAGGGTGCTACCTGGGGTCTTACCTTGGCACTCCAGCTATCAGAAAAAGCTGTGAAAGTGCTGTCATGTGAGACATCACTACTGTGTCCGTCCCAAGGATCAAGCAGATCTTGGCTGTATTAGCCAAGAACTAATATAGCCCATAGGATTCCATAAAATCCCCAAAGGGAAAACATTATTGTAGGTCATTTATTTTTTAACTTATGTTTATTATCACAAAACATATCTTTAATGCTGTTCTGAGAGGGTACATAATTACTAATCACACTGAAGGATTTAAACACAGAACATGTATGATGCTAGGTAAAAAGTTTCAATAAGACAGGTGACTTTATAATTCAGTTAGGAGACCCTAATGTAGAAAAAAAAAAATTGACTGTGAAGCAAGAAAGAGATTCTGCTTCTTGTGCTGTCTGATATTTGTTGTAACAGATGTGGGAGACAGTAGGACCCTTGCCCTTCCCTTTTATATCTTCTGTGCTCTGAAGAAAATGGACAATCAGGAAGCAAGCAAGGGCTCTGCTCAGCAGGATCAGGAGACTGGGCCGGAGAAAGAGCCATGCTGGGTCTATCTTGTGCCTGGGAAGGGAAGAAATGTTTCAGAGCAAGGACTTTTCAGACCAGACCTTCCCAGCCTGACCCTACAAGAATCTCTACTCTTGTACCCTCTCTTCTGGCCTCCCCGCTGGAATCCCCTCCACCTAACAGCAATTCTTGTGACACCTAAATGACCTGAAGGGTATTGTTCTTTATTTCCTTTCCTCTCTGTTGGAAATTCCAGCCCAAGAAAGCCTCAGGCTGTTGTAGCTGTTGATATGGGCAACTAGTTGCTCACACCTTCAGGTGTATGTGTCTTGAGCCGCCAGCCCCAAGCTCTGAGCAGGTTTGGCACCTGAGGTGCTGCCTTTTGTGAGAAAGGCCTTTCCTGGCTGGAGCTGGAACACCTCTGGCCATCAGGGTGCCCTCTCGTGCTCATATTTATCACCCTGAAGGATACGTGGACCTGGAAATCAATACATTATTTCACTGCCCAATGTTATTTTGTGAAACCTGTGTTCTAATCATATTAGTTGCTGTTCGGGCTCTTGAAATCTACGTAGGTTTTTTTTTCCCCATTATCTACTGATAATCATTTGATCTGCATGTTGGTTAGCATCTTTCCTCTGCTGGCCTGTGTACCTGACCATCTTGTTTCCAGTAAGGCCTGATATGAATTTTAAAAGTTTGCCAAAGTACTTTGAGAAAGCCCACAGTTCCCCTGGAATCATTCTTTGAGTTCTTATTTTCTGCATCTAAAATGCTTTCATTTTCCAGAGACAATTTCAGAATAAATGTCCATGGAAATATCCTAGAATTTAACTGGAACTTGAAATAACCCTGCTGTTCAAATCCCAAGGTTCACTATCCTGTTTTCTAACCACACTCTCAGTCTGACCAGTTCTCACTTTTCCTCCTAGAGCATTTCATAGACAACCCCAGTCCTAGACATCCATCACCACTGCCACCTGCTTGGTTCAGATTCCCACAGCTCTTGTCTACATTACTGCATTAGTTACACCATTCTGCCAGAACCAGGCCCCAAACTCCCCTGTCCTTTGATATATTCCCTGACATACCAATAGTTTCCATGGCTCCTTTCACCTGGTGCCCAGCAGACCTTTCTGACCTTTCTGCATAGCATGGAGTTTGGAGTGTGGCCAAATAGAAACATCCTTTTTCTCTGAGCCTGGGCTCTGCTCTCTGTTTTAGAATAGTAGTCCTTTCCTTTTAGGAACCTGATACTCTTCAGCAGTCGGCTGGAGGCCCATTGTTTTCTGCCTTGGGGGCCACTGGTAGGGAGAACCCCCCTCTTGTATTTTGTGCTGGCTCTGCCAGCAGCACCTCTAAAGTAGAACCAGACTCATCTGAACTTCTGGGGAAGCAGTGGAAATTTCTGGCATTTGGTTTTTTTTTAAATTTTTAAAGGTAATATTATTGTTTTTGCCTTGCCTTTTTAAAGGAAAGTGTCATTTTGAAACACCTTACAGTTTAGAATTAACACTTCATCTCCGTGTGGACTAAAAGCCTATTCTTTAATAGAAACTCCTAAGAAGACTGATGACATATTCTGAGCCTTTCCGTTAAATTATGGTGGGTGAGTAGCTATTTGTTGAGAAAAAGATGTGGAGTAAATTACCCAAAATGTACATTTCCTCTCCCACTGTGGCTTGGTGTGAGAGCCTCTAAACTGCGCAACACTTTCTTGTAGTGAAAAGCTGAAAAGCTCCTGGCAAGTAATAATGGAAGGCGTTGAACTGAAAGCTGTTGATTTTGATGGAGTTGTCTTACAGCTCTGCTAATTCTGTTGCAGCACATCCAGTACAAGCCACCGAGAGCTGTTCCAGTGAAATCATTAAATTGCTTATTCTGCCTTTGTTTGTTTGCTGCTTTCCTTTTTGCTCTGCCCTTTTACATTCCATCTAAAAGTTCTCATTTGCTTCCAGGACCTCTTTTAACACCAAGGGTGCATTTCCTCCACATCTTCATCATAGCCCACATACTGATCAGGAAGCAACGTCAGCCAGGCCCAGGTCTGCCTGGCAGGTCACCCTTGAAGAAGGAGCTGTGTTCCTTGGCCCACTCACTGAGGAACCAGCATGTGCTGGAGGCTTCCCAGAGCCCACAGCATGGACTTGTTATTCAGCATGAAATTTCATATTTTCCTGTCATAGAAGTAATATATGAGACATACATAAGGAATGCACAGTAATCAACCTGTAAGGAATTACATTTTGTGACTTTTATTTAATTTCATCATTTAAAAAAAATCTTCTTGCTATACATGGTGGTAAACATGTAATCCCAGCCACTTGGCAGGAGGATCACAAGTTCAAGTCTAACCTAGTCAACTTTGAGCATTGTTGCCTCAAAATGAAATAAAATAAAATAAAAAGGGTTGGAAGTATAGCTCAGTGGTAGAGCACTTGTCTGGTATATGTGAGATCCTTAATTCCTAGCAGCACAAAATGAAAAGAGGGAAGAAAAACTTTCATTAGGATCCACAATCTCTAACAGGCCCTAGTCATATCTCTATTGCAAGGGTCTTGTCCCTTGTGATGTGAAGAACGAGTAACTATCACCAAAATGAAGGACCAGGTAAGAAACATTATCTGTGGCATTAGTGCTAAGTTGGGATCAAAAGATGGCCACTCTGTGGGTCTAAAATCATCATCTGCTACTAGTTGAACAAAGCTTTCCAGTAAGACAGTATTGTCCTAAGCTGTGAGCTTCTTTGTGCATCATTTCTGTGTGCTGATTGTAACCACACCAGACTGGTATTTAAACCTGCATCCTGGACAGCTTTAACTTTAGGTAAGTTCCAACAGAAAGTTTCTCAATGGCATGAGTAGTTGTTTTGTCCAATTTGCCCCGTGACTGAGTCCATCTAGAGAAAATGCTTTGCTTTTTAGTTTCTCTCTTGGAAAATATAGCCCACAAACCTAAAAAGGAAAGTCCCAGATGTGATTTTTTTCTGGTGTTTCCCATTTCTTCTTGCATGGAGCTTTGATTAAGCACTATAGTCTTATGACCATCTTTAAATCTGTCCTATTTTCCACCACAGTCTGGCATAATTTTGCCTGAATCTGGAGTGCAATAAAACATGAAAATGGTAGTGGGGCCCAGGGGAATGAGACTGAATATTTGTGGTAAGCCTGGGTGCTACCTTCGAGTTCTCCCTGATCAAACTTCATATATGAGCTGCTTTTGTTTCAGAAGTCTTTGTCATTTGAGATAGTAATCATAAACTGAGCCTATCCACTCCCCATATCTTTTCAGTATGACCCATAAAAAGATTGAGTTTTCTGTTCTTACCCCTGGGCTTGACTGACATTTCATGAGCCTTCCTTGGACCAAAGATAAGAAAATACGATTTCCACTTCTGCACATTTCATGTGAGACCACATATCCCTGGATTGTCAAGCCAATTTAAAATAAAATAACCGTTTTTCTGGAGGTGACTCAAATTAGGGGTTCTCTTTACTGCTTATTTGGATCATGTTGTCCTAAAACATTCAACAATGCACTTTCTCTTAATAATCAGGATTTGTTACCCTAACCACACAGAGTAGCCTACATTGCCTGCTGCCTCAGTGGTATAAACGGAACAAAATGGCAACCTGGAGTCTCAGCTTCCAACTTATTAAGAACACGACTGTGCCTTCTATGAGAAGCATTTTTTTTCCTTTAAAAACTAAGACTTTTAAGCCTGCTATAACCAAAATTGTAGGAACAGGAAAAAAAAAATTTCACTGTATGATTAGATGTACTAGTATTTGTGGAGGAGCCACTCCTAGCCCTGTCCTCTTCTTTCCTATACTGATGTATCTCATCTGTAGAGAAAACATTATATATTGGTTGTTGGGTTAAAGTATGTGCTGCTTAAACAAAGAAGAAAAAAATTAAAAATAAAATATATACTGGTTCCCAAATTGTTAGGGTGCATTTTTCCTGCTGCAAGCATACCTGAGCCTTCAGTAGGTTATTCCATGGTCCTTTCAGACCAGCTATTTCTGGGTAATAAAATACATCGTAAAACTAATAAACCTTTTTTTTTTTTTTTTCTGGTACCAGGAATCGAACTCAAGACCTCGTGCTTGCCAGGCAGGCGCTGTGCCACTGAGCTAAATCCCCAGCCCCCTAATAAACCTTTGAATGATGATTCTAACAGAGACTTTGGGAACAAAAAAGAAAAATCTGGAAATATACCCATTCCCGTGGAGGATATTTTCTATCCTCAATGAAGGAAGGGTTCCTATGAAAACAATTTATCAGAAGATGCCTGGCTACTCATGCCAGGGTGGTGTCATCTTGTGGGTTCTATGCTGGCTTTTACTGTTGGCAACTGAGGACTCACCAGAGCTGGTAGCCAAATTAGCTTTGGTGAGTCAATACAGATGTTGTTAGCTTGATCATGGTATCTGTCTCTTCCACCATACCACTTTGTACCTGTCCCATTCAGCAAGCACTGGGGGTATCTGGGAAAAGATAATTGACATTGACATGACTGATTATCTTGCCCACTATTATTGAGAAACTCATCTATAGTTAATGATTCTGTTGGCCATTTCTTTGGGACATGAGTATCTTCACAGTCTTTGCCAATCCTAATATGCCCAACTACCTATCTCTTCTCTGGTCCACCCTTGTCCTGAGCCCATACAGAGGAACAGAGGGGTGGCTTGAGGAAGGTAAAATAAGCAATAAGTAAAGTAACTAATGGGAGAACTCAAAACAGTTAGTAACTACGTCTACTTTATATATGCAGGAATTAGGGGAATAGATGGATCCATTGAACCTGCCATGTAGGTGGGCTAAAGTCAATACTCCTTTATCACATGACTTCCACAAGCCCTCATTCTGACCAACAGGTCAGGGTGGCATTTTGTACCCTCAGTGAATAGCACCGAAAAAGAATCAGTATCTAAAAACTCCCAAAATGTTTATGCATTTCCCTACCAAGGCCTAATCACCTTAGCAAGAGACTTTCAAGGGGAGGCTTAAAGGATAATTTATAATATACACTTATGACCACATTGCAGGGTCCTTCCTTAAAGGGACCCAGTCTTGTTCTCAATCCATGGGCTGTAGGCCTGTGAACTGGCTTATTTTCATAATTGAGTATGAGGGAGTAAATTCCCACCATGGTTTCTGTTTTCCAGGTACATAAATAAAGTCACACCTTTGTAGACAGCCCATCTTCTCATTCCTAAGAATCTCATGATCAGTTAGCTGCTACCACAGATCTCTGAAAGCTATAACACTCTAATGCCCTTCTTTCCCTGAAACTTTTTATGGTAATTGACTTAGCTTGACTCTAAAATTAACGCCCCCCCCCCCACCAGCCTCTCCTGGTCCAGCATCCTGTTACTCCCACTGATGTCAGGAAGTCCATTTCTCAGGTGGATTTCCCATTGCTATCTCTGGCATTGGTTTTCAGGAGTGTCCATAACTATAAATAATTTAATGCCATGGTAAATGGAATAGCCTCTGAGCTTCCCCAGGGTGGTGGATGGAAGTGGCTGAGGAAATTGCACATGTAGGTAAGTCCACTTTAAGTTTCCCATCTCCCTGAGATTTTGGACCTTTGACACCTTAACCTCATTAACTCTAGGCCACTATTAGGTCCAGGCTTCAGTAAACTGGCCAAGAAATCTAATAAAACCACATGTGGGCCTTCTAGGTAAATACTCTAGCATAAATCCATGTAAATATGCTCCTGTTGATCATTTCATGCCTATCAAATTTATATCCTACCCTCTTTGATCTGATGTACTTGGACTACATTCTTCACATGCCTTCCAGTTTTTCTAACTTTAAAACAACAGTCCCTTTTCATTCTGACCATCATACATGCTAAACACTCAAAGAAACAAATCAAGTTTAGAATTTCCAAACTAACACAGGGCAATTTTTAAAAGTGCCTGAAAACTTCTGATGAACCAAATATTTCCCTGTGGGCTCACATCCATTATTCCGTGTAGAATATCTTCATATGTATCTCTAATTATCAAAATCTTTCATGGCTGCATTGAAGAACTCTCTCTTCCACCTACACCTGCAAATGAGGGAAATGAGCGTGCTCCAAAGGAATGTCTTAAAACAGCACATAGTGAATCAAAGTACAAAAGTCATTCTAAGGACAAACAGACCCAGGCCAGCAGGATGTAACTTTATTTACGTCAGTTGGTTTTTAACCTGTTTGGGTAACAAAGCACATTGTGAAGGTGATCAAAGGCGTGAATCCTCTCCAGAGAAAATATATGTAGACACAAAATTTGCGTTCAGTTTTCAGGTGCTTAAGGACCTCTAGTTATCCAAATCTTAAACTCAAGGTTAAGAACCCATGCCTTTGTGGATTTGTTTAATCGATTAAAATATCCAAAGAAACAATGTATCCATCAGAAGGAAATTTATTGGCTAAGATGAATATAGAAAGAAAATCACAGAGATGTATACTATCAATCCATGGGAGAAAAAGGCTCTGGACCAGGAATTCCATCAGATGTTCTGGCCCTGTAAGTAAAATGGAGATGTCGCTTTCCCTTGGCCTGAAGTCATTAACTATTCAGATCATCAAGTCCCCTGTGTGTTGAATTCATGCTCACCAAACAAACTTCTGATTATAAGTTGGCCCTGGAGTAGCCTACCTAAAGGGCAAGGAAAAAGAATGCTCTGATCAGAGGAGAATGTGAGTGTCTAGACAGCCCTGCAGAAAGAGCTCCTGTGTGAAGTAACAAATTGACATTCTGTTGGTGCCTTATAATACAGCATTCTCTGTGAGACTGATTAATGACACTCCACATATTAAAGCTGATTCTAGATTTCTGAACTTGTGTAGCAGAGTGCGATAGCTCTATGAAAGACTGAAAACAGAGAGAATATGATAAATTAACCTGGTCTCTAATTTGAGTCTCTCAAGTGTGTTGTCTTAGGACAAAGAGTCCGCCAGAGTCACTGACTTTATTAGTTTTATTTTGGATCTAAATGAGAAGAATCATATATAGAATTTTCAGGCTGTTCTGCAGAACAAAAGGATTTAAGTTATTTATATACATTTGGGAGTTGCAGACAGCAGGTACAGTCATGCAGTTTCCCATGACAACCGGTTATTATGCAACGCTTTGGGATTCGAAATTTCCTACCACAGAAATAACGTTAAATTTTTGAAGACCTAATGTTTTTAAGGAGACTTTTCAGATAACCTTGCAAAGTTGCCTTTTTTTAGGCTATAAAATATTGAATAGGATAGCTACACATAAAAATCTTCTTATGATAGCTATAGTTTCATGAGTATTCATGCCTTCATCTTTCTCTAACAAGGCCTTAGGACCAGTTCCATAGCTCTGAATTTTATCTTTCTTACACCTTAATAACTTCTCTCCCATAGAGTTTCTTCTTTCTAGCACCTAAAAAATAAGGAGGTTGCAGCTTTTGTGTTCAGGCAAGATTTTATTAGCCAGAACTCAATGGCTAATGTATGATTTAGAGGAAACTGGGAGTTAATAAATTGAATTTGAAAATAATACATTATAAAAAAATATGTATCCCTGCTGATATCACTCAGCATATGAACTGTTTCCTAAATCAGGTTTAAACTCTCAGTCTACATTCTAAGTTCTTCCAGAAATTGTCCCCTAATCATGTATAGTACCATTTTGCCCTCGATCCCAACTCAGGCAAGCTGCTTTCTTAGCGGGGCTTCTCTCAGAAACCGACTGCCAAGTTTAAGTGCAGGTAGTTTATTTGGGAGGCACAGGGGCCACCTGCAGGAGAGATAGGGAAGTGACCCAGATGAGAGAAGTCCACCAATAAAGGGTTGTTTTTAAACCAACTGCTACCGGCAGTAGCTGGAGCTTAATCCTACAGGAAAGTTCTGGTAAAAGGTGCAAAGCATATACCTAAGAACTGTGCCAGTAGAGAGATAGGAGGCTGGGATATTTTCACCAACTCCTAGAAGTCACTGAGTGGGGGTGGCTACAGGCAGTGTTAATGTCCCAGTGGTTCCAGCATGCAGAATTTGGGTTGGGAAGACCTTTTTCCATGCTTCTGGAAATAGCTCTCAGCAGAGACATACAAGTAATTCAGAGATGGTAGGAGCTGAAGGAACACAGGCAGGGCACTGAGACAGCACATCTGGTCCCTGCCCTACTTAAGGCTGTACATTCCGTTTTTCTCTTTAGAAAAACACCTCTGTTTCTTCCTCCAGAGTTGTCTCACAATCTTTCTCTCAAGATGTTTTCTCTGAGTATCCCTAGCCCACTCTTGGAACAGCTGTTAAGCAGACATGCCTTGAGTGACACAAAAGGGTCCTTCTGTGTGGACGAGTTAGACAAACATGCGCTCCCCTGGGCACACATGGCCCTTGACCACAGCCTGACAAGGAGACCACATCTTTGTAAGAAGAAAATGGAGCAACTGGTGAAGGAGCTCCTACCACTGCACACAGCTGGGAGTGAAGTGAGAACCGGGCTTCTTCCCTCAGGCACACCAGGCTCCCAGCCAGGCACCTTTAGGAAACACACAGACTGAACAAAGTACTATGGCAGCCCCGCCTACTCCGATCACCCCTTTCCTCCATAGCAGTCCAGAGCTTATACAGAGGGAAGCTCTCCAGTAGAGCTTGATCAGATTAGACATTCAATGTGTAAACTGGACGGCAACTTTCCAAACATCTATTTGTATTACTTAATATGTTTTGTACTAAAGGAAAGGAGAAAGTAGGTGTTCCAGAATCAAAGAAGAGACAAAGAAACAGAAAATCAAAAATGACATATTACCCATATTCCAACTGTCCCTAGGTACTTATCATTTTGGGACTACAAAACATACTCTTCCTAACTTCCAAGACTGTGCCTATTTTATTGCATCTTCAAAATGATATAGGAGAAGGTGAGAAATAGAGAGGAAGTGTTCTAGCCACTGTTCAGAGTATGCAACGATTCCTAGAATGAGTAGCAGTCCCAGGGTGGGCTCCTACGTGCCATTCCCAAGTTACTATCTGCTCACTGATGACAAACAATGTGGAAATTCAGTGAATTACTTTTTAAGATTTAAAGTTACATTTGTGCCATTATAAAAATTAAAACTTCACCTATCAGTGAAGCTATTTTGATGTTTGTGTTTTCTTTTTAAATTATCTTCATTCATTAATATGTACATGCAGTTTTTACATTCATAATTTTAATAGTCCCATAATGACCTAGTATCTGTTTTTTAAGCTTTTTTTCACTATCATTATCACTTTTCTATAAGCACCTGATTTATAGATATTTGTTTATTATAAGTTGAGAAGTTACTAATCACTGACCATTTTCCACATTGTAAACCTGCAAAGTCAGTCCTCCCGGCTCAGACCTTTTGCCCCCTCTTACACACACACACACACACACACACACACACACACAGAGCCAAATTCACCCATGAGCATTTTTAG
Source organism: Chinchilla lanigera (assembly GCF_000276665.1). Taxonomy (NCBI): domain Eukaryota; kingdom Metazoa; phylum Chordata; class Mammalia; order Rodentia; family Chinchillidae; genus Chinchilla; species Chinchilla lanigera. The sequence goes on from NW_004955414.1 coordinate 18,933,942, forward strand.
CTCGACCCTAGGCTGCAGGATGAATCCTGACCTTAGGCATGAGATGACACTTTTGTTTCAGTGTTTATTGACACTGCAGTCACTCTTTGGTACCTTCTGTGGGCGAGATGGTAGGCCAGGCTCAGGCAACTACAAAGAATGAGGCAGATTCCTGTTCTCAAACTTGAAGTTTCTAAGTGGTCTTTTTCATACCCATGTTTATCAGGCTGAACCCAATAAAACTTCATCCTTTAGAGTATGATAAAACATTCTGTCAGAGCCTAAATGGACATGGGAAATATAAGAACCATGACCTCGCTCTGTGAATTAATTACCCATCACAGAGGGCATCTATTTTAATGATTGTGTAGCTTTCATTTCCAATAAAAATCTGACTAAAGGAAAAAGGAGGTGCTTGGTACAAGGGAACTTGAGTAGGAGATAAGACAAAGATGAGAAAATAGAATATTCCTGCTCATCAACTGTCCTGAGGAGCTGAGCTTCACTACAGGGTGCGGGGCAGCTCACCATTTTAATGAGGGATCCATATTCACGCAGCCAGCAGAGTTGCCCCAGCATCAAGGGGACCATTGCACGGTATGGTTCCATCATGGTTCCATTTTAGAAATTTTTCCTTTTACTGGGAGCTGAACCCAGGGCCTCCCACTAGGCTATATCCCCAGAGGCCTCCTCTACTTTAAATTTTAAAACAGGGTCTCACTAAGGCACTAAATTGCCCCGGCTGAGCTGAAATTTGTGATCCTCATGCCTCAGTTTCTGAGAGTGTTGGGATTATAGGCACACGCCATCACACCCAACTATCTTTTAGAATTTCCAAAGGTATGTTATTTTCCCACTTGGAATACTCCCTGCTGACTATAGAATTTGATTCTTCTCCCCTCCACCACCTCCCAATTATTATCACCACCCCAGTCATCGATTCTCCTCTTGTCTTCCCCTAAATTCTCACTTTTCAGAAGAGGACTTAGTTTAACTTAGTTTCCAATTTCTTATTCAGAGACCCCACATATTCCACAGTCTAGAGATGCCAGGTGTCCTGATTCCTTAGGAGTTCTGACTCTCCTCAATTTGAAGAAAAATATATTTTCACTTTCAAAATGAATTTAATGGTCATTGTTTTGTCCACTCAACCACCTACATATTGATTATTGTGGACTCTGCTTAATCTCCAAACCCTCTTAGCTTAAATTAGTGGTGCTAATGAGTATACTCATTTTGACATGTTTCAGAGGCACATTATCTGTTCTTTTTATCCAGCCAGGAAATTTGAATCCTGTTCCCATAATGCTTTCTGCCTCTCTCCTCTATCACCACCCAAGAACTCTCATTGTGCCCACTAGAGCTTAGTGGATTTTCACACAGTCGAATACACCTTCTCAACATCCAGGGCTTCTCTGCCTTCCTTTCTGCCCTGTGTTTCTTTCTATAAAGCTCATCTTCCAAGGACAAATGCCACTTAAGGCCTCCTCATGGCCTAGTGATATCCTGGGGGATATTTACCTCCCTCCCTGAAGGCTTTTGTTTGCCTTCCATCAGAAGGCTGAGTCTGTCACCATCTTAATTCACACCTGAAGGCTCTCCCTTAGTTAATTTACTTATTTATTCCCTTTATTCCCATTCTTCACTCCCACCAATCGGCAACCACTTGAATATATATGATGTGTATCCTTTTATTTGTATGTTTCTCATAAAATTTATTGGGTTAAGTACATGCAGTTTCAATTCATAAAAATGGCCTTATACCATCACTCATTATTTCTTTTTTTCCTTGCCATTGTGTTTCTAAGACATTGCCATAACACTGGATATATACCTGCTTTGTTGCTTTTAAATTATACATAATGCTCCTCTGGGTGCATCCCCCACATTTTACCTATTTAGCCTTCCAGTGACAGTTAAGAAGAGTGCCTTCAACTCATCACTTCTTTTTTAATTTTGCAGTGAAGCCAGGTGTGGTGGCACACGCCTATAATCCCAGAACTCAGGAGACTAAGGCAGGGGATTATTGCGAGTTCAAGACTAGCTTGGGCTACAAAGGGAGCTCTAGTCCAACCTAAACTGCATAGCACGACCCTGTCTCAAAAAGACAAAAAAAAA
>NW_004955414.1:18936138-18948739 GCF_000276665.1 Chinchilla lanigera
GCAGTAAGTATTCTCATATATCTCCTATTTGGACATATGTGAGAATTTCCCTTGGATACATGCCCAGGAGAGAAATAATTGGGTAATAAAGAACATGAGATCTTTATTTTAATGAGTTCTGCCAGGCTGTCATCCAAAATGTCTGCATCAATCTGCTCTGACACTGGCAGTAGATGAGGGTCCCTATATCACTGTGTCTCTACCAACACTTAGCATTAATTAGCATTCTAATTTTTGCCAGTTTGAAGGGTAAAAGTGATCTAACTCCTAATTTTAATGATACAGTAACACATGGCAATGTTGCAGATGGAGCCTTGGGTGCTTATTGACTCACTGCTCCCTCACATCTCACATCTACTCAGAGGCTAAATGCTATCCACTTATTGCTGTGCATCTCTCAAAGCCATTCCCTCTTTTTCTTTTCGTTTGCCGTGATCCAAGAACGATTTCCCCCTCTCACTGCTGCAATAGGTTCCTAATTTATTCCTTAGTGCTCAGATCCCACTCCATTAATACATTCTATGTCTGCTACTAAACTAATATTCCAGAAGCACATTTCTGCCCTTGGAGGCAGAAATTATGATGTTAAGAATGAATAACAGGATTTTAAACCTAAAACTGGTTCAGGATGAGATTTTCTTTCTAACAGGGATCTCTTAACCTAATGAAATGTCAATCAATGAAAGATCGCATTCTCCTATAAATCTTCACAGGGGAACATCTAAAAAGTGATTATCATACCCTATGAGAAAGGAAACTGGAAATCATGAAGAACTGACTTTATCAGTTTGGAATCCATTCTTTTGAGTCAAAAAAGTAGGTTCAAACCTCTAGTCATTAACAGATGCCTCCTTCTCTTGTGCTTCTAAACTTTACCTCATCATATTCCTTAGGATTCTTAAATTAGGTATTATGAAAATTAACTCAAACTAGTTCAGCCAAAAAAAAAAAAAAAAGAATTGGGATGTGAAAGGGGAAGAGTAATTTATTATAAAAAAAAAAAATACAAGTGTTTCACAGAACCCAAGGATAGAAAGTACACTCGGGTCTCAGGAGGGGAATTTGGAAGCTGTTAGTATAAACTGCAAGATTCCTTGATTCATTTCTCTCTGTCTAGATTTCCATTTCCTAGCCTGCCTGACAGAATAGCACTGTCCCCCAGATCCCAAGTGTAAAATGCTACTGATGCCACATCCCACAGAAACCAACTCCATTTTCTCTTGGCCGCAGGATTACCTCACTTTGCCAAGCTCCCTGGATTCTGCCACCCAAGAGGTCTGACTAATACAGAAATTGATAGGGGCAATGAAGCAGCTCTAACAGACTGACATTTTGTTTTGTAACAAAGTGAGCTGAGTGGAGGAAGAAGCCTACATTCTTTAGTCCCTGACTTGTCTAACTATGAGAGACATTCTGCACATGGGATGCAGATTGTAGCCAGGGATCCTGAGCTTGGAGCCACATGCAGACTATACACATGACTATATTGTCACCTGCTCAGGAGCTTGAGGTGGTGTGTAGATTATGCTCATGGGGACATTTGGAACAGTACATATGAGACGCTGAGCAGTAGAGCATGGCTTACGTGAACATGACTATTTCTATTTCACCAACAGTTCCTGTGCAAGGAGATATGCAAGTAGCATGTATCGCTTCTGCTCAAACTTTGTCTCTGCTGGCTGGAATTCAATCCTACAACCACACCCTCCTGCAAGGGCGCCTGGAAAGGCACCCCTAATATGATCCCAGGAAAAAAAAGAAAGAAGATTAGTGAGCATCCGGTCACTCTCTACCACTAAAGACTTCCACTTCCCTCAAACTGCTTCAGATACCTTTAGAGTCCAGAAGGTCTGTTCCCTACATCTTTTCCATTCCCCCTGGTGGCAGAGTATCTCAGTAGAGTCATGCAGAGCCTAAACCTCCCTGCACTCACCCATGTACATAGATTTGTCAGGGAGGGTACTTTGTTATTGAATGAAGGGGAAAAGTTGAGAGAGAGAGAGAAAGAGAGAGAGAGAGTTATAACATATTTATTCTCTAACTAGATCAAGGAAGCTTGCAGTCTCCTAAAGGATTAGATTTCTATGCTCAGAAATGGACAAGAATCCTCCCTACTTAAACTTGAGAAAACAAATGCCAATTTTATCTGAGTCTCAAAATGATGAGATGGGAGAGAAGATGAAAACAGCAGAAGAAATGCCATTCTAATCACAAATTAGAACGTCCAACCGAACCTCAAGGGAATCCCCAGGGGCCTGCTTGTGGGATCCCATCACTGTTTGGGGGGAAACACATGGCTTGTTTATCTGTGAATCCCAAACTGCATAAACATGAGTTGGGAGAAGTAAAGGTGAAGAGTTTGGGATTTATAATACTAGAACACGATGAAAATGTAAATATGTGATTTCAACAATAACCTCACCACTCCAACACATTCCATTTTTAGTGTCTATTTCTAAATGTTAATAATTCACGTGTTTTTACATATTCATTGTTTAAAAGATTACATTATAACTACTGGCACAGTCAAAAGGAGCCTAAGCAGACATGAAAACTAAATGTAATGTGGTATCCTGGATGAGATTCTGGAACAGAGACATTAGTTAAAAACTAAGGAAATTTGAATGAAGTATGGACTTCAGTTACTAACAAGGTGACAATATTGGTCCATTAATTATAACAACTGTACCACACTGATGTAAAATATCAATAAAGGGGAAAACTGGGTCTAGGATGTATGTGAACTCTATACTAACTTTCCCATTTGTCTGTAAATCTAAAACTGTTCCAAAATATAAAGTCTATTTTTAAAAAGACCACATTATTATTCCCTTCAGTAACTGTTTCTCTAGCATGAGGGATTCATGCTATTTCTGGTTTGTTGCTGTTAAAAATATGTTTTATGAATGCCCTGGACACTGACCTTTTAAACAAATGCAGAACCAGAGTCAGCTTCAGATAGAACTGGAAAGTAGGTAAACTCTGATGATTGCTCTTTTACCTCTTGCAAACTCTCAACAACAGGTTTCTCCTTTTCAGGGTTAGCCAGGTTTGGTGGCACACACCTGTAATTCCAGCACTTGGGAGGCTGAAGCAGTATGATCGCCATGAGTTCAAGGCCAGCCTTGGGCACATAGTGAGCTCAAGATCAGCCTGAATTACACTGCAAGACTCTGTCTCAAAAAACACAACTAACTAATTAGTTAATTAATTAAACTTGAAGGTTCACACTTTAAAAGTGAGGCCAGTTTCCTCCTATCCATGGGACTCTTCTTTTGATAGTTTTCTTTGTCCTTAGTACAGAGGCAATGTCCAGAATCTAAATAATGAGTGTATTTTAGCTCAGAATGTATGAAGAAGGAAAATTTGTTCTGTACTATTTCATTTGATACAGCCAGAAGATTCTAATTTATTAAACTTGTGTCCCTAAGCATGATTAAATCATTGACCATATGAGTACCAGACCATGACTAAATTTTAAGAGCAAAAAGGCAATCGATAATGAATGCCTCCCCTCTGATGAACAGTTATGGGAAAGAAAGCCCAGTGGAAGACAGATTCTGTTTAAATCTTCAGGAGTAGGAATGGGATGGGAGAGGGAGCTGGAAAAGAAAATGTCTGTAAAAGTGGGCTGCAAAATGTCTGAGCCCTGATCACAACTTGGGTTGATGTGGTTTATATTGCATGCATCTTATTAGAAATGTTCCTTTATCTCCTCCCTTTCTCTATGGGCTTCTCCAGAACAGAGAAAATGGAGACCTGTGAAGCTGAGCCATAGCCCAAGAGCAGCCACTCACAGCTTGTTCAAGATAAGTCATACCCATCTGGAGTGAAGCATGAAAGCTAGATGGTACTAAATGGTTGGAGTCCTTTTCTATTATTTTTCTTTTACTTCTCATACACAACAGAGTAAGCTTTTACTTCGGGTTCAAGATAGAAAACATGTTTGTGTTTTGCCCCCTAAATATTCATTATGTGATAGAAAAGTGAAATAAAGATATAAACCTACAGCAAAGAGAATACAAGGGAGGGGATATCAGTGTAAGAGAAACTGTAATATATTTTCAAGAGGTAGGAAGTAGATAGAGAAGTAGTCACAGGTGAAGCAGGTGCAGGAAGCAGATGTTTAGAATGTGCAGGGGCAGGAGAGGGCTGAGAAACCAAGAGAATTCTAAGGTTGAGAAACACCAGGAATAGACACAGGAAGAAAGAAGACCTTCACATAGAAACTAGGAAATAAGTGGAAGTTCTGAAAACAAAACTCTGTGCCCTTCTCTCCTGTCCTACCCACACTGGTGATTGGTCCCTCGGTCAGCCTAGAAGGAGCCCTTCTCTTTTTTTTTCTTTTTTTATTTTAAAGAGTAAAAGAAAGATAACATAATAATAGGAGGGGCTTACCAGATTACAGACAAAGTGGTAGGAAATTATCAATGGTTATTGTTTTACATATTGTTATCTATAAGATAGTTTCTCAGGAAAACAAATAGACAAATGATAGTGAGTTACAGACAAAAGAGGTAGGAGATTATCAATAGTTGTTGTACTATACTTAGGTATCTTCAAAGTGGCTTCTAAAGAATATAAATAGAACTATACATGAGTGACCTACTGAATAATCATTCAATAATTCTCAATGGTTGTTGTAGGAAACACATAATAATAAACATGGATCCATTTATGAAATAGGATAGGAACAATACAAACATTACAGAGTTATGGATAGATTAGTAGGAAAATGTCAATGACTGCTGTAATACATGGTGGTATCTTCAAAGTGGTTTCTCAGGAAGACAGAGATACACAAGAAGGATCTAACAAGTAGTTACAGCCTAAGGGTTGTCAAAAATCAAGTGAGTCATCTGGGGCGAAAGCCACTTTTTGTAGCGTTTTCTCTCCAGCCTTCCATCGCATTGGGACCCCACAACCAGTTAGTGTCCTCTCCCCAACTGTCAGCACAGGCAGCAGGAATCCTGCTGCAGACTTCTCTGGAGCTCCACCACAGCCTGTACTGTCAGGGGAAGAATGGCTTCCAATGAGTCTCTGCAGGTATTGTGCAAGGTCCTCCTGGTTTACAGCTTCCGAGTGGCTCTTGTGACCCCAGTCCACTGGATCTCTGACTCCGTGGGCTTAGTCTGCATTCTCATGTTCTCTGAGTCCTTGTTCAGCAGCTGCTCCTCCGCTGGCTCTGGACCTTTCTGGTTCCCAATGGCAGGAGCAAGAGTGACCCGTTGTATGGCATGTATTCCCAGGGGTTGTTCAAAGTTTGAATGATTCACACACATCCGTGGGTGGGCAACGGCAGTCGGTGCATGGTGGGCCAATTGTGTCACTGTTTCTCTGTGTCATGATAGATCTCAATTGAGCAGCGGCGGCCGGCCTAAGGGCCGGCGCGCAACAGCGCTCGCCACCGCATGAGGAGCCCTTCTCTTGAAGGAGCCCAATATAGGCTCACTGAGTCCCAGTCAGTTCTTTATGGCCCATTACTAAGAGTGAACAATGAAGTAATACCCAGTGTCTGAAAGTCTGCTTGATGAAATAGAGTGACAGAACAAGAGGGGGTGAACACAACCATCTCCTAGGAACTAAATGCCTAATAATAAAATAATTCAATAGAAGTATTATAAGATAAATTGATATGAAACATGAAGAAAAAGGATAGCAGAAAACACAAATAGACAAAACAGAAGGTGAAAAATTATCAAAGAGATAATAGAGGAGAATTGATCAGAACTAAAGGACACAAATCATAGACTCAAAATATCCATCAAGTTCCAAACACAGGCATGAAAAAGACTCACATCTTAATAAATCGTTGTGAAATGTCAAAACTGTCTGAACAAAGAGAAAATTCTAAAAGAGCTCAAGCAGGAAAATAAAACATGGCTTTCAAGTCAGACCTGAAAATTAGAATCACAAGGGACTACGAAATTTTAGCCCTCCCTAGGTGCTAGCGACAATGGAATAATGCCCTTGCAGTTCTGAGGGGAGTTGTTTCCAATCTTTAATTTTACATCCCACCAAATGTTCTGTCAAGTATGAAGTTAGACTAGAAATGTTTTAAGACAGACAAGGAGTCAGAATTTTTGCCTCCAACACGTCCTCTAAGAGGAAGTTACTAGAAGATATACTTAAATAAAACAAGTGAGTAAACTAACAATGGTGAAGACCTTTACGGGAAGCCCATAGGGTCTTGTGAGTGGCCTCTGGTGAGCAACCAGGTCTGACTAGAGACGAGGGTGTGGGACTGCAGCAGGGAAGGAGCTGGGCCTCAAGAAACTTGATTTCCTTGGGAATTTAGGGAAACTTGGAAGGTGATGAAAGCCATGTTTCTTTCTAGGAAACCATTGTCTTCTGTTGTTTTTTTTTTAATTATTTCAAAATGTTCCCTGATAGATGTACCTTACAATTCTCTGCTCTTCTCTGTATCCTTTCTAGTAGATTCTCAGGATTTGGCTCTCTCAGCAAAGCCTTCTCAGAAACTGGGGGCATTGCAGCCTAAAACTCCCTCCTTGGCACCTATTTACAGGAATTGGTGTTCATGAGAGGAGGGAAGGTGAACTTTGCTTTGGGGCTGGAGAAAGCTGTTGCCTGGAGAAGAGACAGAAATATTACAAAGAAATAAAGAATTACATGATGACCCTTCCTAGCTAGCTCCAGTCAGCCATTTGATTTAAGGCTCTGCTCTCACACCTAAGGATGGTTCATATGTTCCAGACAAGCTAACTGGTACAAAGCACTCACTCATGACATGATTGGTTAAGAGCCAACACGTGTCCTAATAGGTCCAATCACAAAGGGCCTTAGGACTTTAGCTGGAAATGCTGAGGCAAAGATTTTTACTTTTCTACTAGACAGGAATCTGGGATGGTAGAGACCCAAAAGTTGCAGTTAGTCACATAAAAACCACATGGAAGATGGGCATGCTGGCACTCATCTGTAATTTCAGCTACTCCAGAGGCTGAGGCAGAACATCACAAGTTCAAGGCCAGCTTGGACAATTTAGTGAGACTTGTCTCAAAATTTAAAGAAACATAATAATAAACAAAAAGGGCTGGTGATATAGCTCAATGGTAGAGTACACCAGGGTTCAATCTCCAGTTCTGCAAAGACAAAAACAAAAACCACAGTGCAGGGCAACCCCCTCTGGGAATAAAACTGAATACACTGAGAGCACAACCAAAAGATGGAGAGGACCCACGTCCTGAATATATTTTAAAAGCTCTTGCTTTAAATTACACCTATAGCCAACTCTATTCTGGGGTTTTTCTATCAGACAAGCCAGTAAATCCACTTGTTGCTGAAGTGCTTAGGCTGAATTTTCTCTTGAATACCACAGAAATATTTTTAACTGGTATAGACTTTGCAAGGTATGATTTCACTCTCTGAAGCGGTTCTGGAAGTCCTCTTTCATGAGTATCTTCAGTTGCTCTATCATGACTGCCTCCATGTCCTGAACTGATTCAAAGTTTTTCTTTTTTTTTTTTTTTGTGGTCATTCTGACTTTGAGAAAGAACCAGTAGCTGCACAGTGCCAGATCTGTGAATAAAATGGGAGAATAAGGATGCACTGTAATGTTTTTATTTGATGGAAATTCCCATAAACGATTGCTCAACGGGGATGATCAAAACATGGTGAGTGTTTAAATTAAAAATTTATTACAGTAAAAGACATATTGATATTATCTCCCTAAAATTACTCCCCCTCACTTTGAAAATGCTTATCCCATCATTCTTAGAAATATGTCTTTTACTGTAATAATTTTTAAAAATTTTAACATTTACCATATTTTTCAGTCACCCCTTCTATATATTTTTATATTACTTTTCAACTTTGTGATTGAACAAAATGTAATATGGAAACCGAAGAAATGTCAGTGTTTTTAACCTTGATATATAAAAACAGGAGTACACACAGTAGAAACAGAGATGGAAAGTAGAAGAAAAGATAAATACAGAACAACAACAAAAAAAAGATAAATACAGAACAAAGACACCAGTACCTTGGAATTGGAATCAAGAGACACAGAAATTAAGAGACTTAAAATTAAGAGACACAACCTATAGGCAATGAAACAAGAACCAAATTGTAAATTAGCATTTACAGTTACAGAAGTAAATATAGGAACCCCTAAACAACAAAGGGACCCCCAAACAACATCATAAGCATATTGGGAGGACTATGCAGGGGAGTAAAAAATTGGTATCCTAGGATCTTTCAGAAATTGGAGTTCAGTTCTTAAACCATTGGAAAAAATTTCAAAGCACCAGGTAAAAGGGAAAATACGAAGGGAGGAAAGAAATTACACTAAATCAGAAGGCTCACATACAAAAAGTAGGACAGAAATTTAAGTGAGCTACAGTATTCGTCCATGTACCACCCGTGTAAGTGTTTGGTAACTTCTGTCAGATGAAGGCTTCTCAAAGGAAGCTGGCATTTTTTGCTTCCTGGGTGACATGTGAGCGATGCATGTGAGCCAGATGATCTGGACACACACTCCTTGGCACCTAAAGATGTTTCAACTGAGAGCTCAAAAAGAAAAGAAAATAGAGACCTGTGAATTGGGCATGCTACTATAACTAAAATATCTGGTTTAATATGGGAGTTCTGTGTACCTGTGTTGGTGGGAGAGGGGGAAAATTATCAGCTAATGAAAGTAAGAAGTTGAAAAATAATATCTCAACTTTTAAAAAAGCAAGAACATCCATAAAGGCAAAGATAACTTGGACTGTGATATCACACACACACACACATACACATACACAATATTATATAATCCTGATTCCTTTCCAAAGGGGTGGGGGAGATTCTTGCTAGGCCATCTAAATGGCCTGAGAAAATTCCAGCATAGACCTGCTTTCCACTGGCTGATGAATGACACTTTAATAATAGGTACAACTAAGTCCCAAATTTTTAGCTCTGATACTTTTCTCCTGAAAGAGGAGCTAAAATTCTGGGAACGAAACTGATTCTCTCTCTTGAGACAGGAAATACTTCCTATGCAGCCTGGAACATTCTGTGTGATTCAAGAAAGTGGGAACACATTCAGAGATCACTGCAGCAGAACTGATAAAATCAAAAAGTCCAAACTAAAACCAAGGCTGCGAGTGGCCAAAGAGTTTCCACATGAGCTCTAGAGAGGGAAGCAATGAGCACAGGGAGTCAGAACTAGTCAACTAGGGCAACTGTGAACTCATAAGGATCCCAAATATTTAAAGGGTGGGGAATCTCACACAGGAAACAAGACGGCAATAAAGTGCATAGTAGCTTGTCATATTATTGACTTAAAGTTTTATTCATCAGCCCAAACTTGTGAATCATGTGCTGGTATTTTGAGCAAGCCCCAGAATAGTTTTGAGGAGGGAAAAAAAATCTCAGCAAGATATTTATTAAACACAGTCCCGCACTCTATTTCTGCCTTTAAAAATTCCTTAATGGCTCTAAAAACAGATACACAATAAATGTGGAAAATACTTATAAAAGTAAAAGAATATTTGTAAAAGATGAGATATTTGTAGAAAGTCAGAGTAACTTTGTAGATGAGGATTGTGCTGCAGAAGATGGAAAACGTTATGCTACTAATTTCTTTTATTGCATTGAAGGGAATGGTGTGTGCTTATATTGTTTAATCAATCTTACATGCCTGTATCTTGTAATCTGAGCAGCTACTTTGAAGATAAAAATATGCAATATATTAACCATTGCTAATTTCCTATTATCCTATTTTGAAATTCTGTATCATCGTTTTTATTTTTTTCTCTTTAAAATAAAAAAAAACTCTAAAAAAAAAAAAAAAGATGGAAAATGTAAGTAAAAGGAGAAGAGGAATAATAGGTAAGCCAAAATGCTCAAAGAAGACATCCACTCTATTGGACAAAGGGAATGTCCACACTTAAAATAGGCTGGGCAGTAATTTTCATTACTTAAGTGTCCACACTTAAGTAATGAAAATAAAATGCACAAAACCACCAATTATAATTTTTTTTTGTACAGGTCAGAAAGTCCATCCAAAGAATAGGGCACAGAGAGAAGGAGATTGCACCTTGCTTGGAAAAAAGTGGGAACCAGTTTGGGCCAGCTGTGTCAAGCTGAGTGAGCTCAAACAAGTGCAAAGTCGGTTAAGGTAAAAGAGGGAGACAGTATTTTCAGACAAAGAGAACAATAGGTTATGAGGAAAATGTCAAGAAATTAAAAATAGACTTTTCATAAGATAAAGAATCAGAGTTATGTAAAACAGGTGAGAAAATGAAAAGATGTGAAAGTTTGTCTAAGTTCAGTGACATCTTAGAAATAGGAGACATGCACCAAGGGCCAGAGCTAAAGGGCAGAGAAGGGCAGGAAAAGGACAGAGAAGAGCAAGAAACTGCAGCCGCATGAACAGAGAGAGGACCCTGAGCCACAGAGATGGCACCCTCCTCCCTCCCACCACCCCTTCACCCTCTCTCCAGCCATGTTAAGCCTGTGCGGGTCTGCCCCGCTGTGGTGCATAGTCAAAGCTCCATGAAGATTATGATGAGTGAAGAGAGCGATGGAAACGCAACCACCTCAGGTTCCTCCAAGTTCGCAGCTTGTATCTGAAACCCTATTTTAGAGTAAGCTCTCTTATCAATAAAGCTGTCCTTATCTGTGATTATAGTTCTACAGAGCTGAGAGAGAAATGCTGGAAGAGGTAGGCAAAAAACAACAGGTTATTATGGGTAAATACAGTAAGGTCTGTAAGCAGAGACCTTAGGTTTTTGCTAATTCTGTATCTGGTATACACCTGTACTTATAGGGAAGAAGAAGGAGAAGGAAGAGGAGGAGAAGGAGGAGAAGGAGAAGGGGAAAGGAAAGGGGAAGGAGGAGGGGGGAGGGGAGGAGAAGAGGGAGGAGGAGAAGGAGAGGAGACGGAGGTAGAGGAGGGAGCAGTGGAGGAGGAAAGGGAGAGGGAGTGAGGGGAGAGGGAGTGAGGGGAGAGGGAGTGATTGGAGAGGAAGGGAGGGGGCTATGGGAGGAGGGGGAGGGGAGGAGGAGAAAGGAAAAAACCAAAGAACAGAGAAAAGACAAACTGCCCAGCCTATTTGAGATCTCACTGGGAAAGAAAACATCAGTGCTTATATGACAGTGAAGGTATAAGGCTCCTGCACCCACTCGGTAGAGTAAGAGCTCATTTCTGCTGTCCTGGAGGCCTTCCTGTCTGCAGAAGTTAAGAGGAAGCAGCTTATGTTTTCAGAGCAGGCCCCCATCCCCCATGCCTGGGAACTCCTAGTCTCCATCAGGGGGCTGAGCTGACACTCCACTGGTAGCCACTTCACCCCTAGGACCATCCAGATGACTCTTTAGGCCTTTTCACCTTATGCATGTAGCCACCCATGTTGCCATTCCCTATTCCATAGCATTAATTGCCATTCAACTTGTATATGACCTTTCCAGACCCCATCTTTCATAACTGCACATCTCCTGAAACTTTTCTGCTGTGCACCCTGGAGCTCAAGGCCTTTCATGAGCAGAATATTCTGCACCTTCACCTTCTCCCCCAAATATAGTATTCTCTTTATCTTCTTGCTCTGAGGATAATTCTTTCTCTGCAGTCCTCTCAAGAGGTAGTTGCTTGCTCTCCTACAGCCTTTGTACTACTAGGCCTTGAGGATAGAGTTAATGCTCTTCCTGTTCCTCATTGCTAATCCCAATTTCCCCCCACCTCCTGCCTGACGGGAACAGCCTGTACTATCTATCCATATCCCTTCTGTGTGCAGACATCTCTGCCTGCTTCCCATATACATTGAAGATTTTAGCTACTGAATCCCTCTCTAACACTCTAGCATCATTTCCTGTGTGAGAAAAATGATACTCTCACCTTTTCCCCAATACGGAAGTTTAAATTTAATTCTTCAAGGTGGTATTCAGTTGCAATATCTTAAAAGGAGCTGGGAAACCTACTTAAATTCCATTATTACAGCTGGTCATAACTGATATTTATTATCTCCTTCTTGTACCAAACATTCTATGTTTCCCCTACTCTTGTTTAACCAACTCTACTTGCCTGAAGTTACTGGATCAATAGAGTGATTCAGACCTTCAGATCTCTTGCACTGTTCTAGTCATGCAGGGGTCACTTCATATTGCCTGCTCTTGATTATCACTGAGGAGCACCAAGAGATGCCTCAGTGAATTCCCTGGGTTTCTTTTCTTTTCTTTTCTTTTCTTTTCTTTTCTTTTCTTTTCTTCTTTCTTTCTTGCTTTCTTTCCTTCTTTCTTTCTTTCTTTATTTCTTTTTAGTACTAGGGATTGAACCCATGAATTTCTTCACAATGACCTACACAATTGACCCCCTTTTTAATTTTTAATTTTAAGACAGGGTCTTGGCCTTGCTATATTGTCCAGGCTGGGCTTGAACTTGTGATTCTTCTGCCTCAGCCTCCCAGAGTGCTAGAATTACAGGAGTGTACCACCATCCTACATACTCTTTCTCCATTATGAAATGATGGCCTTTGCTATTCATGTGAATCAAGGCTGACTACACCCGCCAGTACAGAGTGCCTTTCTTTGTCTCCTGATCCACTGGTTTAAGGAGCCCAGAGTGGTGGCCAAACCATAGTGACAACTTCCTGTTCTCTCTCTCTCT
>NW_004955414.1:18948839-18952671 GCF_000276665.1 Chinchilla lanigera
CACACACACACACACACACACACACACACACACACACACACACCCCACAGGAAGAGGAACTTGCCAGAACGGAAGATTGCTGAAACATGAAGTCCACAAAGTCTGTCATTGAGAGACACAGTAAGATAGTACTTCTCCCACTTTGTCTTGCCCAGACCTATATATTTAGCTATTTGGAAAGACAAGACTTCCCACCCAATACCATTAATAGTACTGTGGTTCTAAGAGAATTGCAAAGATCAGCATCATCACCAGAGCTTGCAAGCTGCACAATAGTATCTTGCCACACTCCTATTCAATTTGTTCTTTTGATGGATGCAAAATCTTGATGGATCATGAAGAATGACTATGGGTTATTGTAAACATAATTGGACAGTGAATCCAATTAAAGCTGTAATTTGGATGTGATATCTTTATTGGAGATGATCAGTATAGCCCTTGGCATCTGGAAAATGTTTACTTTTCAGCTCAAAAGCAAATCGCCTGCATGTGGCATGAAAGCTATATTCCCTCACCAATTTCAATTAGGGCAGTGTCAAATGCCTGCTTTCTGGCATAATATAGCTAGAAGGGATCTCAGTCATTTTGATAACTTACAGCACATAATGGGGTTTCATTACATTGATGATATTAAGCTAATTGGATCTGGTGAACCAGAAGTATACCAGATACTTTGGTAGAACACATGCATTCCAGAGGGTGGGAGATAAACTCTAAAAATTAGGGACCTGAAACATAGGTAAAGTTCTAGGGGCCAAAGGCCTGAGGCATGTTGAAATATAGCTTTTAAAATAAAGGGCAGTCCAAGCATGGTGGCATATGTACCAGCTACTTAGGAGGCTTAGGCAGGAGAATCTCAAGTTAGAGACCAGCTTACACAACTTAGCAAGACCTGGTCTCAAAACAAAACATTTTAAAAGGCTTGGGCATGTACCTCGGTGGTAGAGAGCTTTTCTAGTGTGTTTGAGGGGGTTCGATCCTCAGTATTGTAGAAGGCAAAGGAAAAAAAAGGAGAGAGAGAGAGAGAGAGAGAGAGTGTGTGTGTGTGTGTGTGTGTGTGTGTTATGATTTGTGTCTAGATGCCTCTAAAGTCTCAAGCAGTCATGGGGGGTATGGACTTTTTAGAGGTGGTTGAATTTAGAGTTTGTGATTGATTTGTTGTCTGATATTTGGGTTAAGGGTGTAAGTGCTATATCTACCCTAGGGCAGGTAGTTTGTATATAATATAAGGGACAGAAAGAGGATTGGTTTTTTTCTGGTTATTTTTGGTGTCTTTCACCAATAAATAGTTATTCTTCTGCCATGAGCCACCCACTCTTGGAGTCAGCATATTATGGACTGAAACCTCTACAAACTGTCAGCTAAGTAAACTTTCCTCCTTTAACTTTGGGTTTTGGGTATTTTGTCTCAGCAATACCCAAAAAGAAAAGTAACTAGACAGAATTTGGTACCAGGTGTGGAGTTGTTGCAGTGACTATACCTGACAATGTGATAATGGCTTGTGGAAATGGCTTGTGGGAAGGGTTTGGAAAGGTTCAGAGATACTGGATAAAAAAGTAGCACTGGAATGCCTTAGGCTGTACTTTATGGGAGATTCTAGCCAGCACTTACAAAACCAGAAAGCCAGGAAAGGCCAGACTCAGTAAGTTTCTACTGGGGATAAAAGGACTACATTGGCTGCTAGACTCCAGACAATGTGTGTTATGCCTTGGCAGAAAGTTTATCCTCATTTTGCATATGTCCAAAGACTTTGCCTGAGACTGAGATTAAGGGCAGCAGACTAATTAACCTGACAGAAAAAAATTTAAGGCATTCCAGTGTTGAGGTGCTGGCATGGCTACTGTTAGGGACTCTTAGTCAGATCTATGTTGAGAGTCAAGATCAAATGTGGAGGACCGCCTGGATAACTCTCCTTGAGAGAAGAAAAATTATCTTCACTTTGGCCAAACTTGGTCCTATTTCCATGTATTGATATGTACCGAACTGGCTAGGACTTTTCCTTATCCTTTCAATTGATTTTAAGCAATGCAAATCCATCCAGCTGAGGTGCTGATGTGTAGTCTTTGAAGCAAGGTGACAGGACAGTGTTACCCCACACCTGTAGCTCACAAAAACATGTATGAGCCAGGCAGGATGGAGAGCTGTGCTCTAAACTCTTGGTTGGGATCAAGCCTCAATATCCCAGGGCATAAAACATTATACATCAGAGCTGAAACACTGATTCCAAAACATTAGATCCTAGTTGTGCCATGCAGATTACCCTTTCTTTCTGTATATCCTTCTCTTTGCATATTGCAGAGCTAATTTCAGGCCTCCTACCTAGCTCAGCTCACAGCACACGCATACTTCCCACTATTCTCACAGTCTTACTCATCCTCAAGCCACTACCTTCTTCACAAATTAATAAAACCTAGGTGCAGCCCTAGGTTGAGGACTTTGTTCTACTTAATCATCTTACTAGCTGGACTTAGGACCCCCTTGGCTCCCCACAACAAATATACCTTAGTGTCTTTATTCTTGTCACTGGAAGTTGTAGATTGGAATTAACTTGCTAGGATTCCAATAACTTTTCCATGGGGTTACAAATATAAATTTCCCAGATCACAACAAGGACCAGAAAGGGCTCTCTATAATCAAAGAATCCAGCAACATTATTTAAAATAATGCAGAAAAAAGAGGGTCCAGTAAAGCTATAGACTACAAAGACAGAGCAAAAGAGATCTTGATTGCTGAGAAAGAACAAGAGAATAAAAAAGATGGCCTGAGGGCATCAAAAGAAGCAGCAGCTTCAAAATTGCAAAAGTAGAAGACCTTGTTTTAACCCCCCCAAAAAAGATAAAATTAAAAATCTCGAGAGCACCAAGTTCCAGAATGGCAGTGGCCTAGAGAATTTGTCCCTCAAAATTAGATTCAGAATGCTCAGTGATCCAGATATTTGACCCCTATAGCAAAGAGAGAGGAAAGACTGACTACTGCTCCAGTTGCTGGCAGACTGTGGCACCCTCCATGTGGTGCTGGTTTTAGGTGCATGCCAGAATGGAAAGTTATGGGGTCAGAAAGGCTTCCACCCAGATTTAGGAAGAAGGCCTGGAAAGGCAGCAGTGTGCTCTAAGAGGGCAGTGTGTGAAGCTGTGAGTATAAAGCCAAAGGTATAAAACCTAGACGTTTAGAAAAGCCAGAAACATGGATTATCTGAAAAAACTTCAAGGAATGATCAGAGTGGGCCCAAGAGAAGAGCCATGAGAGCTACAACCACCAGAAGTGCCTTAGGGGCAGAGGCACCCAAGCCCTTGAGAGTTCACATCTAGCCACAGGTTGCCTCAGATGCTGCACATGGAACTACAGGACTTAATGTTTTTCCTGCTACATTTTAGACTTGCTTTGGTTCCAGCCCCTTATATCCCTCTGTTCATAGCTTTTAAAATAAAAATATATATCTTGTGCCATTGAATGTTGGGAATGTTTAACTTTCTTTTCATTTGTACAAGGGCTCATAGCTAAGAGTTTGCGTTACAACCTAGGGGAGATTTGGGACTTAGACTTTTCACCAATGCTAAAACTGTTAAGACTTTGGTAACTCAGAGATGGACTAAATGCCTTTTGCGTAAAGGAATGTCATGAGTCTTTGGGGGCCAGGGGTGAAATGCTATGGTGTGCATCTAGGTGTCTCCCCAAAGTCTCATGCAATTATGGGAGTGGGCTTTTCAGATGTGACTGACTCTAGAGTTTGTCATTGATTCAATGTCCAATGCTGAGATTAGGGAGTAAGTGCTGCACCTGCACTGGGGCAGGTAGCTTGCATATAATATAAGGGACAGAAAGAGGCTTGTCT
>NW_004955414.1:18953096-18955971 GCF_000276665.1 Chinchilla lanigera
AGAAGAGAAGAGAAGAGAAGAGAAGAGAAGAGAAGAGAAGAGAAGAGAAGAGAAGAGAAGAAGAGAGATTGCTTTACTTTGCATTGACTCCTATAAACAAAGAAGCACAGAGCTTGGTAGGGTCACTTGGACTTTAAAGGTAACATATATGACATTTGAACATGTTGCACCAGCCATTTCCTAAATAATCCATAACGTTTGTAATTTGAGTGGGGCTCAGAAGAAGAAAAATCTCTGCAGCAGGTCTAAATTGTTAGAGCTACCTTGCCAGTTGGGTCTTGAGACCTGGCAGACCTCATAATATAGGAAGTTCTTTAGCAAAGAAATTACTTATATGTGGGGAGCTCCTGCAAAGCCCCAACAGGAAAACCACAGTGCAGACCTTTAGTCTTCTGGAGTAAAACCACGTCCTTTTCTGCTGGCTATTCTTTGTTTGAAAAGTAAATCTTAATTGCCACAGGGAAGTAGAGTTTAAATATTAAAAAAAAATGAAATAATAATGCAAGTAGACCACTACTGGTGACGGGATGCTGTCAGTACAGGATGAGTTTGTAGTCACAGAGAACTGTCAAGCATGATAATGCCTAAAATCCAAGAGACACTAAGATATTGCACAGGGCAATGAGGACTCTAGTGTAGTCACTTTTGCACTGTTGAGATTCTCTTTGTGATTCATATCCATTTATTAAATCCACCATGCTAAAGACGAAAACCAGGTGCAAAAGCTGTAATAGATTTAATATGCAAGGATGCCTGAAACAAGTTACAATCCCACTAGTTGTAACTAGTTCCCACAGGGTAATTGATACTATCATTCTCCTCTACTATGCTACTCCCTGCATCCCCACCCTAGCACTTCATCTCCTCTAGTTTGTCTACTTGGGAGGATGACTCACACCTTTATCTCTCAGAGGTCTGAGCTCTTAGTCACCTTGTCCTTGGCAGAAGGTAGTGGCTGCCATTACTCATTCACATGTATTGCTAGGCACGAAAGTACCATGAGATACGACAGAACCCCAGCACTCCAACATTCTCCTCTCTGTTTTCAATATGTGACAGCTATCCTAATTTATTATGATAATTACAGTCAATCATCCCCATCAGCATAATTTTTAGTGCCTGCTGTCTACAGGCATGAGATCAGTGATGCAGATTGAGTGGAGGCAATGGAAATTCGAAAGCTCTCCCAGGGAAGCAGTACCCCAAATCCCTCAGTCTAGGTTAAGTGGGGTATGCGTGAGTTGGTTATTGGAAGTGTTGATGAGAGGGTACACACACACACACACACACACACACACACATGCACACACAGTTGTGTGTGTAAATTGAGGAAGAAACACCAATACAACAGAAGTGGGTAATAAGAACTAGGCCACAAAAAAAGGCCACTCCTTAATATAACTTACTTGCACCTTAGGATCTGCTCTATACTGATTCCAAATATACTAAGTCCTTATTGAATGGCAGAGCAGCTTTCACTGTGGCCTGAGTCTACCACAAAGTTCTCTATTTCATCAGGGCTCCCTTGGAAGCTAGCATCCTTCTGAGCACTTGATAAATGAGTTACCGAAGTGTTTCCATGATGTGTGCTTCCCTGAAATTCTGAGAGGCATCCTAAGCCCTGTCTTCAGAGGTACAGAAGGGCTCCAGGATTATACAAGGAAAGAATTAGGACAGAGAGAAAGAGATATGCATAGTTATGCAGTTTTGGTCAAACTGTCCTCTAGTTGATTATTTTCTCAGTTCAGCTGATTCTGGGGAATCCTTATCCCTTGAATGGGAAATTTGGTTCTCCTTAGGAGATAATTCCTTCAGTCATGGTGTGTAAGTCTGTAGGGCTTGATGCTCTTGGAATTTGAGATAAGCTGGGAAGGAGGAAGTGACGCTAAGAAAAAGAACAGTCCAGGAGAGCAAAATGAAGTCATCTAGGAGAAGGGCTGGGTCCTCCTTTAGTATGTTTACATGGCACAGTAAATTGTCCTTTATTTTCAAAGAATGTACCAGCATCCCTCAGACCACTGGACTTCTAAAAAATTTACCAATGTGTCACACCCTTAAACCTTTGTAAGATTTGTTTATCCCTCACCCTATGGCATTCTGTGTCTTACTAGATCATCCAGAATACTGCACTTGACACCTTCTACTTCCCAGGCTTAGTCAGCATGATGCCCTCAACATACCAGATCATTGTTATGCTATGGGACGTAAAGATCAAGCTCCCTATGGAGTATTTTCTGACAAAGAGCAGAAGAGATAACACAGCTTTGGGATAAGACAGTGATTGTATATTGATGTATTTCCCCTGTAGATGTGGATTACTTTCAGTGATAGTGATTGAAAAGAACACATCTGACAGATCAGTAGTCACACATCGAGTGTCAAAGACCAAATGAATCTATTTCAACAAAGATACTATATCTGGTACAGCAACTGTAGTTGGGGCTACTGCCTGATATTGTCAAATTTTAAAGTGTACATTTTTTTGGTTATGTAATTGTAACATTTTTAATTTGCATTTCCCTGATGACTTATAAAATCTATCACTTTTTATATGCTCATTAGCTATTTGGATTTCTTCTTATGTGAAGTGCTTGCTCAAATTTTTTGCCTATTGAAACATTTGTTTGTGAGATTTCTTTTTATAGTCTAGATTGTTAGGGACTAAATTTTGTCCTTGAAAAATTCTGTATTGAAGCCACATTGCAGTTGTATTTAGAGGTAGAGCCTATAAAGAAGTTAAGAGAGGTCATAAGGGTCTGGCCTGAATTCAGTAGGGCTGTGTCTCTATAAAAAGAAGAAACACCAGAGTCTGTCTCTCTCTTTCTCTTTCTCTTTCTCTTTCTCTTTCTCTTTCTCTTTCTCTTTCTCTTTCTCT
>NW_004955414.1:18956147-19116864 GCF_000276665.1 Chinchilla lanigera
TCTCTCTCTCTCTCTCTCTTCTTTCCCTCTCAAATGGCCATATTAAAGCCGTGCATGATGGCACATGCCTGCAATCTCAACCCTCAAGAGATCTTTTTTTAACAAAAAAAAAATTTTTTTTTTTTTATACTGGAAGTCAAACTCAGGACCTCACACTTGCTAGGCAGGCGCTGTGCAGCTGAGCTACATCCTCAGGCCCTCAAGAGATTGAGGTGGGAAGATTGTCACAAATATGAAGCCAGCCTGGGCTACATAGCAAGGCCCTGCTTCAAAAGACAAACAAAACTAAAAATGTAAAGGTCTTGTGAGAGTGCAGCAAGAAAGTGGCCCATTTACAAGCCAGGAAGCGAGTCCTCCTTAGGAACTGGATTTGTTGTGTCTTGATCACAGACTTTTAGCCTTCAGAGGAAATAAAATTGTGTGGTTAAGTCACTCCATCTATGCTGTCTTATTATGTCAGTCTAAGAAGACTAAAACACAATGAAATCCTGTTGTTAATTAAATGTACTGGTGATATCTTTTCACATCTCTTCATAATTGCATGAGCAGCCATTGTAGTTATCTATTGATGTGGAACAGTCAAAGATAACCATTTACCCCAAACTCAGTGACTTAAACAATAACTCTTTTGCTCCCGAGTATGCATCTGGGTGATGTGTGATGGGAGTGATTCACACAGCATTAGCTAGGTCATTTGATCAAGACTGCGGAATCCACTTCCAAGCTGGGTCACATAGATGGTGGGAGAGTTGAGGCTGGCTGCCATCCAGGAGCTCAGTATCCTTCCACGTAGGCTTCTCCGTGGGTCTGCTCTGACTTCATCAGAGTGTGGTGGCTGGATTCCACAAGCACATATTTCCAGAGACAGGAAGTGGAAACTTCTGCAATCTTAAGCTCCGACTCTGGAAACTTCTGCAATCTTAAGCTCCGACTCTGGACACCGTCGCTTTTGGCTTATTCTACTCTGTCAGTCACAGAGCGTTCCAGACTAGGGAACGGACACTTCTTGATAGAAAGGAGCACTTTTGCTTTTGTTTTTTTGTTGCTGTTGGTTTTTTGTTTTTTGTGTTAGGTTTTTTGTTTGTTTGTTTTTTGGAAGGTGTGTTTAAAAATTTGCGGACACCACAGTATTTAAACTTATTTTGCTGAATTTGAAGCTCTTTCCTGGAAAGGTCATGGCAGCAAACAAAAGACTGCTACTAGTGAATGATGCCTTTGCTGCTAATTTCAATTCCCAGGAAATTGTTAGCTCTTCCCTCTTCATCCCAGTTCCTCGAGGATGTTTTCTCACTCCCAAATCTGGCTTGTTTTTCTTATAGAGCTGAAGTCCTTCCTACTCCTACTACACTACCACAGCAGCCAGTCACCAGCAGCGGCCCTATAGCAGCTACACTTTACCTTCCTTGGCATTACTGGTGAGGCTTCTCACACGCTCATTCTAGCTACCTTTCAGCCTATTCCACTCCATTCCTTCTGCCTCACATGCCTGAGTACTTGACAACCCAGAACAGTAGATCCTCCCTAGAAGAAAAGTAATAACAATAACATTATCAATGTCCTAACCTTGTTTGTTTGTGTAGACAGGATCTTGCTATGTAGTTCAGACTGGCCTTGAACTCACCAAGTGATCTTGCTGCCTCAGTCTCCTCAGACTGAGATTATAGGCATGAGCCGCCATGCCCAGCCCAACATGGTGCTTTTGTAAACCTGCTCACTTCTCTGTAGAAATGCCAGCCTCTCTATCCAACACAGTAGTTCTCAAAGATTTTGCTCTTGGGACTCATCTATACCCTTAAAAGCATTAATATTTAGTGAAATTAGTAATTTTTACATTACTAAGAATATTTTGAAAAGAAACTAGCCTTTAAATTTTTACTGCTACCATATGGTGGTAAAGCATTTGCTGACTTCTAGCATCCCTGGGGGCTGCTGCTCTGATTCCCTATGGGGCACCTGCGCGTCTCCCCACCTCTACTTTTGCACCATCAGGGAATTGTCAACCAGTGACGAGACCAAAAATATCAATACTATGACAAAAATAGTTTGACCTTGTAAATTCTCTTCAAAGCCTTAGGAACCCGCAGCCATCACACACTACATTTTGAAAACCACCAAGTGATCTCCATAATTCCTCTACATTCTCCAGAGCCTCCTTCATGTTTCTTTCCCTGGGAAGCTTGGAATCTTTCCCTCCTGCCTCCTCCTCAGCTGTTAGGGTAGTTAACTGACTTCTCCTCTGGACTCCCACAGCACCCTGACCTTGCTTTCATTCAAACATTTATCAAAAAGAATTACAAATTTGTCTCTTTCCTTACTGTCTTCCCCTTTAAACTCCGAGCTTCTGGTGGGCAGGCACTGTGCTTGCTCATCTGACTGTGAGCAAAGTGGAATGTGAAACACAATCTTGCTAGAGGTCAGAAGATAACCAAAAGTTGATCGATGCCAATGGCTATTATTTTGTTGTCACATTTTGAGAACGTTGCTTGTTTTCCAAGATGCAAAAACCCCTCATACCCAGCTTCCTCCCTTCCCTGCTCCAAACTCCCTCTAGATCTACCTTCTTAGACCTCTGGGCTCTTTGGCTCTGTGTGTGTGTGTGTGTGTGTGTGTGTGTGTGTGTGTGTGTGTGTTTTACTGGAGATCTGGAGATTGAACCCAGAGCCTTTGCATTGGTTACATCCCCAGCCTTTTTTATTTTGAGACAGTGTGTTGCTAAGTTACTAAGTTGCCCAGGCTGTGCTCAAACTTGCAATGTCTCAGCCTCCCAGTGTTGGAATTAATCCACCAGGTCTGGCTGACTTCTGAGTTCTTTAATTTAATTTGAGAAAAAGAAACCCTTCCCTTCCTTCACTCCTCAGTACCTTCTATACACAAGGACATAACAGAGCTCAGCATAATCACCACAGCATTGAGAGCATGATGCACAAAGGCTCTTGCTGTGGATGGGGAGGGAGGGGCAGGAAGGTGCTCCCACAGATGGCAGTTTCATTAGAACAGAAAGGAAGGACACAGATCACACTGGGGTGATGAGATGATGAGAATTGAAGAATAGACTGCAAACTACTTTTTAAAAACTCGACTAAGAGGAATCCCGAACAAAGGTCCTCATGCTAGAAGAGTGACCCTTGTCTGGACATTTTCCTTGCCCTCTGAACTCACTGCCCTGCTCCATAATTAAGTCATCCCCCAGCTAGACTCATCTGAGGCCAGGATTCCCTTCTGCTTCATCTTTGTATCAACGCCTGTCCACCAGCATCCAACACAGTAACAAGCAAGTAGCACCTTCAACAATCAATCAACAGATGACCAGTGTTAAGCATTTTGTAATCATGGAGATGTCCTGCTTAGATCTCCCTTAAAGGAAGGACTTGCTGTCTATACCCGGAGAATGCAGTAGGCAGACAAACTATAATTGTCAGCTTTCTCAGGATCTGCAAAGGAGTCTTTATTGACGACTGAGCTGGAGGTGGGTGGGGAACAAGGGGGGATAAAGGTCAGGCCATTTCAGTCTGATCCAGGACCACTGTGACCATCAGTACCCCAGAGTAACAACTTTGGGTTAGCCAAGACTTGGCTAGCTCAGCGGTTCAGGTTAGTTTCTTCCCCTGCCCAATCCTGCTTCTTGTCCCTTCTCTCCATAAATGTTGACCCCTAATAACCATCTTATACTCCAAACTCCATCTCTGCTTCTGTTTGCAGAGAACTCATCCTGTCACAAGTAGCAAAGTAGATCAGTCATCCAAGCCAGACAGACATGGGGGATTTCTAGTACCTGGGAGAGAAGCCAGGCAAAAAGATCTGTGATCAGAGTTCACCTGCCTTTCTATCAAGAATATGTGCTCTAGAATTTCTTCTGCCCCTTTGATTTTTAAGATCTTTCTCTTCAGTCATCTATCTAGTGAAATTCTATTTGAAGATTATCAAATGCCTCAAATAAACAATGAAAAATGGGCTTGCTTCCTGCCTGTCCATTAGAGAGACCAGAGCCTCTTCCAGCTGGGGAGGGGTGCTGGTGGTCTTCCCAACGGCTCTCAAGGAAAAAGTAATCATGCAGTGGAGCAACTAGTGACTAATTCCCACTTGGAGTTTTCTTTCCCTCCTTGCATTTCCTGGTGGCTTTGGTCCAGTTATGAGGGCGTGCATCTTGCACCCCAACTTGGAAGGTATCATACTGACTACATACTGTTTTAAAAGAGCCTTCCATTCCTTCTCTTTCTTTATACCTCAGGCACACCTCAGAAATGCTGATTATATGTGAATCTTTGGAATTTTTCCTGTGAACTGGGATTTTGTCATTGTTGAATCTGGACTTTGGGTTCAGACCATTAGAGCCCCAATCTTGCCATTTACGTGCTGGGTAACACTGGTTACTTAACATTTCTACACTTGGGTTTTCTTACTGTAAAGTAGAGAATACCTTCCTCGTAGGATTGTTGTTGGTGTTAAGGAAGATAACCCAAGCAGCAGAAACAGTCTTGATCTTGGTAAGCACTCAGTAAATACATTCACACATTTGCTGGCACAATGGCAGGAATTGGGCACCACTGAGAGACACGGCTTTCACTGTCAAAGTTCTCTAGCCACCCTCACCCCAGGTTCCTTCTGCCACAGCAAGCTGGGTGGATGGAGAGAGGCTCTGTTACAAGAATCATTATCATCCATTGTCTCTATCTATTAAATTGGCTAAAGCCAATGTGGACAGTGCCTCTGAGACCTGAATTTTTACCTCATGACCCAAAGGTCTTTCCCTCTCTACTTCCTAGCACCAACGTTGCAGAAAATAAGCAATGAAGTAGGGAGGGAGGAAAGAAAGAGGAAGGAAGGAAGGAAGGAAGGAAGGAAGGAAGGAAGGAAAGAAGGAAGGAAAGAAGGAAGGAAAGAAGGAAGGAAGGAAGGAAAGAAGGAAGAAGGAAAGAAGGAAGGACAGAGGGAAATAAGGAAGGGAAGGAAAGCAGAGATCCCAGCCTAGAGCCCTATTGGGAGGTACAGAACAGTACCATGAGGCTGGGAGAGGCTCACAGAGGAAAACTTTCATGGTAAGAATAAGAGGAGGTGGTGGGCTACTCATGTAGTCCTGGATTCAAACTCTTGGTGCACCACATACTTGCTAAGAAAACCTAGTAAGTTTTTTAACCTATCTGGTTAAGCCTTATTTCTCACCTTTTAGCTCTTCTCCTGTAACCTTTAGGCACTCCTTTCCTTTATCTTGCATGGGGTGGGGGAATTACACTCTTGCTTTGCAAATTTGCAGTGTTCTCTTTATCCAGTGTGACTCTGTTCTCCAAGTACCCGCGCCGACACCAGCTGCTACTCTTCCTTCCATTCACCATCTGGTCGATTCTGGTTCTATCTGCAGTGTTCAGTTCAGATGTCACTTCCTTCAGTAAACCTTACTGGACCACTCAGGGGAACCTGAATTATCCTAATGGTAGCACTTAGCACTCTGGGTTGGTGCTGCTATTGACTGCACTTCCTTCCAGAATGCCGTGGCTTGTTCATGACTATAGTTTCAGTACTTACCACTTCGCAAGTGCTCAATAAATGAAGGTGAGTATGGTTGAAACTTTGTAAGATTCAAAAGTTGGACAAAAGGTCAGGCATGGTGGGGCATGCCTGTAATCCCAGTACTCGGGAGGCTAAGGTGGGAGGCTCACCAAGGTGGCATCACTGTGAGTTCAAGAGCAGCCACGGCTATAAAGTTATTTCAAGTTCAGACTGAACTGCATAGTGAGACCCTGTCTCAAAAAGACCAAAAAAAAAAAAAAAAAAAAAAAAAGATTAGGCAAAAGCCATGGATAGGTATTCAATGAGTATCTGTTGGGAAGAGTGGAGTGGAGTGGAGTGGAGTGGAGCAGTGAAATCTTTGCGGTGTTGACAGTAGCAGCATTGCCTCAAAAGCCCACAAGATGTCAGTATTTCCACTGAAGAAAAAATAATATACCGGTGTGAATGGGTACAGTGGCTTACACCTGTGATCCGAACTCCTCAGGAGCAGGGAAGCTAAGGCAGAAAGAGCACACGTTTTATGGTAGCCTGGTCTCTTTAGCAAGACCTTGTCAAAAAAAAGAAAGAGGAAGGAAGGAAGGAAGGAAGGAAGGAAGGAAGGAAGGAAGGAAGGAAGGAAGGAATAGGGAGAGAGAAAAAGAAAGAAGGGAGGGAGGAGGGAAGGAAGGAAGGAAGGAAGGAAGGAAGGAAGGAAGGAAGGAAGGAAGGAAGAGAAGAAGGAAGGAAGGACAGAGGAGTGCTTTGGGATGTAGCTCAGTGTAAGGCCCTGGCTTCAATACCCTGTGCTACAAAACAAAAACCAGAACAGAACAGAACAAACAAAACCGCTTGTCCTTTCAGATGCTAGAAGTAAAGTAAACACTGTATTACTATAGAAATAGAGATGGGTTGATTGGGTTGAATAAGTAATATATGTACATGGTACAAGCTTTAAGAACACAATGAAAAGTAAGCTCTCCTTTCTCTCTATTTCCCT
Organism: Chinchilla lanigera; assembly: GCF_000276665.1. Classification (NCBI taxonomy): domain Eukaryota; kingdom Metazoa; phylum Chordata; class Mammalia; order Rodentia; family Chinchillidae; genus Chinchilla; species Chinchilla lanigera. The sequence goes on from NW_004955414.1 coordinate 18,962,629, forward strand.
CCCTCACCTCCTGCCCCATTTTGCCCACAAAGAACATTTTGCAGCTGTTTTTCTTATATACGTAGTAAATACTTATCAAGCTCCTGTTGATGGACATTTAGGTTGCTTCTAATCTCTTGCTACTGCAAATATCTTAAGGCATTCCTTATTTTATGCACAGGCAAGTATTCTTATATTTTAAATTCCACTTTTTTGATATGGACAGTTTTGATATGGACAAGCTATTTTGATAGCTTCCCAGTGAGGCTGCTGTCTACACTCTCACCAGTAGAGAGAGTGTCCTCACCTTCACAAACTTTTAACCCAGTAATTTTACATACAGAAATATATAAAGCCATAATATACACAGTATATATTTCCCAATATTAGAGATGAACTCTGCCACATTATAGTATTTGGAAACAGCTTCACTGAAGTATAGTTGATTTAATACATTTTATATCTAAAGTGTCAATTTGATAAAATTTTAACATACGCACCCCTGTGAACATTTATATAGATGACTGATGCAGGAAAGTTACTTAGCACCATGACTAGAACATAGTAAATACTTAATAAAATTTGCTACATTTATTACTAATAAATCAGTTCATTGCAATTATCCCAAGGAAAGATGGTAGAAGACTGGATGTAGAGATAGTGTTGCGGCAAGATAGAGCAGACTGGCAGGAATGAGTTCCTTGTCTTCAGAGCCGATCCACTAACTACCATCCATGATGCTAAATTTTAAAAAGATCTTTAAGGGCTGGGTTTGTAGTTCCACACTGGAGCATTTGCTTAACATGTGCGAGGCCCTGAGTTCAATTCCCAGCACTGCAAAGGGAGAAAAAAGAGCTAGGCATGGTGGCATGTACCTCTAATCCTATCTACAAGGAATGTTGAGTCGGCCTAGGCTGGGCAATCTACCAAGACTCTACCTCAAAATAAAAATTTTATAAGTTGTGTAGCTCAGTGGTAAAGTGCTTGCCTAGATGTGTGAGGTCCTGGGTTCAGCCACCGGTACTGCAAAATAATTTGAACTGGTAAAGATTAGCCATAATAGAATATTTATCAGTCACTTTGATATTTAAAGAAATATCATATTTTTAACTGTATTTTTTGCTGCTGTTACCTGACTAAATAACTTTCTAGGAAAAAAAGAATTATTCCCAAGGATTTTCATTAAAATTTCCTGAAAGGATCAGAGGTTCTGCCTGCCATCAGTCTTGTATGAAATTTCTTTGACAATTCAAGTGTGCTATTTCTAAAAATATACATTTTGTACATCAATTAATATTATTGGATGGCTTTTGAACTTTATAGGGCCTACCCAAAACAGAGAAGTAGCATGATACGGTGGAAGGAGTAGATTCTTTGGAACACAGAATAGTGCCATCACTAGCTGTGTGACACAGGTCACTTCATCTCTATAAATCTCACCTTCTCCATCTGTAAGACAGCAGTGTGTGTGGTGGGGCATAATTCTGAGTATTATCAGAATTAAATAAAAATGCTAACACTTTCTCTGCGCCAGATCCTCTGTGTACAAGGTGCCTGGGATACACAAATGAGTAAGGCATGGGCCTTCCTTTTTAGGAGCTAGCACCAGTGAATCATGTCATGTGGGTAGCTGGTATATAATAGATGTTCTATACATATGTATGTTGTTGAATGAGTCCATCAACAAATGAATATTTCATCTTAGTACATGTGATTTTTTTTCACTTTCCCCTACATACCCATCTTCCGTGTTGAAGGAGAAATTAAAGTATATTACATATTCTCTTTAAAATATTATTTTGAATTAGTTTTAGAAAAGTGACAAAAATAGCACGAAGAGTTGCCTTACATCCCCCCACATCAGTTCCCCAAAGTTAACATCTTATATAACCATGGAGGAGTATGGAAAAGTACCTTTCCCTAGCCAAGCCTCCCGATGTGAATACAGCGGGCTGACACCTTGATTTCAGCCTTTTCATGGCCTGAGCAGAGGACCCAGTTAAAATATGCTAAGACTTCAGACCCACGAAAATTGTAAAATATTGAGTGGTTGTTAAGTTGATACATTTGTGGTGATTTGTTAGAAGCAATAGAAAATTAATACAAATACTGTATCAGGTTTTTCTAGAATGTCTCTAAACATGGGTTTGTTGAATGTTTTCTCATGATTGGAAATGAGGCCATATATGGTTGACAGAATGCCACAAAAATAATGTCATGTCCTATCAGGGGATTTGCGATGCTCACGTGTTTTATTATTGGTGATGTTTGCCTTGGTCACGTAGCTGAATTGGCATCTGCTGGTTTCTCTGCTGTAAAGTTTTTGTAAGTTGATGTGTACTATACCTTGCAGAAGGTACTTTAACACAATGCAGACCCTGTTTCTCCCCAACCGTTTTCTAGGGCCCATTATCTTCAGCATCATCTGTGGATCTTGCTGGAAATTTTATTATTGTGGTGTTTACCTAATAGTAGTCCTCTGTTTCTTCCTCCCTTCTACATTTATTTATTGAACTTCTGCCATAAAGAACCACTATCTGTTCCCCATTCATCGCCCATTTTTCTATTTACTTGATTATTTATAGCCCTGTGACTTCATAGGTATGTTTTTTACTCCATGGATAAACCTCCTATACTATTTTTTAAATTGCTCCAGCTTAGATCATCAGGAACATTTCTCAGTATTGGCTCCTGAGTTCTTTTCACCAGGCTGCATCTGGTTTTGAGCCTTCCCTTACTTTTCGGCACTTAAAATGTTCCTGGCTTATTTTGTAATTTCCCTGCTCTAGTCCTGGAAGCAACCATTTTTCCACAGATAATTTGTGCCTAGTTTGTTGAAGAATGTTTATATCTTGGTATTAAATATGGTTGGTTTTTAAGGTGTCAGTGCTTTTAGAGCTTCTCAAAGGATGGAGCTAGGTAATATGAGTACTAATCCATACATACTTACAAATTTATATTTGTGTATTATCTGTGTACATATTTAAGTCATGAATTTTATACTAATACCTCTATTTCCAGTCTAATACTACAAATTCATTTTAGCTTTCTCTCTTTTCTTATTTATAACTTCTTTCTTCACAGTGAAAAATTCATCTACTGTCTATTTACTTATTTGTTTTAAAAATGTATGTGTGTGTGTGTGTGTGTGTGCACACGCGTGTGTGTTTTGTTTTCAGAAAAAGTGTTTTCTTCTGAAACCTGTAGCATCAATGGCACAGAATGGCCTCCAATTCCATGCTGGAAATAGGTAACCTCAACAACTTCAGTGATTTTTCATTTTCTGCCCCCTCCTGAACCCCACTCTAGTATCTACCTGGCACCTCCATGTAGACTATACGAAGATCAACTTCTCTCTCACCTAACCCAATAGTTAAAGCACATGGCCATGGTAACTGGAACCTAACATTAATCTCTGCTTTCTGGGCAGACCAAAAGGAAGGTATCATAGGGTAAAGATTTTTTAATGCTAGTGCTGGCCCCAAGGGTTTTCACAGTGGTTATTGATGACTTAGACTTCACTCTGCATCCCAGTTGATTCCAATAGGAGTGTCCATATTTGCCCACTACATCCTACTCAGACACTGATATTTAATCTTATCAGTATCCCTAAAAATACTGAGAGTAATTAATCTCTTCTTTATATCCCTCACAGACATTTTCTGTGAAAAGCAAATGAATCAGTGGATAAATATACACTTGAAAATAATGCAGTGCAATGTTAAAAGGGTCCTGGGTTGTGTCTGCAGCAAGGGGCTTTGAACAGTGCACACTAAGATGCACTTTGTCTCGTGATCCACCAGTAGTGGGAGCTCAGAGGTTGTTGCTCCTGCTGTGATCATTCTCAGTTGAGAGACAGAAGGACAGAGAGGCTGAAGCTCCTATAGTAAATGGGGTGAGAATCTCTTAAAATAGGAAGGTCAGAAACTTTGGCTATTGAAAACTTTAAAAAACACTCATTCACTCAACAGTTATTGCTATGTGTCTTGCTATGGCATGGGGAAATGAGAAGAACTACCTCTTCCCTAAGGAAATTTAGAGTAGAAAATGCAGTGAATCCCCAGAACACAGAAGACAGTGAAAGCTGTCATTTCTTTACTGGTGAGCTAGGGACAGCATTAGGGGCTTTCTACATATTATCTCATTAAATATAATCACAAAAGTTAAAAATTACTATCTTTGATAATAATGAGGAAATTAGCTATCAGAGGGGTAAAGGAGTCTGTTCAAGGTCACATATATAGTAAATGTAAGAGTCATTTACTAAACTAAAATCTAGATCTATCTGAAAGCCAAGGCTCATATTCAATTTCCCTGTACTAATAAGGTGAGAGTAACCCATTCCCTGAAGACATATTTGAGTGCCTCTCCTGCTGCAAATATTGTTTAGGGTGCTACTAATATAAAAGTGAAAAAAAAAAAAGTCCCAGCTTCATGGGGCTCATGCTATCCTGAAAAAAGACAACAAAATATTTAGTATGTCAGGTGGTGATAAATGCTGGAAAGAAAAATTAGGTAGAATAAGAAAGATGGGATGGATGAGGTTGCTATTTATAATTAGAGAGGGTTCTAATAATGTGAAGTACAATCACACCTAAAGGACACGCAGGAGCAAGAGACAGGACTGACACAAAAAAGACCTTCCTTCTTTGCCTACTGTGGGTTAAATCTGGAATAAAGGGAGTGAGGTGGGGGCGCAGGAATTCGTGGAAAGCATGGACTCGAAGTCAGGAGACCTGAATCTTACTCCAGGCGACTTATGGACAGAGGACAGATCGTTGCACGTTTAAATTTAAATTCTCTTAACTGTGAAAGAGAGTAACAGTTCGGCAGACAGCTGCCACAGAATCGGAGGCTGGGATGCATGGAATCCACGGACACCGCGCTTCAGTACGGTCCTTAAGAATAACTGGGAAAGCCTACATGAAAGCTCTCTGAAAATAACACAGGTAAAACGCGCCTGTTATCCCAGCTACTTGGCACGCTGTGGCAGAAGGATCAAGTTCGAGACCAGCCTGAATAACTTACCAAGACTTTGTTTCAAAGTAAATAAATAAAAAGGGCTGGAGATGTTGCTCAGTAGTAAAGCACTTTCCTAGCATGCATGAAGTCTTGGGTTCAGCCTCCGGTACTGCAAAAGGAGAGATAAATAAATAACATGAATAAGAGCAGGAGTCAACTTTTCAACTGAAAGGACGTCTGCGTGGGAAAATAAACGATATCCTTATTTCAGGTGCAACGGCTATCCTAAGCATTTTTTCAAAGGTGTCCCAGGCTGACATGAGAAATGAACTAAAAGAAATAAGCATAGCTTTCATAATATGCCTCTGTGGAAGATCCTTAGTTAAATTACACTGATCGTAAATTATGTCGCGTATTTTATCCAAAATAGCAAGAGGTTCTGGGATTCGCATCTTTAATTGCCACGTCCCGCCATAGTATTTTCCTTCTTGCCACGCCCCTCCACCTGAACTCCATTTCCCAACATGCTCCAGGCTAAACTAGCAGCCATTGTGACGATGTCCTTGTGACTTCTAGGAAATGTAGTTCATTTGCTCTTCAACTGCGGAAAGATCTAGGGCTGTGGACTACCACTCCCGTGAGGTAGTGCGCAGTCCCGCCCCTTTCGCGGCGTCTTCGAACGCGCCGCGGCAGCCATGTTGGTCGTGGCCAGCAGAGGGGCCGGCACAAGGGGGTTACTGAAGCAGCTGTCACAATGTTGGGATCCCTGGTGTTGAGAACAGCGCCGGCGCCGCGGCACCTCCTCCGGCTGCTCAGGGCTCCATCGATCCAGAGCTTTGGAATTGCCTCCTGCCGGAGCGTCATCACTGGGGACCGCGGGGAGCTGCAATGGCTGAGAGCGGCCGCCGGGGGGCGCCCTGGAACATCTTTGGCCTTGCTTCCCGGACGAAGGGCAGCCACCGGGGGGCGCCAGGGAGGACGCATCGAGACCCAGTGCTTGGCTGCCGCCACGTGGGGGCGCCTTCCTAGCCTCGAAGAAATAATCCCAGGACATGACAACTGGAATGGGTTCCCCAGCAGGGCTGGACTAGGCATGTGGGCCCTGGCCACGGCGCTGGTCGTTAATTGCTACAGCAAGAATCCGTCCAACAAGGGTGATTATGGGGCCAGTCTGGGTTTAAGGGGGGAAGAGGCGGGAGGAGTGACCCGACTCCGCATCTTTGAAGGAAGTGGGGATGCTTGTGAATTTAGACCTGCATAACCTTAGTCTTGGAAAAACTAGACATGCGGTTCCATGGATAGGGTGTTGCACTGAAGAGCTAACCTAGTTGTATACTCTCGCGTCGTAAGTCAGTCTGTTTGGGTTTCACCTTTTCTACTGTACAGTGAGAGTATTGGACGAAACATGTAATTACAGCATGATCCTTTTCTGTTCTGATATGCTGCCTGGTTTTTCTTTTTTCAAGAGGTCTTCAGTAAGCCGCAGGTGATTTTAATGGCGTAGAGAACTTGCCTACCTACAATGGCCTCAGGAAGACTTGGTTCCAGTGCCAGTTTGACCCCTTGCTTTTCTGGCCTCAATTTCCCCACTTTACTGCAGGCTGAGGAGTGATTTCTCAGTATTCTTACGATACTGTTGTTTGGACCCCTCTTTATAGTTCAGTGGCCTAAGTCTGTCTGTCTCCCAGAGTTTTGCTGTGTCTGGTCTCAGGCTTGAGATGATCTCGCCCTTTGAAGCAATTGGCAAAAGGAAGTTGGATCCCTGGAGACCCAGAGCAGTGCTGGCAGGAGGAGTGGCTGACCCAGACTGGCCTCTCAGCTGGGTGCAAGAAGCGGAGCTGAATCCAGAGAGTGAGCAGAGATCCAGACTTGTGTGGCCTGTGTGAGTCCAAGCACTTAGGTTCCCAGTTATTCTTAAGGACCTTGCTGAAGCGTGGTGTCCATGGATTCCGCGTGTCCCAGCCTCTGTGACTTTGGAGCTTGGACTGCCTTGACTTTTATTTATTCATTCAACAGGATGGGGCTTTGAACAGTGAATGAGGACACTGAGGATCTTGGTTTGGTTCTGTGTTTAACTCTTTTTTTTTTTTGGTTTTTCTCCGGAACCGGGAACCGAACTCACGACCTTGCGCTTGCAAGGCAGGCGCTTTGCCGCTGAGCTAAATCCCCAGCCCCCTCTGTGTTTAACTCTTGTTGTGAATTTCAACTCTCGCTGTTCCTTAGTGGTCCTATTCCCTCTCTGCAAAATGAGGGCACTGAAATAGACTCTGAGGTCTCTAATGGCATGTGCGTGCCACCATTCTGTAATTTTCAGCTGTATTTTGGATACTTTCTGTGTTCCTAGTTTCCAAGTAGGTTTTTGGGATTCCTGACTTAACACAAAGTCTGTCGAGGGGACAGCGCAGGCAGTTAGGCATGCAGGGCTGGTGAGTGCGCTGTGTGTTGTGGGAAGGTTAGAGGGCCAGCAAGGTCAGGAAAGCCTGCCTTGAGGATTGGAGACCCTGGAAGGACAAGGCAAGGGATGAAAAGGATAGTGCGGTTGTGAACCCTGTGGGAGCAGGGAGTGCATCTTTTTTTTTCCAACTTAGTAGGGACTTAGGAAATAGAGGTAAATTGTGGTCCATACGGCGCCTTGGGTCAGCCTAGTGTGTGTAAGAGCTAGCGCAGTGGTCAGTGTGGGTGGAGAGGAGAGCAGGTGGAACAGGGCTGCGTGCCAGGCAGGAGGGTTTAGAAACTTTCTTCTGTAGGCAGTGGGGAGTCACGAAAGGTTCATGAGTAGCAAATGTCCTGAGGCCATGTATGTGCATGCGTTGGGGAAAGGTGTCCCAAGTCTTGCCTAAGGTTCCTGGGGCCTCCAAGCTGGGCTTTTTTTGCAGCACGTGAATTTTGTTAAGAAGAGTAGGGCATATTTACCAAAAGAGACAGTGACCAAAGCCATGACTAGTTCTAACCCTCTGACTTCAAGCTAACCTGTGCCCTGACTTGACGCTTCAGGAGCCAGGAGGCCCCAGTTTAATCTCAGCTCATTCCTCACTCCGGGACCTTCAGCAGCCCCTGTTACCTGCAGTGCCGGGGAACGAGTCAAGCTTTCTGTGAGGAAGGGCGGTCCCTTTGCAGCTGGAGGCTGTGTGAGAATATTTGCTGAGAGAGCAGTTGGTAAAGCAGTGGAGAAGGCCTGGCCATGGGATCCAACAGGAGGCAGAGTGGAGGCACCCAGGTCTGAACAATGAACTGGTTTTCATTTGCATAAGGTGGTGTCTTATCCCTATGGTGCAGATAGGGAAACTGAGGCTTGGGAGGCTAGGTCATATAGCAAGTAAGTTCAGTGTGGTGTTGGGACTGCTGGTCCCTGGCGCCAGTGCCTTCCCTCATGTCTCACTGCGTGAGTCTTGTAGCTGGACTGAGAGCTCCCCGGGGCCAGGCTGGGGAGCAGTCAGCCCAGTGCCCAACAGTGTAGCTCAGAACCACGCTGAACACACAGGACACCGTAGTTACTTGGTATTCAGCTAACTATGAAAGAATTGTGCTCCTGCTGTTGACTTTTGAGTTTTTCCAAATCAGGCAGTTTTTCTTTGTGGCCACAAGGTGGTGCCACCAGACCAGCTGTGTGGGCCAGAAAAGCCAGAGTGCTGATTTTCTGCTAGGCCTAGTAATTCCTCTGCTGTGGGTCTCAGTGCTTGGGCCTGGGGAATTTGCAGATTTTTCAGCCATCATTTCATCTCTTCAGCATTCTTGTTAGACGGGCAGAGCAAGGACTGTTGTCTCCGCTTGATAGTCGGGGAAGTGGCGGTTGAGCAGGAAAGGGGCCGCCACAGTCACGTGGTGCATGGCGGCAGATGAGTTGGAGCCAGGCGGGTCTTGACTCCTGGTTGAAGCTGGCGCTATTCTTAGAGAGGGATGCATTGCTGCCTACCACTCTCTATCCTTTCCTTCCCTTTGAATTTGTGACCTGTGACATCAGGATGGAAAACCAGGCTAAAGAAGTAGAATCGGAGAGAGCGGGACCAGGTCAGGGAATGGTTGATAGTTAAGATAAAACATGCCCAGAGCTCTGAAGCTTATCTGTCAGGAAGTGCACAGTGGGTGTTCACACCACGGCTGAGGTGAGGCACTAGTACTTCTCCTGCATCCCTGGGTTCTGTTAGAGAAAGGATAGAAGTCAGGTTGTTAACGGTGGATACCACACGGGGAGGGGACGGTCAGCCTTCTTGTGACGTTGGTTCCCTTGTGAAAGCCCGTGTTTCTGAAGTACTTCCACCGCTTAGTGGGCCCTGCGAGCAGCCCTGAGGGATCGGTCCCGGCCAGGGATCTGACCAGTGCCCCTCTCTCTCCAGATGCAGCCCTGATGGAAGCTGCCCGCACCAACAATGTACAGGAACTGAACAGGTGAGTGCTGACCCCCAGGTCTCGCTCTCCCCCCAGGCGGGCTGAGCAGATGAGCTCTTTCCTGCTGCGGTGACTGCCTTGGAGGACTGAACTGAGAAATGTCCCCTGGGAATTCTCTGCAGGCACATCACCTGGGTTCCCTTGGCCCACGTCAGCCTTTACTTATCTCAGATAGGGAGACAGCCCCAGACACCCCTGGATCTTCAGCTGGGAAGGTTTGGAATCCTTTCTGAACCTTGTGGTTCTCCTCTGAATCTTCCTGTTGTTCTCTCTGGAAGTGGCCATGTTACTGCTTGCTGTGTGGACCCGATGTAGATGGGCACCAGGGGGAGGCTGAGAGACACAAGAGGGTGCTGGGAGAGAGTCTGTCGGTGCCCTGGGGCTGGAGAGGCCTGTCTGCAGGCTGGGCACCCACGCTGGGCCCCCTGGCGGGGACAGACTATTTTACAGCCTCATAGGCTCAACTGGTTCCACAGACCACTGTGGTAGGATTTCAGGCTTTTTCTTAAGCAGGGGCAGGACTGAGCCTGGTGCCAGGGAGAGTCTGGCCAGGATGGATGCTGAGACCAGACCAGCATAGAGTATCAGCCAAGCGCTTTTGATTAGAGAAATTTTAGACCTCTCTCTGGGCCTCCCTTGGCCCCTTCACTAGACCTAGGTGGCTATAAAACAGCCCCATCCCCCATCACACCCACATTTTAGACAGGAAGTCTGGTGTTTGGGGTACCACGAATCCTTAGGGCTCTTCCCCACTCCAGCTGCCTAAACATGCAGGAAAGTGGCAGCCACAGCCCTACCAAGACTTACTGCTTTGATTCCCTTTCATTTTATCTGCAGCATTATTATTGATTCTCAAGGGTGCTTTTGAGTATTAATGTTCGAGGCTTAGTTTTTAATAAACCACTTTTGGAAGTATGGGCTGGGAGTTGTTTTGTAGCCAAATAAATATGATGGAGCAATAGTTTAATAAACATGCAATGATGCATCTTAAAAAACCAAGCACAGATGTCATCTCATTGTTATAAGAGCCATTCATAACTGCAGGCTGTGTGTGGCATCTTCATTGCCCCAGAAACAGATGAGCCTCTCCTCGTTCTGTGTATTACTGAGAGCGACGGGGCAGGAACTGGGCCTTGCTGACCCTGAGCTCACCTGTTGCTGCCTGCTAGGCTGTTAGCACAGCGTAGGCAATGTGTTTACAGAGCAGCACCTTTCCATCCTTAGGGGAGGCTGACTCTGCCCTAGGTCATTGAGTCCCCACGTGTTATTTTAATACACATTTTTCTAATGGTAACTAAACACTTGCCCAAAGAATAGAGAAGTATATATGTGACCCAAGAAAATCATAGTGATCCCTCATTCTCGCTGGCGTGGATGGTGTCTGTGGCCACTTTCTGTGTGTGACTTGAGTCTCCAGGCTGCTTTTCTCCTCCCTCCTCTGCCTTGGTCATTATGGCTCCCTTACTCCATCCAAGAAAAGGGATCCTTCACGGAATCCAAGATGAGCGAAGCGCAGTGTCTTCCCTCAGCCCCATCTCGTGCAGAGCCACAGCACAAGGACACACTGAGCACAGGGGGGATGGCGAGGCCGGCTGGCTGGGGAGCGAGCTGATGCTGCTGAGGCAGAACCTGTGCAGGGTGTGGGGAAGGAGGGGCGGTGACCCTAGAGGAACTGGGGTGTGCATGGCCCGGCAGGGTGAGGGCTGCGGACTCCTAAGCAGTGGGGAGAGGTGGGAGGTTTATGAGCAGGGGAATGACGTGGTTAGGGCTGCCTGTCAGAGGAGCGCAGGATGAACTGAATGGGGAAAAGGCACATCCATTGACTTTCAGTAAGACAGATTCAAGGTGAGGAAGGCCTGACTTGGGTGTCCTTCCCTCCTTCCCACCCGAGGCAGTTGTTGCCTGTGAGTGAATGGGGCTCTGCTGGGCAATGAGACGGTGTGGTATGTGGGACGGTAGAGAATGACCCCAGGCTCAGGTTGCAAGGAAACAGATCTGTACCCCACCAGTCCCAGTCCTTCCTGCTTACAGAGCCAGGCCTGCGGGCAGGGGGCGGGGAGACTGTGCTCCCCAGAAGGAGAGTCTGGAGTTTTATCAGCCCAAGTGTCTGTGCACGTACGTGTACTTTGTGCTGCTCTTTATTTCTTCCTGTGCGTGTCCTGGCTCTCAGCTCTGCCCATTAGACCAGCCTATAGCAGACTAGAATCCCATTGTCAATTAAAAAAATATTGCACAGTTTACAAAGGGTTTTCTGGTCGGTGATACTCATTTCTGGAACAAAACTCAAACGTGCTGAATAATACTGTGCTTGTGGCTCTGTGTTGTGCGTGGCGCTGCTTTGAGCTCACCCCAACACCTGTCTCCTGCCCTGGGCCTCAAGGGAACTCTGAATAGGGAAAGATGGGAGCCTGAGGCTCTTCTGGGGAATTGCTCCGTCTTGTGTCTAGGACATCCTCAGTCCACAGAGGCAGAGCCGTGGATGCAGACCCTCCACACAGGCTACCTCTATGCTTCGCGCTCATCGCCCTCTGCCTGCTAGGCTCTGCGCAGGTGCCGCCTCTCTATAAAACCTTCCTTGATCCCTCCCTGCTGGGTGTGATCTCCCCCTCCCTTCTAGTCTGGCAGGGTATGAGGGTCCTCTAGGAAGGGCCGTGCCAGCCCTGCAGGAGGAAAGAGATCTTCTGGAAGAGAAGTTGGAGGTGAGCTTGGAGAAGAAGGGCTCAAATGTCAGGACTGAGGAGGCAGCCAGGCCCACAGGGAAACCCAGGATGGTCACATGCTGAAACAATCCGGAATGAATCTGGCGTGCCCATGGAGTGTGAGACCATCAAGCCAGCGGCTTGGACATCAGTCCTGATGTGGGCACTGTGGGCTGGCTTTCTGTGGACCTGGCTGAGTGTGTGGGGGCAGGTTGCCTGACTGAAAGGGCAGGGTCTGTCACTCCCCACACTCTACATTTCACCTTGAATGACCAGACTGTGTGCCTCTCCAGGGTCTTGCGCCCTCTCTTACTTCATTCCCCAGCTCAGTGGGACATGCTTGCTCTACCGACTTCAGCATGCCTCAAGTGGGCAGTCCGGAGTCTTAGTTCCATATTTCGCCTGGCTGCATCACAGAGGCCTGGGTCTCTCTGTGCTTCTTTCCTCCCTCCCTATGTGGTCATTTCCTCCCTTCTGAGACACTTAACCCTTCAGAGCTCATCCAGCCCTGGCTCTTCAGAAGTGGAAGCCTGGCCTGTGTCCTGCCTGTTGGCAGCATGAGGAGGTGGCCCCGCTCCTCAGCTCAGCCCACGCTGGCGCCTCAGGAACCACTCACCTGAGACGGAGGGCACAGGGTGACTGAGCACATCTGTCCCTGTTCAGGCTGAGGCAGGTGAGGCCGAGCAGGATGGGAAAAGTGAGGCCTCCTGTTCTCCCGTGGAGATCACATTTCCTTCACATCAGACCTGTGAAAGATGACACTTCTGCCCATCTTCCCCTCCCCGCAGGGAGCTGGGCCTCTGCTAAGTGTCCAGCTCAGTCATTCATCAACCCAAACAGTCTTTAATGAAGGAAACCTAGTGGTATCAGTCTCAGACCTCTGCTGTCTGCCCTTTCTCTCCAGGATTCGTTTACTTGTCAAACATTCTCTGAGCACCCACCATGTGCCGCGTCTTCTCCTTGGCATGTAGGACACCTGAGCGGGCATGATCCTTGCCCTGGATGACGGTCTGGGTAGTCTGTGGCAACACTATGATGGATGTTGGAGACAGGGGGGTGCTGTAGGAGCCCAAAAGATGCCCCTACCCAGCCAGGAGGATCAGGAAAATGATCCCTAGAATCCCCAAGGAAATAGCACCGATCAGAGGCTTAAAATATAGGCAGGGCTCAACAATAGGGCAGGAAGACATTCTAGGCAAAAGGAATGTATGAGTGATAGCACCAGGGCAAGGAGCAGCCCAGAAGGTGTGAGAGGAGGGAAATCATATGTTGTTTGTGTCTCTGGGTGAGAATCTGAGGCCAGAGGGCCTGGAGATGGATAAGGAGCTTGTCTTAGAGAGTACTGATCAACTGTCCTTCAGTTGCCCAAATTTCCAGCCTGTTCTCCGTGCCTGGCCCTGAGGTGAATTTGGGGGAGGAGCACAGCAACATAGTGCGCAAGAAGAACCAGTTCTGCCCTAGAGGAGCTCATGGCTCCTTTGGCCAGGAAGGAGGGCATGAGTCAAAAATTGAGACCCGGTCTAATTTGTCCTAGTAATATGGATTTGATGGTACTTACAACTCATGAAGTGTGGAGTTATTGTTACTAATTATTCATTCACCCAGTGTTAATGAGTGCTCATTAAGAGCTAGGCAGTGGCTGAGTACTTAAGATACAGGAGTGAACAAGACTGGCATAGTCCCTGCCCTTTGGTATTTATGGTCTAAGTGGGAGCCAGATGAGTATTTATGGAAGTATAATTATGTACTTTGGAAGTGCAGTCCGTCTTTTCAGCAGATGGTGCTGGGAGAAGTGCGTAGTCACATCAAAAGACCACACTTGGACCCTTACCTAACACCATATAGAAAAATTAACCCAAAATGGCTCATGGACCTAAATGTAAGTACTGACACAATAAAACTCGTAGAAGAAAACGTAGAAGTAGAACTTTGTTAGTTGGGGTTGGGCAATGCCTTCTGAGATACGGCACCAAAAGCACACAGCACCAAAAGAGAATATTGTGCAAATCATGTATCTGATAAGGGACTTTTATCCAAAATATATAAACAACTGTTACATACTCTACAGTTCTACAGTAGAAAAGGTGATCTAACTATAAAATGGACAAAGGGTCTGAGTAGACATTTCTCCAAGGAGGATGTGCAAATGACCAGTAAGCCCTTAACAAGATGCTCAACATCATTATTCAGGAAACTGCAGATCAAAACTACAGTGAAATACAGCTCCAAATTCATTGGGACGGTGAAGAGACAGAGACGAGCAAGTCTCGGTGAGGATATGGAGCAATAGGAAGCCTCAGACCTTGCTGGAGAGGGTGTAAAACAATGTCACCACTTTTGAAAACAGCTTGGCAGTTCTTCACCTGTTAAAATAGAGTTACCTTGTTACTCAGCAAGTCCACTCCAGGTGTATATCCAGAGAAATAAAAACATGTACATAATTGTTCATAGCAGTATTAATCAGAATAGCCAGAAAGCAGAAACAACTGCATGTTAGTCTGTTAAGTGATGGACAAATACAAATATGATTACACCATCCATTAGAATATCATTTCACCATTGCAAGGAAGGAAGTCTTGATATGCTACAATATGGGTGAACTTAAATCTAAATGAAAGAAGCCAGTCACAAAAGTCCAGTTTTAAGTCTGAGCTACTATAACAGAATGCCATAGGTTGGGTGGCTTATTGTGTTAGCCAGCTTTGCATCACTGTGACAATACCTGAGACAGTCAACATAAAGGAGGAAATGTTTGTTTCGGCTCATAGTTGCAGAGGTTTCCGTCCCTTGTCACCTGGCTCCTTTGGGCCTGAGTGTGGGAGAGCCTCGTGGCAGGAGTGTGTGGCAGAAGAGACTGCTAATCCCATGGCAGCCAGGAAGCAGAGAAAGAAGTGTAGTCCCCAGGGCCATGCCTCCCCGACCCACTCCCTTAAAGTAGGCCACGCCTCCTACATTTCCCATGTCCTCCCTTTTTTTTTCTTTCTTTTTTTTTTTTGGTATTGGGAATCAAACTCAGGACCTTGCAGTTGCCAGGCAGGTGTTTGTGCCACTGAGCTACATCCTCGGCCCCTTTGCCCTCCTGATAATGTTAGCAGATGATGGTATGGTCACTTTGCAAAGCTCAGCTCTGAACAAATGAACCTTTTATGGGACATTTAGATCCAAATGCGTAACACATAAATACTAGAAATGTATTTCTCGCAGTGTTGGAGGCTGGAAAGTCTTGGATCAAAGCCCTAGTAGATATGTAGTGAAGTCCTGGTTCACAAATGGCCATTTCTGTGCCTTCACATGGCAGAGTGCCAGTATGAAGGAGCCCTCGAAAGTTTCTTTTATAAAGTTACTAATCCTATTCATGAATGCTCCACCCTCATGACCTAATAATCACTCCCACCTCCAGATACCACATTGGGAGTTAGGTTTCAGCATGAACTGGGGGAGTTGCACAAGTATTCCAGCTATAATGGACATGTATTATGTGGCCCTCAATGTGCGAAGTCCAGAATAGATAAATCTACGGGAAGCAAAGTGATTGCTGGGGCTTGGGCGCAGGAGGAGAGGAGAGAGGGATGAGGAGTGATTGCTAATGGGTCCAGGGCTACTTTCTGGCATGATGAAAATCTTCTGGAGTTAGACTGTAGTTGTAGTTGCAAAACGCTGAATATACTAAAAACTATTGAACTGTACACTTTGTAAGTTATATCTCAAAACTTTTTTCTCTTAAAACATTTTTCTAAAAAGTAGAGTTCAGGACATTGGGGAATCTAACCTAGAGTGTGACAGGGCGGAGGCACAGGTATTTATCGGTGAGGGAAAGCCTCTGAGTAAATGAGATGGAAGTGAATTCTGAAGAATGAGAGATGGGAAGGTGGAAGGAAGTTCAGTTAGCGGGAACTGTGGGTGGAAAGCCCTAGCAAGAGCAGATGTGGGGAGATGAAGCGGAGAGGAGGTCCGAATGGTCCTGCCGGCGCTGGAGAGCAAAGCGGAGAGGTGGTAGGAAACAAAGCTGGAGAGTTAAGCAAGGACCGTACCACATTAGCAATTTTTATTAACATATTAACAACTTTTGTTTTTTTCTAAGAGTAGCAGGCAGCTATTGAGCAATTTTAAGCCAGTGTGCATGAAAAAGAGACTTTAATAGACATGATTAATAATTTTATTTTCAATATGAGGGAACTGAACCTAGGACCTGCATATTGATCCACATCCCCAGCACCCTTTTTACTTTTATTATTTATTTACCTTATTTTTAAATTTTATTTATTTATTGGTGAGCGTCTCTGGGTGGGCACAAACTTTTTTATTTTGAGACAAGTCTTGCTGTGTCATTAAGTTGCTCAGGCCAAGCTCTAACTTGCAGTCCTTCTGCCTCAGCCTCCCAGGTTGGCCTTGAACTCTGTGTGGTCTTGGCTGGCCTCAAACTTGTGATCCTCTTGCCATAGCCTCCCAAGGGCTGGTATTTGTGGAGATACGCCATAGCGCCTGGCTAGATTATAGTTTTAAAAGATCATTCTGGTTGCTTAGTGGAGGACACATTGGTTGTGAGCTATGGTTGGTACTGGAAGACTGGCTAAAAAGCATCCAGAGGGATGATGTGACTTGCACCAAGATGTTTGTGTCTGAGATGAAGGAAATCATCTGGACAGCATTTGGAGAGGATTAGATCAGTATCCATGCCCGGTACCGTGCCTGGTACACAATAAATATTCAATAAGCAAATTTTGGATGCGTGCATAGGATTAGATTAGTTAATGAGGGAGGACAAGTGTTAGTGAATTTTAATTCTTTGACTTGGTCATCTGTTTAGATGATATTGCCAGCAGGATCCTGGAAAGAAGACTGAGTTGGTAGTGAAAGAATGAGTTCAGTTTTCAGTGTGTTGAACTGAACATTCTAGTGAGATGTTAAAGTGGAAAAGTCAGCGAGGCAATTGAATGTATGGGTCTTTTTGACTCTTCCCACTGTATATACCGTGGTGCCTCTCAAAAATAAATCTCGATTATCGGTAAGGACATCATTTTGGTGTCCTATTTTGATTTCTGGTTTGAAAGTTTTAGTAAATGAAGGTCTTCGTGCCAGCCCAAACTAGTTTACTAGATGGCTGTGGAAAAAAGAAATCTGATTTGTTCTTCAGGAAGGAAGATAGGGTTGGGCTCTGTTAAGGGGTAAACACATTTATTCTAACACTGCATGAATCATTTGGTTTGCTTCTTGTCCCTGGATGCCCCAGCTTGAGGCACTTGCTGTCCATGTGCCAGGATTGAGGTGTCCAGAATATGTTTAGCTACAGCATAGGTAAATGTTCTACACATTGATCCAGGAATTTTATCTAATTAACAAAAGCCCTGGCTGGTAAATACATTTGGCTGTCTCCGGGCCCCAGAGAGCCTGTCTGATATCGATTGTTGTATCATTTTGGCAGGATGGGAAGATATTAATAATGGAATCAGAACAACCAAAACATCCAGCTCTCTTAATTAGTAAATATGTAAATAGCCCTGTGGCTTGCATTGAATTGAAACAAAACCCTTGTCTTAGACCGGAGGTCAAGGCCTAACAAACATTACTTCCTGTAATTTTGATGCTTATAGTTAGAGTTCCTTAGATTATTAGTTTTCTTAATGCTAAGGTATAACCCATACAGGTTTTGAGTGGTAGAATGTTGGGAGACAGCATAATATTACAAAAATATAAGAGTTTCAAAAACTAAAAGACCTGGGTTCCACTTTCATCATAGTTACAAACTGGCTGTGTGACTATTGTCATTGAATCTTTTTTTATAAGTCCTAGTTTCCAAATCTTGTTGATAAATGTTTCCAGTGAAAACTTTTAAATACGGTCCCCAGTGTTAAGCTCTACAGAGAAAGCTGAGGCCCTCTGGAAGAGTTCAGATCACACACTGAAACCCCAGTCCCACTCAGGCAGACCTTCACCCCACAGCAATTGCGCAGCGCACCCACAGCCTGACTTGCTGAGTCTTTGCTTGCTCCCTGGGGATGGAACGCGAATGGGGAAGACTGGATTAGCAGCTTTACCTGCACTTTGTAGGTAGGTGAGTTGTGGAGCAGCGGCCTAACAGAGTTCGGTGTTTGGCTGAGCCCAGGAGCAAAGGACAACCAGGGCCTACAGCTGCGGGTGTGGGGAACAGGACGTCACTGTGAAGGAGTCCAGCCCTCGCCTCCAGTGTTGGCTGCCTGCTTCTGGCTGTGTGGTCTTAGGTGAGTCTCAGCTTCCTCAGAGGCTTTCACTATAAAGTATCTTTGATGCTACCTGTCTGACCGCCCTCCTAGGATCTCTTAAGAGTTCTAGGAATGTGAACCTTGTCTGGAAAATTACCTGGGCTTTGGGTCAATGCTGTCATGTCCAAAGAGCTGTGGGTTTCCATAGTACCTGACCTGCCTCCATGAGGGCACTTACCATCCTCTCTTAGGACGAGTTACCTGTTTCCTTGTCTCTCACAAGGACAGTTTGGGAAGGGAGTTTGGGAAGCCGCTGTACCATTGCCATGTTGTTCAGCACTGCCTGTAAGTAGTTAACAATGACTTATTGAATACCTTGTTGTAAGTGTTTTATAAATGGGAAAGCATTAAGCAGATTTTACTAGTTATCACAGTTATAATAAGTCTATAAAGGACTGACTTCCCTTTGAAAAATTAACAAGTAAAAGTTAAGTAGTTCAGTTGTTAATTCATGCAACTAGTATCATCTGCCATGTGGGGTATTGTGCCGGGTGGTCAGGCCTTGCCTTGTGGAACTTAAAGCCTAGTCAGACATTAATTCAGCAGATATGAAGTTGCAGCCATGACAGATGCTGCAGAGGAGCAACACAGAAGCCAGGGCCTGGAATGGGGAGATTGCCTCTCTGCCCTCCCTCCCGGGAGCGTGTGCTTGTGCTGTGCTCCAAAGTGAAGGATGAAGCAGCTCTTCCTGTGTGAAGAAGGGTGGGAGAGCTTTCCTGGCAGAGGGACATTGCATTTACTAAAATCCTATGGGAAGAGGAAGCATGATAAGTGTGAGAGACTGAAAAGGCTGGCGGCACTGTGGCCAGGGGAAGGGGCCAGGAGCCGGAAACAGGCTGGGCAGGGCATCAAAGGCCACATGGAGGAGCTTTGTCTTTATTCCAGTAGCAGTGGCGGCTGAGGGAGGTGTGCACAGTGATAGGATCAGCAACATTAGGAACCAAGCTGAGTACCTGCCTGCTTGTGCGGGCCAGCATACTCTTGGCATGGCCCTGCACCTTAAGGCAGTGCAGCCACTAAGCTATAATTCCCCAGGACCCAGCAGCAGGGCGGCTGTCCAGCTCTTTCTGCTTCCCACCATTGCTGTAGCCCAAGAGCTGCTGTGTCTCTGAGATCCCAGCTCAGTCACAGCTGTAACACAAATCCTATCCACAAGGCTGAAGCCAGTCGGATATTTTCCCAAGGAATTCTCCTGTACACCAAGGCAAAGAGAACTCCCAAGAGTACTAAAAATAGACAAGCTAATGTGTTACTGGACTTACAGTGTTCACTTTAGTTGGTCGCGTCTTGGTTCCTGTTTTGTCTTTTTCCTATTTAAAAAAAAAAGCTTCTCAGAAAATCTCCCTTCTGAATTAGGAGGCCCTTCTACATCCTGCTTTCTTCTCTCTCCTCCCTTCTGAGTAAGGCTGCTAGGCTCAGAGTCCTCCTAACACAGTACAAGGTCCTGTACCTGACCTCTCTAGTCTTAGATTCTTCACCTGCAAGTGGGGGTGATGATCGACCAGTCTCACACCCTTGTTGTAAGGGTCAAATGAGCAGATGTATGCAGACCTCTTAGTACCGTGCCTGGCACATAGCAGGTACTCAGTACGCAGTAAGTATCATTATTGTTTTTTATTACACAAGATTTCTCCCCTAATTAGTAAAATTAATGAGGATAATGGACAGAGTGTTCTGTATATTACGTTTTCACCACCTACATTTTGAAGCTTTTAGTGTGAGCATTCAGAGCCATGCCCCTAGCCTGACAAACACAGGTAAACAAATACTAAGGTATATTAAGATGGGCAAAAAGACACATAGCCTAACATCCTTAGTTTTACCACTTCTTTTAGGACCTATATATATTCAGAATTTAGTGTTTATAGTATATTGTTTAACAATTTCTTGTATATATTGTGTATATGTATACAACAAAACAATATTTTAATTGAAATATTTTAATAATATTGTTAACACTACTAATGTTTAATAACGTTGTTAATATTGCTACTACTGATGTTTATTGAATGCCTTTTTTGTGTTAGGCACTGCCCGAAGCTTTAATCACTACATCCTTTCAACAGCCTTGCAAATGCCATAGACCCCTTCACACATGATGAAAGAGAAGTTCAGATTGCTTCAGTGATTTACCCAAAGTTGCCCACCTAGAGAGCAGCCACCACTTCATCTTACTAGCAAGGGGGCAGGGAGGCAGGAGAGAGATCCGCCCGTCCCACTTTTCTTTGTAGGCATTTTGTAGCTGGTCCGGAGCGAGGGTGCCTGGCTTACTGAGAATCCACAAGGTCT
The DNA here is from genome assembly GCF_000276665.1 of Chinchilla lanigera. Taxonomy (NCBI): domain Eukaryota; kingdom Metazoa; phylum Chordata; class Mammalia; order Rodentia; family Chinchillidae; genus Chinchilla; species Chinchilla lanigera. Next base: position 18,983,183 of record NW_004955414.1, read on the forward strand.
CTGAACATCTCTGAACATAAGTCAAGTCCAAACTCCATATGTGTTCTGCTTCTCATCTACTTGCCCCCAACTTCCACCAGCCAAGCCTGGCCTTTCCCTCCCAGGAGGTGCCCCCATGCTGGTCACACTTGCCCTCTCCCTGTCCCACGTGTAGACTGTCTGTGAGCCACTGCAGCGCTTCTAGTCCACCTTGTTTAGATCCTGTGTGTCATTGCCCACCTCCAGCTCTTCCTCCTCCAGAAAGCTCACCCTGACTTGTAGTAGTAGCTGGTGTTTATTAACTACTTGCTATGTGTATTATCTTTATTTTGTGCCACAGTGTTGCTGAGTAGATTGTGTTATGTCCACTTTTCTGATGAGAATACTTTAATGCCCAGGCAGATTGAGGGCCTACCTGAGGTCTCACAGTCAGTCAGTGATAGAGCCTTGATTTAAGCCAAGGCCCACAAAAGTCTACAATATGTACTTCTCTTGTTGTAGTTCACTGTGTTTGTCTTTCTTAATCAGAATTCTCGTGGGTCTTGCAGACCAAGCCATATCGTATAATGCTTAGTGAGTCACCTCCTTGCCTTTCTGTCTAGATGCTTCATGCATGTTTCTCCTTACCTAGGCTGTGAGCCCTGTCATGGCGAGGTGGTGACACCTGCCCCTCCTACCTCCACCATAGCGATTACATGTGGTTGGCTAGGCACTGAGAAAGTACACAGTACAGATAGTCTCGCCAGTTGATTGATTCGTTGATTGAAACCCTGTTTATTCTCCACACTCTGCCCAACAGGAGAGCAGAGCCCAAGGCAGCAGCTGGGCAGGCTAGCTGGGCAGCGTGACTGGTCTCCAGGAGCCTCCATTCATGTGGATGGGAGGCCTAGGAAGGCTGCATAAGAATCCTCTCTCAGACTGGGCTGAGGCTTCCATCTCAATGCCCTTTTGTTTTGGGGGATAGCACCGCGGCCTCCTGGGAAGTTTGTATGTTTGACCAGTCTTTGCAGATGGACAGAGAACAGGGGCAGGATGTGAAACACAAATAATTGGGGGAGGCCCCTGGAATTCCCAGGGGATCAGAATCCAGCAGATGGGGCATGATCCTTCCTAGGATAGATCTGGGTTCAGTCACAGCACCTACCTGGGTCAGATAGGATCCCAGGCATTTTTGTCTCCAGATCACTTCCTTGCCAGGATTCCTGACCTATTCTGGCTTCTTTGATGATCAGCATACAGCCTTCTTAGGCACTTCTAGGTCTAAGGTACACTTTGCCTCCTGAAGAACAGATTCTGATTGAACAATCATTCATTCTTTCTTCTTTTAAAATATAATTATATCACAGAAAACTCACTGTTTTAAACTATACAGTTCGGTAGATTTTAATACATTTGTAAGACTGTGAAACCAGCATCACAATCTTAATTGTAGAACATTTCATCACCCCCTTTAATAAAAAAGCCCTGATGTCACTAGGAGTTGTGTCTCACCCCTACTCCCAGCCTCTGGCATCCACTAATCTTTCTGTCTCTATGGGTTTATGTCTTCTGGACATTTTGCAGTAATGGAATCATATGATACATGACTTTTGTATCTGACTTCATTCACTGAAGAATAACATTTCCAAGATTCATCCATGTTATCCGTACTTCTTTCCTTTTTGAGGCTGTATAATATTCCTTGTATAGATACGCCATAGTTGATTTATCCATTTGAAAGGTGATGGAAATTTGTTTTTATCTATTATGAGTAATACTACTATGAACATTTGTGTACAGTTTTTATGTGAATGTATAATTTCATATCTCTTGGGTACATACTTAGGAGTGGGGTTGCTGAATCATACGGTAACTCTGTGGTAAACACTGTAAGGAACTGCCAAACTGTTTTCCAAACCAGCTACATTTTACATTCTCAAGCAGTGTACAAGGATTCCAGTTTCTCCACATCCTTTCCAACCCTTGTTACTATCTGTGTTTTTTATTATAACTATGCATAAAATGGTATCTCGTGGTTTGATTTGCATTTTCCTGGTGACTAATAATGTGGACCATCTTTTTATATGCTTATTGGCCATTTGTATATATTTTTTGTCATTTATTCATTCTTATAGCCTATTATGAGCAGTCTGCCTCACCAGGCTTTCAGGAGGAAAATAATGACATACCATAAATCTCTTCCTTTTAAAGAACTTGGATTCTGATGAAAGAATTATATTTACTACATTTACTAAAAAATTAGAGCTTCATCCACATGGTGATCTTTAGTCTGATCCTGGCAGTAGATAGTATTTGGACCTAAGGAACTTTAGAAAACTTTTCTGGATAGTGGACTAGTGTAAGCAAAAGCATGTTGTAATTAATAGAAAATGATTTGATCTTGTAATGAATTGTGAAACAATATGTGTGAAGCTTAGAACTTGACACACGGCGGGCTGTCATTATATGTTCACTCCCTCTGTAACTCCCTACTTTGGTCCCAGCTATGTCCTGTATGACTACCAGGCTTCCAGTTTGCTGTTCCAGACCTTTCATTATTAGAAGATAGTGCTCCAGACTACCTAAGTCCTGTTCTCCTCCTAGTGGTTTCAAGTCTCCTCATCTCAGTCATTTTCCAGTGAAAGGGCCGCAGAGTTTTGGTGCCCTCTCTGAATTCCTGTGGGGCCTGACCATTGTTGTGAAGAGCAGAGCAGACATCCACTCAGTAGAAATTTTACACTTCTTTTAAAATGACCTGAGTTGGGGCTGGGGATTTAGCTCAGCGGCAAAAGCGCCTGCCTGGCAAGTGCAAGGTCATGAGTTCGGTTCCCGGTACCGGAGAAAAACCAAAAAAAATTAAAAAATAAAAAAATAAAATGACCTGAGCTTACATTAGGTTTCTTGGCAGCTACCTTACATTCCTAGATTCTGTTAAGCTCATGGTCAGGCCAGCCTACCGAGAACCAGGGCTGCCTGTATTCCGTGAACTTTTGATTGGATTTATTTGCCAGGTTTGCTTCAAGCCAAAGACAAGGCCACTGTAAGGTGTTGTACGGCCGTGTGAATGTGAGCATGGTTGTGATAGTTCAGAGACTGCCGTAAAGAAGGTTCATCAGGCTCTTCTCATCCTGAGACTATGAGCGTCTCTTCCAAGGGAGAAGTTTCTAGGATAAACTAATGAGATAACTTGATCAAAATATCTTCATCCCCAGATAACCTTCCCTCTTAAGGCTTTTCCTTCTTTATCCTGCTCTGTCAGCTGCGGTCTTATCAGACATGTTACATGAGGGAAAGAAAGGAAGGAATGTGTGCCTTGGAAGGCACTCTGGTTCCAGAGAGAATGTGGGCTCTGATCCCAAACTGCCACCTCCTGTCCATGGAATCTGAAGTCGCTCACCCTCTGAGATGTCTGCTGCTTGTGTGATTCACAGTCTCAAATGAGATCGTAAGGGTCAAGTTCCTGCAGTACAGCAGGCAACTCCAGAAATATGAGTTCTTTGAACCCTGTTCTTTGAGAGCTCCAGACGCGAAGAGCCAAGCCTGTTGCTGTTCTTAGCAATCCTGCCCAAACATCTCTCACAGCACCTGTGACTAACATGTCCGGGTACTTGCTTATCCATCCCCAGCACGCCACCCACCAGCTTAACTTGAGGTCTGTGTATGAGCGAGGGCTATCATGGTGCCCTTCACACCCTGCACAGAGGCTGGCTTTGAGAACGTGTGACTTCACTTTTGTTGAATGAGCAAAGGCTGAACCTCTGCTGTCCCTTCCAGTGGGCCAGGTATTGTGGCTGGTTTTATACAGTCTCTGCCCCCTGCTTCGGTCCTGGGGATCAAGCCCAGGATCTTTGCACCCAGCTGCATCACAGCCCCTTCTTTATTTATTTTGAGGCGGGGTCTCAGTAAATCCCTAGGTTGCCCAGGCTGGACTCAAACATGTGTCCTCCTGCCTCAGCCTCCCAAAGTGTTGAGATTATAGGTGTGTGCCATCACACCCAGTTGTACAATCTCTTCCTTACTGAATATCTCTCGTGCTTCTGGAGGTTAACAGTGGTGGCTCAAGTGCCAACCCAGTTTGAGAAGTATAAACCACTACTGTGTCTCACTCCTATTTGTGACAAGTTTCTTGGCAGCCAGCCTGCCAGCTGCCCAGCTGCCCAGCTGCCCAGCTGCCCAGCTGCCCAGCTACCCACTACTGTAGCCCAGAGTCTTGCCTCAGGGCCGGTAGGTGGCGCTAATGGCCCTTTCCCGCATCTCAGGGGCTCTGACAGGCTTTTCCTCATCCCCAGGGCAGCTGCTGAGACATGAATGTAGCCCTGGGCACTTACCCAGATGAGAGTTCCCTAGCTCACCTCCCCATTTTCTGACTTTGAATTGTTTAACTTTTACATTTTATTAAGTCCCAATCATAGCACATCTGCCTGAGAAAGCAGAGATGTTTTGCCCTGGTGGATCTCAGGAGCTCTTTAGAGGCATCTGTGCTTCTATCTCCAGGAAGTGATCCCCAAGGCTTCTGTTGCTCTGACCTGTGCTCACCTGACACGTTCCCCACGGTACTTGGTTGTATTTACCTGTGTACTATTGGCGTAGCTATCCAGGAAATAGCTTGAAGGCAGGGAGACATCCTGCTCAGAGTCTCAGGAAGAGTTTATGAATGAATGGATGAATGATAATGAGAGGCATCTCAAAAAATTGTTACGTAAATTGAAGAGGATTTTACAAGCAAACTACCCTTATTCTGTTTATATCCATATTATGAAAATTGCCAAAATACTGAGGAACTATTTTAAATGCAACTGAACATACATGCAGCATTTGATCCTGATGTTGATCCTGGCTTGCATCTGGCTCACAGGGGAAATTGCTATAAAGGCTATCAGGATAATTGAAGAAATTTGAACAGAGTTAGTATATTAGATGAAATAGGGTAGTTGTCATTTGGTGTCCATGGGAGATTGGCTTCTGGAACCCCTGTGGTTACCCACATCTACGGATGCTCAAGTCCCTAATATAAAATAGTGCCGTTTTTGCATATAACCTATCATACCCTCACATGTACTTTAAAATCGTCTCTAGATGACTCGTAATACTTAATACAATGTAAATGCTGTGTGACTAGTTGCAATGAATTGTTTAGTTAGTAGTGACAATGAAAAATTCTATGCATTCATTACAGGTGCAGTTTTTTTCACCTGGTATTTTTGGTCTGCATTTGTTTGAATTACAGATGGGGAATTATAGGCTTCAGAGTGTATCAGTATTAAGTGTTCTGCCCTGGTAATAGAAAATACATACTGAAGAATTTGGCAGTAAAGGGATGTAATGTCCAAAATTCATTCTCACATGGGCCAGGAAAGAACAGAAAAAGACAAAGAAAATGAAGCAAGATGTAAAGAGGATATGAGTGAAAGATATATAAAAGGTTTTCTGTCTTTTTTGCGGGGGAGGGTACTGGGAATCAAACTCAGGACCTTGTACTTGCCAGGCAGGTGCGTATGCCACTGAGCTATATCCTCAGCCCTGTCTTTTTTTTCTTCCTTTTTTTTTTGGTTGTGGTACTGGGAATTGAACCAGGGCCTTGACCATGGTAGGCAAGTGCTCTGCTACTGAGCTGTGTCCTCAACATTTTTTAAAATTTTTGTGTAATGGCAGGGTCTAAGTTGCCTGGGTTGGCTTCAAACTTGCACACTCCTCCTACCTCAAACTACCAAGTTTTGTGCTGTCTCTTTAATTGATCTGTAAGTTTGAAATTATTCAAAATAAAAAGTTAAAAGAATAAAATAAAAATGCAAAGTTAAAAATAATCTCTGCACTTGAATGTGTTTTCATGCTTTTGTAAGAGGGGTAGGATGAAGAATGATCACCTCGCCCTGGGCTTTATTAATTTAATTTGCCAAGTGTTCCCTGAGGTTGTCGGTTAGCTCTTGCACAGTGTTCCTGTTTTTCCCACCAATGATGCCAGGGATTGAACCCAGGGCACTTGCACTGAGCTATATCCTGAATTTTTTTTTATATTTGATTTTGAGACAGGGTCTTGCTAAGTCTCAGAGTCCCCAGACTGCACTAGATTTTAGTGATTCTCCTGCCTCAGCCTCCCAGAATACTGGGATTAGGCATATACCACCATACCCAGCCACTGTTACAAATAGAACAATTGTAATGACAGCAGCTAACATTTGGAATACATAAGTACTTTATGTTATTTTCTTTGGTCATTATTTTCTTTGGTCATCTCAGCACCCTTGTTAGGTAGGTCTGGCAGGCTGGTAAGGTAAGACACATGAGGCTCACAGGGATTAACATGCCCTGGTGTCGTACACCTGGCAGAGACTGGGGCAGGCTCCTACATAGGACAGTGTTTTCCAAAGGGGAGGCTTTCTTTCTTTCTTTTTATTAGTACATAGGTATAGTACATAATGTTTACATTCCTTGTGGGTACATGCACATGATACATCTGAATTCTTTTTTCATCCCTGTCCCTGCCCTTCATCTCTTGATCCCCTTCCCCTCCAAAGGGAGGCTTTCTGAACCTGCATATCTACACCTATAAAGACGGGATTCAGCTGACTGGTTCTGCAGGTCATCCTTTAAGTTCAGAAACTACGAATTTTAAAACTTTTTCTGTACTAGAAAATAACCAGTCATGAAGTGTGCAGACACATTGCAGAGTGCACCACCTTCACTGTAGTGCTGTGTGCACGCCAGTCCCTGTCCTCCCTCACTGCCCACCTGCTTTCCCAGAGGTCTCTGCCAGCATGCCAGAATGCTGGGTGTCTGTCTCCCTAGTGGTGAGAGTGTCTGGAGAGCTTGCTAGAGGAAAGATCCTGAGCTGGACCTCAGAGGAGTGTGCCCAGTTGAAATAATGCAGAAGAGGCCAGAGAAGCCTTGCTTCTTTGGAGTTAGCACCAGGCCTCTGCCTGAAGTCTGCTAGCCCAGGTTGTGGTCCCCCAGAGCAGACTTTGCTGTCTTATGTCCTTCCTCCACTCCTAGTGGGCCAGGAGATAAAGCACAGATGGAGGCTGCCCAGGATTCTAGCCCCAGGCGCCTTGCCTCTGCTCAGACAGAGGGCCTGGTGCTGTTATTACTGTAAACAGGGCCTTCTGTGAGGCTCCAGCCAGGGTCCTGTTGGCCAGATAGCAATCATGATTGGGTCTGCATGGCTCAGTGCTTCCAGGCCTCTGATGCAGGTGGGACAGGGCTCCCCTCTCTTCAGCCCTTCCAGCTGCAGCTGAGGGCTGGTTCATGCAAAGGATCCGGAAATAGTTGGAACAATGCATGATTGAAGTTCACTGGCCGCTTTGTATCGATTGGTTATAAAGAAAGAGGAAGAAAAGTCAAGTGGTACCTCCCTCCCCTGAGTGGAGCAGCAAGTTAGCTGGAGTTACTAAAACAGTCCCCATCTCCCCTGCCTGGAACTCTCTTCCTCCCTTCTGCAAAAGACAAATCTGAGGAGCCGTCTTTTGTTTGGAAGTCTTGCTGTATCTCATCTGCTAAGAATCTACTTAATTTTCATTTTAATGTTGGAGACATAAGATTTTATACTTGTTAGGGACTTCAGAAATAATTTCATTCAATTCCCTTGTTTTACTGCAGAGAAAAATAGGGCTACAGAGGCACATACATCCTGGGCCATGTTGGGGACCACAAATTCACAATGCTGGGCCACTCTGGGGTCGTGACTGGAATCCATGACCTCTAGTCCTCCGGCCTATGTTCATAAATGTCCTCAGCCTTGAGCCTGAGAAACCTCCCACACATACACAGGAGCCTAAGTTCTTTGTAAAAGACAGCTGTACAGTTTTGAGGTAGGTAACTTCAATTTAAGGCAGAAGTATTGGTGAGGGATTGTTGTAGGCAAGTTCTGTAGACAGTTACTCATTCAGACCCTGAGCTCACTATGGCAGGCACTGGAAGCAGAGGTGAAGGTGGGTCCTTGATTCCAGAGGGGACACCTGGGGGATCAGGCAGGTGAACAGTATGCAGCTGTGTTGATACAGCTTAGCAGAGGGGATTGTGGCAGCAACAAGGCCATCTTAGGGAAGGCTTCTTAGAGGAAGAAAGTGTAGGATCTTTCTTTTTCTAAAAAGTTTTATTAAAAGAAAAGATTAATAGTATAGTCACCGTTGTAAAGAACAGAACCTTAGGTAATACAGACTGGCTCAGCAGAAAGTGAAAGTGTGAGTCATCTCCCTTTCCTGGTCAGAGCGAATAATTTACCTCTTGGACCCAGATCTGCTTGGCTCTACAGGAACCCTCATAGCTGGGAGCAGCACCTTTTTTTGCCCCATTCTGGCTTGTCCCTCTCCAGTAGGATCTTCAGGCCTTGGGTTGGTGGACCCTTCCTTGTTCTAGCACCGCCCTTGCTTGAGGATTTCGACAGGCCAGAGAGCAAGAGCTGTCACTTAGGTGAAGGAATGGAGTGCGCAGGACTTCCCAGAGGCCAGGTCTTTCATCCGTAGGTTTTCATCCAGTAAGTGGCAGAACGTGGATTGGAGCTGTAGTTTTCCTTGCCCCATGCTACTGCCTGAGTGAGACTTGTGCAAGAGCAGGGATTCAACTCTGGACTTCCGGTGTGGTCTCCTCTGCCTACTACTCTGAGCAGTCCTCAAGGTCACCCATCACTGCCCTGCCAAGCAGGAGAGCTTGTTCATTAGCGAAGGGCCTTCCCCGACTCTGGAGTGAGCCCAGAAAGGCCTGCCGTGCCAACCCCCACTCCCCAGCCTCAACACAGGCCTCTCTGCCCTGAGTGGCAGCCTGCATTAAGCATTCTACTCATCATCTCAGGGATGATGGAATCCTAACCTTTTCAGAGACACCGTGCTCTGTCACAAGCATTGCTCTTTTTAAAAGAGATTAATTCACTTGCCGCATTTTGTCCATTGGTGAAAATCACAGGGGAGAGCAAGGGTGGCTTTCTGAGGCCTCAGAGGCCCTTTCAACCGCTCTCAGCAGGCAGCCGCCCCCCCAAGCTGGCCCAGGACTTTGAAATGACTGCCCGCTGGGCATTCAGTTGCAAAACAACAAAATCAAATGGAGAGACCTGGCTGATGAAATCCTAACTTTGGGGGCTGGGGAGAGCAAGAGCGGTTCTGCCCAGGTCTTCAGGAAGAAGAGTTGTTTGTGTTTGCTGTAGTGGTGTTGAAGTTAGCCGTGGTCCCTCTCAGATTACCAGGCGCACCACTCCTTACAGAACTCTACCTTTTGCTGCGTCTTCCAGGCCTGACAACCACTTTGCACAAGAGGGGTTACCATCCCCCACTTCACACCTGAACTCCAGCCCTTGTACTTCAGAGTCATTGCTTTTTTCCATTGCATCTCAGCTCCAAAAGGTGGAAAAGAATGATGCTCAGTCAGAGCAAGCTGAGCAGGACTTGGAAAGCTGGAGTCTTACTGGGGAACGCCAAGGTTCTCCTGTGAATGACCCCACAGATGTACAGAGCCCTTTCCACATTGTTCAGTGCCACTTGCTAAAACTGTGTAGCTGACAGGGATTGTACTCCCCAGCAGACCTATGAAGAGACTGAAGCTTAATGAGATGATGCGCCTTCTTAGGGTGTCAGAATAGTAGATGGCAGAGCTGAAGCTCGAACCCAGGGCTCCTGACTCTGCTTTGTGTTCATTCTTTGAAATGTGGCAAGGTTGGAAAAGCTGCCTCCGCCACCAATTCCTTCTCTTAAAACACTGCAATAACATACAAAAAAGGAAGCCTGCAGTTGCAAACATGCATGCAACAAGTAGCTCAAAATTATTGGTGATCATCACACATTAAAGCATTAATGTAATTGATACCCCTTAAACTGGTGCTGATTAGGAAACTGGCCACCACCAAGTGATGGCAAGAAGGGGCTTGCACAGAAACACCCCTGTCCTGTTGTTGGGAGTCAGTGGAACAGCTGTCCTGAAGAGGACACTGATACTGTTCAGTCCCGTCACACATACCTCACCACCCAGGGACCCTACCCCCACTACATACCATAGAGAAATGCTCGCACAGATCCAGAAGGGGCATGCAGTTGGTGTTGGTGGCTGGGAGAGGGTGGCCTTTTCCCCTCTGCATACCTAGGAGAGCAGCAAGGGAATGTGTGATGAATTACACTGGTCTCCTTGTCCCTTTTTTTTTTTTTGCCTAGAAACCTTAAATAATAGCCCTGCTGTCTTTGATAAAGGGCTAAGCAATGGCAAATAGGTTTCTTCTCTGTTGCTAACCTCTTACCAACAAAATGATGTCCAGTTGGTACTTCTGTGGAGAAGGATTCTGTGGCTCTTTCAACTGCTCCACAAGAAAGAGCTTCTGGGATAGATTTGTGGTATGTTTTAGACATAAGAGTTGGATAGTTGCATATTTACCCAATGTTCATCCGCACCTTAGACTGCGTTTTTATCATTCTTACTCCGTGGGCCTGTGAACCCATGGACATTATATGCAGAATATAGCATTTGAATGTATATCAGGCTGCTGCTTCTCAGCTGTGCACTATCACCCACAAAAAAAAAAAAAAAAAGGTTAATTCACCTAATAACTTATAGCTGATCTATATAGGATCTGCCTGATGTCACTTAATATTCCTTTCCTGCTTTGCCATCATAGCCTGCTCTTTCTGTCCGGAGTGCTGTGCTGCTTCTTCCTGCTTCCATAAACTCTTCTTATTTTTCTAGGCATAGTTCAAGTCCTTACTCTCGGAAACCTCTTTGACTTTCTTCAGTCTGCCCTAATTTTCTAGCCTTTCTGGATTGCGGACCAGAAAAATGAGGTTTCCCCTCAGAATTGCAGTTATCAGACTCATCCAGACCGTTAAGGTTCAGAGCCACAACCTTCCATGCTACCACACACTTTGCTGCCTTGACAAGGAGGAGGTTTTATGCTAAGAGAATATTTGTCTTTCAGAAAATTTACCCTCAGTATTCTTACGCCAACATTCTTGGCCATAGGAAATTGTTTCCTCATAGAAAAAGGTTTAATAGAGTATGTGGTACAAGGCTGTGGACTTTACCTGGAGGAAATGCTCCAGACCAGAGGTGGGAAATGAGTGTTTCCTACCCTCCTCTCCTAACACTCTCTCCTCACAATTTAGGCCCCAGTCACAGCACATCTCTCAGAGCTTCACATTACCAGGGCTTTGTGGGCGAGGAGACTTCACCTTGCCTTGGAACACTCCTTCCCTTCCCTCACCCTTTTTGTGTGGTTGGCTCCCTTTTATCATCACCCTAGAGAGGTGACCTTCCTGGTCATCAAGACTGGGTTGGCTTTCTGTGCTTTCTGTGCTACACAGGTGCAACCTTGTTCTCCCTCACAGCACTCGTGGGATGGGTGGTTCTGAGCTTGGTGTCTGTGTCCCCACAGGCTGTGACAGTGTTCAAAGGTACTTGGCCCTCAGGGCCAAATGTGTAGACAAGTACATGATGTTTCACACCATCCTCCCCGGCTGTGGTTACTTGCCTCCTTCTGCACTGGCATTTTATTTGGCTTTGTCCAGAGGAGCATTTACTACAGATTATGGTGCAAAAATGATGCTAGGACCAAACTTTTTTACCTTTGAACTCTGCACCCAGTGCCCATTTGCCTAGAACCTACAGCATTGTGGGCAGGCTCCTGATGTCCCAAAGTACCTCCACCTGCCTTTTCTTCACAAGGATGACTCCCTCGTAGGCACATTGCTTTCAGTCTCCCCTTTCCTGTCACCACATTCTTTGATTTCCTCCTGTTCCGAATCATCCTTTACTAGATTATATGCTTTCCCAGAGCAGATCCCATGTCTTCTCACTCGTATCCAGAATCCATCTCAGGACCAAGCACATGCTATGGGTTTGCTGAGATCAGTTTACTTTGCCTTTCTTGAAGTTACGTGGAGCCAGGGTCTGTCTAGAAGGGGGCAAGGTGAGGACTCCAGCTACAGAATCATTACCAACCTGGGTGCTAGTTACTAAACTGCCCCTAACCTAGCTGTGCAACCTTAACCAAGTCGTTTCTCCTCACTGGGCCTGTTTCCTCACCCATGAAAAAAGGAGCTACCTGCTCCTTAAACTGGTGTGAAGAGTAAATGAACTCATAAATGTAAACTCCCCAGGGCAGCTCCTTTCCTACAGAAGGTGTTCAGGAAGGGCTGGTTCTGTTTCTTTCCCTTCTCTTTAGCCACCCTACATTATAAGACCTTCTGTTTCGAGAACTCAGAATTAAGATTCTGATGGTATGGTTTGTAAATCCTGTGTTTGTTTGTTTGCTCAACAATTAGTTTTACTCCTACTTTGTCCCAGGTTTTGGTTTATAGATTCAAACAGAGTCTATGTGGGTTCTTCTAACAACGTAATCTAGCATCCCTAGCATTCTTTCCATCTTTCTTTGGGTTGAAAGACCTCCATTGTCTGGTTAGCCACAATACAGATAAACTTGAGGAATGGGATCCACTTGTAAACCGGGAACTGCCTAGGTAAGACATATCATTAGGTGTTCTCTGCCAAGCAGAGGGAAGGAAGCTGTGGACTAGATGAGTCAAGGCTTCTCAGGAGAGAATCCATAAGCCAAGGTGCTATCGCATGGCATGAGAGCAGGATTTGAACAGGAAAAGAGGCAGGGAGGGAGCGTTCTGCACCAGGGACAGGAGTGTCAGAGTATTAAAGTTGGTAAGGCACATTTCTTTTCTCAGAATGCTGAGAGAATAACAGTAGAGGGTTAATCATGGAAGAAAAAGGGAAAGGTAGAAGCTTTGGGTGAAGGAGGGGTGATCAAAGATGCTGGGATTGGGGGTTTAGTTCCTAAAGGCCTCTATTTTAAGACTTATCTGGCCTACCTCCTTGTTGGCTGTGTCATTGCTTCTGTGATTATTTCCATTTGTGTCCCTGATAAGCTGTACACTGAACATATTCCTGTCTCTTTTCAGGCTATTGTCAGAAGGTGCAGATATCAATGCAAGACACAAACTTGGTTGGACAGCACTCATGGTGGCAGCCATCAACCGAAATGACAGGTGAGAATCTGCTTCCACACAAGGCTCCCCTAGTCGCATCTCTGCAGATTGGGTTCCTGAACGCTCTGCCACCCTTGCCTGCTCCCTGATTGTTCTCCAGAGGCAGGGACATGGATTCAGTCTAAGGTACTAGACTACATGTCGGGCATTAGACTATGTAGTATATATTGAGGGGAAGGTGTGTTTTTGGCTCCCACCTCCATCGATCACTAGCTCTATGACCTTGAGCCAAACACTGCAGCCAAATGTTCGAAAGTCTCTTGTAAATGGCTAGTGTACAAGTGCAAATGGTCGTCATGTTCTTGTTGTCCTCCATCTGTCCATGTTGAGAAGTCTGTAGTCACTGTCTCCACAACAAGGGGTCCATTAGGGCCTTTTTCTTTGGAAGTTCTTTTGGAAACTAGGCAATGTAGTGGTCTTCCTTCCCTTCTGTTGGAGCTGTACTATTTTCCCACTCATTTCCCCATTCCCTCAAGGTTGTAGATGCTGTATAAAGTATAGTACACTTTGTGTTCAAAGTTATGTCTCATTTTCAAAGCCACCCCACAAAATGTATTTTGTTATGCTCATTTTGCAGCTGAGAAAGCTGAACCCAAAGAGAAAAGTGATTTCTCTGAAGTCACATGGGCAGATCTTAGAACCTAGTCCAGCTGCCTACAAAGAAGGTGTTTTGTATGATATTACATCAGTGCCTCCTGATGCCATGTCCCAGGCTAGTACTGGATGCTGCTTTTCCATCTCAGCCTGTTCTGATTCCTGCCTCAAAGTCGGTGTAATTCTGGTGGGGAAGTGTACATTTACTTTAGCTGTGACTATGCAAAAAAATTAAGTGTGAAAAGGGATGCTTTTAAAGAAAGCAGACTTGAGCACTTCAGTAGCTGCCACTGAAACTGATGGTTGGAGGTCCTATTGTAATTTTCCCTTCAAGCAAGTCATTAAGGTTTTTTTCTTCCAGGAATCTCCACCTTTGGAAGGGTCCTAAGTAGGGAAGAAGGCCAAAAAACTAGGATTTTCATCTACAGGGGTGATCTCCCTCTGATTAGCTGAGAGACTTAACTTTCCTTGAGTTGGGTTTCTTTTTTGTTCTTTGATTGTGAATTTATTCTGTTTTTCGTCTTGCACTCCAAGCACTTACTCTTTAAAAGATAATTGACATTATACTAGGGTTGTATCTCATATAAAGTGTTCGCTTTCCTAGCACGCTCAAGGCCTGGGTTCTATCCCTAGCACTACCAGGGGGTGGTGGGGGATGACATAAAGATATAAATCAGCTTTGCAGTTGGAAGACCTGGAATCCAATCTCGGTTCTGGCCTTTAGTTGAATTTCAGAACTCTATAGCCATCTGTTTCTCCATGAGAAACTGCTTATTTCTACATTTAGTAAATACCTGTTCTGAGCTAGACCTTATACTAGTCTTTGGAGGATCAGAGACCTTGGTGGAGCTCATATCCTGACATGGAAAAGAAATGCAAGTAAAGAAACATAATATATGATGTCAACAGTGATGTCAGTGCAGAGTATACAAGGTGTTACTGAAGCAGAGAAGGTCAGGGGACTCCATCTGGTAGCAGAACAGATGCTCACTATCTCTTAGAACTCAGATAAAATCACATATGTGCTACCGGTTATAAATGGTGAGTTGTTACTTCCCTGAGCCCATGTTAGACCTCTATACATATGTGTTTATTCTCCACCCCTGTATGTTTTTTGTTTTGTTTTGTTTTGTTTGTACCAGGAATTGAACTTAGGACCTTGCACTTGCCAGGCAGGCGCTTATGCCACTGAGCTATATCCCCGGCCCACTCCACCCCTGTACTGTACCCCACCCAGCATTCCTGTTTCCCAGCTTGCAGACAGGAACAGCCAGTGCTGAAGAAAGGTGGTGATGTTCCTGGCCATGTGTATTTTCAGAGTTGAGACTGAATAGGAAATAACACAATACTTAAGAGTACTGTCAATTAGTGATCAGATAGCTAGTAGATGTGCTTTTGGGGACACTTCTCTCTAAATCTAATGAGTTGTTGGTTTAACTGATTGCTCTGTCTTTACCTAGGGTCATTAGCAAATCAGTGTTTCTTGTTGAAGAAAGTGAGTGTTGGCTTGGATTTAGTTGCTTTGTTTTCTAAGACTAATTACTAGTTTGTTTGTTTTTTTAAGATTTTGTGCCCTCCTCTCCCAGTATCCATGGAAGACAAGTTTTTATAGAAAATAACACTCTTAGATTTATTTATTCACATCACAAAAATTTGAGGGGCCCCTACTGTTTGCCAGGTACTGTTCTAGGTACTTGAAATAACATCACTGATAAATAGGCATAAAGATCCCTGCCCAGACAGAGCTCATTTCTTTACTCGTGGTAGAACCCAGGAGAGAGGGGCTTGGGCAGACAATACACAGTAAGTCATAAGTAAACCATATAATGTATGAGGAGATAAGAAGTGCCATGGAAGGAAGGAAAAATAGAAGCTGTAAGAAAGGAAGTATCAGTACATTGGTCAAGGTGAGTAGCCCTTGACTGACAAAGTGCCTTGTGAGTGGTCTTGCAAGATCATTGTGTCCATATCAACACAACCTACAAGTAAGTTTCTCCTTATTAGACCTGTACTGATTCTCCTAAGATCAGTCACCAGACCCTTCTGGAACCATATTGGTCAGAATTGAAATGCCACCACCTTTGACTTGGAATTAGATGGAGGGAAGAGCAGCACCCCTTAACTGAGGCTGAAAGTAGAGAACTTCTACCTTCTTTGGAATGTTGACAGCCCAGGTACTCAAAGAGAAATGCTGAGAGTAGCCCAGTCCTTTATCCCTCAGGTGCCTGCTTAATGCCTTAAGTCCTTAGGAATATAGAGTACAGTATACTTAGGAATATAGAGTACAGTATAAAGATGGTCTCCATCTTTAAGGAGTTTGTCTTACAACTTTTATTTCTCTATGTATTTATTATTTAGTTGTGAGTAGGAAATATATATATATATAGTATCATAGTAAATTTTAAAAATAAGCATAGAAAGTTCATTTATAATTCATTCCTTTTTATTTCTAAAGAGGGTTTGAAGTGACTTAAATACAAATATAAATACACATAGGAGAGTTGAAACTGGATCAAGATCAGAAATCTTATTGGTAAAAGGAAAGATAATTGTATCAAGATTGAACCAAAGGCTTTCTTTTCTGAAAATAGGTTTATTGTTTTTATAAAAATAATACAGAGAGGAAAGTGGCAGTCACCTGAATTCCCTCTATCTAGACATTTATCATGGTATATGTACTTACTTGTGTTATAATTTGACATAAATGGAACTGTGCTATCTATACTCACTATAAATGAAGTAATTAGTGAAATTAAATATTAATTTAGATAGAATTTTCCTGACACACAAGGCAGAAATGAGATCAGTGGGTTTTTTTTCATTCTTCAGGAGAGAAGAATTTTATTCTGACATGCTTTATATTATCGTTTTATGCATTCTACAAACATTTTTAAAAACTATCCTATGCCAGACACTGATGTGTTGTGCCATGGAGGGATTCAGAGAATAAGCAATCAGAGCCTTTGCCTTAAAAGCAGCTTACTTTGACTACTTGACTAGTAATGTGATGGCCATTGTCCTCAGCAACGGTTCTGCCACAGATTCACCAACATTCTATTAGAGCAATTCTTTTGCCACCCTCAGGAACAGCTTGGGTGTAGTGTTGACTCAAGTAGCAGTCAATGGGGTCTGGCCCCTTCTCCACAGTGAGCCCTGGGTAAGCCTTATGCTACAAGGCACTTGTTTAGCCTGAGTCTGGGTGCCTCACTCTGTGCTGCACTCTGACCCAGCCTAGCTAAAGGCAAGCCACAGGGTCTCAGGATGATGCTGTGACTTAGCATAACCTTCACTGGCTAGTGCAAATATACCCAGCCTTCAGCTAAATTCAATTAGTCTTTCTTTAAGAGAGGAAAGAAATCCAATTTTGCCAAACACGGACAGACGGTGGAAGGCACTTTGATGTTACAACTTCTCAGTGATGCTTTGCTTAGTCACAAGTTCATAAGCAAGAAGGCTTAATTACTTGGGAAAACGCAAGATTAAAACTGGACACAATAGCAGAGTATCCGCTCTCGGGTGACTTGATTCGAACCCATGCAACCCAGTTCGTGTGTGGTGCAAACTTTGATGTGTGCTATGACAAGCTGAAAGTCATGACCCCCTTGGGGAAGCTCCTTCAGATGGCATTTGTGGGATATGTAGGCGGAGAAGCAGGGTCTGCCAGGCCTGTTTGCTCAACTTTGATGTCCAGGCAGCCGCAGGCCCCACTATTTGCTCTTTCGCTGAGGGATGGATTGGGAGCCTCCTACCTTCGCAGTGGACAATGGCCAGCAATGGAGTGTGACGACTGTTGACCATTCCAGAAGCCTGGTGGACCAGAACAGGGCTTTGGGAGGTGCAGAGCCTGGGGGGCCAAAAGCTGTGTATAGGACAATCATTTTTCCATCTGTAGCTTTACTTAAAGCCCTTGTGATAGTTGGACATATGTAATGGAGATGAAAATCATCTTAGGAGTTTCAGCAGATACCAAGTACTGCTTCACTCTGCCCAGTAACTCTGAGAGATTTGTAAATCGGAAGTTTAAGTCTTTCCTCTTCCCTTCTGTAGCAAATATGTATAAGAAATAGTGGTATGGTAGAAAAGGGGTCTGATTTAGATCCTTTCCATTTCTAACTCTTCAAAAAGAAGCTATCAAAACAAATGTCTGGTAAAGGGAGAATATCTAGAATATATAAAGAACTCTTACAAATTAATAATAAAAAGACAATCCAATTTTTTAAATATGGGCAAAAGATTTTCGTAGATATTTCACTAAAGAAGAGATAGATGTATATGAAAAGATACCCGGTATCATTAGTCATTAGGGAAATGCAAATTAAAATTACAATGAGCTATCATTGTATACTTACTACAATAGCTAAAATTTAGAAACACTGACAACACCAAGACCTGGCAAGGAGGCAAAACATCCATTCCTGATAGGAGTGGATGATAATGTAGCCACATTGGAAAACTCATTGGCAGTTTCTTTTAAAGGTAAAACATACATTTATACTGAAGCCCAGCAATACCAACTTCTGTGTATTTGTCCGAGTAAAAAAAGCTGTATAAAAATATTTGTAGCAGTTTTGTTTATATTTGCTAAAAACTAGAAATGACCCAAGTCTCTCAACTAGCAAATGACAAACTATGTTACATTCACACAGTGCAATAATACTTACCATTAAAAAAGAAAGGAAAGGGCTGGGGATATAGCTCAGTGGCATAAGCGCCTGTCTGGCAAGTGCAAGGTCGTGAGTTTGATCCCCAGTACCGCAAAAAAAAACAAGAAAAAAGAAAAGAAAGCACAAACTACTTATATGTGCAACAACATGGACAACTCTCAAAAGCCTATGCTCAGCTAAAGCCAACACAAAAAGCTATCCATTTATATCATTTATATAATCCCATTTATATAACATTTTGGAAAAGGTGGTGCTTTAGGGACAAAAGTCATTTAGAGGTTTGGATTGGAAGTGGAAGGGGGTATAAAGGGACTTTCAGGGTGATGGAAAAAAATACCTAGTACCTTGGTTATGATGGGGGTTGCATGATATATATGATTATCAAAACTCATCAAATTATACATTCTAAAAAGGATAAATTTCTTTGTTGTTGTTGTTGTTTGTTTATTTTTTTTCTGGTACCGAGAAACAAACTCACGACCTTGCGCTTGCCAGGCAGGCGCTGTGCTGCTGAGCTAAATCCCCAGCCCTAAAAAGGATGAATTTCACTCTGTGTAAATGATACTTCATAAACTGACTGTGACAAAATCAGTTAAAAACAGTAATCCCTCTCTAATTTTCATTATTCATTGTGACCAGTGGCCTATTGAAAATTCATGCTAGTAGTGTTAAAATTAATTCATGTTAACAGTAACCTGGAATATTTTGGAGTCTTATTGTTGATTGTTTCTCACATTAGAGGATCATGAATTCTTTTTTTTAAAATTTTGAGACAGGGTCATGCTCTATAATTCAGGCTGGCCTTGAACTCACTATGTAGCCCAGGCTGGCCTCTAACTTGTGGTGATCCTCCTGCCTCAGCCTCCTGAGTGCTGGAATTAAAGGGGTGTGCCACAATGGCTGGCATGAGTTCTTTTTTTTTTTTTTTTTTTTTTTTCTTTTTTGAGACAGGGTCTCACTATGCAGTTCAGGCTGGCCTTGAGCTCACTTTGTAGCCCAGGCTGGCCTTGAACTTGCAATAAACCTCCTGCCTCAGCCTCCCGAATGCTGGGATTACAGGCATGTGCGACCATGCCTGGCTCATGAGTTCTTATTGTTAGTAGAAAATGAAGATTTATGAATATCAGTGATGTTATGAAGTATGGTTACTGATGAATAGTGATAAATTAACCTTGTGAATAGTGTACACTGGACTTACATAAAGTCACAAAGTGTGTGATTCTTCATTCCAGCAAGGAGAAAGTCCAGGTGACAGGATTAGGACTTTTCCTCTCCCACACCATTCTTGGCAGGGAGACTCCTCTAGAGTGAAGCTGTAGTACTTCAGGAACGGAGATTCTGAAGGAAGATGGTGGGGTGGGGACTTTCCAGTTTGAGTCTACTTGGGCTCACTGATGGCTTTCAGAAGGTCCTTCCTCTGAGAAGGTAAGAACCACGGGCCAAGTACGAAGTATCCTCACAACTATTTGAAATTCCCCACAAGAGTCATCTCTCCCTCCTCCTGCGTTTGCTCCGGAGTGCATTTCATCAGCATCGGAAGGACTGGTTCCCGGCACTGCCTTCCCTGGTTGGCCAGGGTCCCTGAGGAACTGAGCTAATGAGTGAATAACACGCATTTGCCAAGACCTTCCTGGATGTGGTACCTGGGCTTTGTTAATTTTAAAATGCTGCCATCCTTGGTTGGCTGAAGACCATTTAATTCTCTCTCATAGCAGTCATTTATTTTTAGCATTTGTTTATTTCCCCTCCATCTTACCAAGGAGAGGGGACCTTTAAGTCCTGCCTTTAAGAAACCACTAGCCCCGGCCTGCAGGAAAGGCTCTGTGGACTTTTCTTTGTGGGCTGCAACAGCTCCACAGGCGATCTGGGAGGCAGGAAACAATGAGACCCTTGCAGCGAGACGGCTGGCAGCCTCTCTGTAAAGAGTGGGTGCTTTACTGTCGGCTGGCCAGAAGTAGGGCACTCCTGTGCCTGGGCTTAAGTGTGGGTGGTTAGGGAACCTGAACACATAGAGACCCTGCCTTAGGACTATAGGGTACCTTCCCACGTCCCGAGCTTATTCGTGGCCTACCTTTGTGCTACAGAATGGTGCTTCATTGTGCGCAAGGAGGTGGGGCTTTGTCTTGTCAGATCTTCCGTGTTGATGTTGGCTGTCATTGATTGGCTGCCATTTATGAGCCAGGCCCAAGTCAGGCTCTTCCCATGGTGGCTGTCTAATCCTGAGGACAATCCTAAAAGGAAGGAATTATTATCCCTATCTTACAGTTGGGAAAAACAAAGCTCAGAGATGCCCAAGGTCATGGTTGTCCAGCTAGTAAAAGAGGCAGCCAGGATTTGAAACTAGGTTTCTCTGAACCTCAAATTTTGTTCTTTCCACTGGACTACACTGCCTGCTGGCAGAAGGGGTAGGGAGCAAGGCTGTGGATGAACCAAGGGATGCGGGGACCAGGAGTCGGGTCAATTTATACAGGGTTTCTTTACCCACTGTGTGCTGGAAACATAAAAACAGATGAACCCCAGTTACCCTCATAAAGCTGATCATCAAAAAGGGATAAAAACAAGCCCCAGTTTGCCTGAAGAATGAGGCAGAATGGTCAGTGCCACAGAGAAGACCAGCAGAATGCTGTGGAGAGATCATAGTATCTAGAGGTAACGTCATGAAAAAAGGCCCTCTCTGAGGACGTGGGCCTTGATAGGGGAGCAGGATTTGATTGGTAAAAGTGGAAATTGGACAGGTATTTCTAGAAAGACCACTGTAAGCCTAGTCTCACAAGGGTGATAAAGCAGGAGAACCCAGCAGAGTCTAGGGACCAGCGAGAGGAAAGACTTTAACTAGTATTGGCAATGGTCCTCTCTGGGTGTGACAGTCCAGCTATGGAACATTTATGTACTCTAGAGCTGGTTTGGGTTCAGGTTCTGCCTCTTACTAGTTAGGTATTTTGTCATATTCTTTCACTTTTCTGTGATTTGTTTCTTCCGCCATAAAATTGGGATAATAAGTAGATCTACCTACTACCCCCGGAGGCTGTTTTGAAGTTTAAATGTGTAAACATATGAAGTATTTAGAATAATGCCTGCTATATAGTATACACTTGGGGAGGGTTTACTACTTTAGTTACCAGTAACATAGTAATAAACTACAGTAATGTCTTTATTATTATTACTGATATTGATGCTGATTATGGGTTGTCCCAGGAGGAGGTTACCTGTAAGTAAACCTACCTTGATTAAGATGAGGGGGTAATACCTGTCTCTCCTCAGTAATTCATAAGTGACTCAGATGCAGTGGGCTTTGGGGATTCTTTTTCCAATTCTTTTCATCTAAGAAGCTAGGCCTAGAACATGGGACCCCTAAGCAGGGTGCCCTGATGTGGGGCTGGCTTTTGTCCCAGATGGCCATCTGCCCAAAGCAGGACAGTGCCCAGTATTTCCCAGCAAGGAAGGGAGGGTGAGGTGCTGGCCAAGTGCCCAGAATGCCACACTCTGCCCCCAGAAAAGTGTGCTGGGCTAGGCGTTTCTCCCACTGCTGCTGCTATGGCCGATTATCTCTGAGTAACAAAGAATCATTTCTAATCCCATTTGGAATCGTTGTTCATGATAATCCTGTTTCGTAGTAATGATATTCCAATTCCAGCATGCACCCGCTTCTAGTTTGGCAGATGCATGCCTCGACCTCAGGCAACCCAAGACACTGCTCCCTGGAAAGCAGTGCCAGCTCATTTGCCTAACACGACTGTCTCAGGGTGTCCCCTCCCCCCACTCCAGTGTTACATCTAATCCTGGGGTTCTGTGTTCAGTCTTGTCTTTACAGTGTTTGCTGGAGACAGGATAGTATCCATTGTTCATCCAGTTCAGTAGCTGTTCATTTGTAGGAACTATGATATAGTCCTATTCTCAGACCTACACTTCTTTAAAAGATATCTTCTTGCTGGAGCAGGCTGGCGGTGCACACCTATAATCCCAGCTACTCATGAGGCTGAGAAGAAAATCACAAGTTTGGGGCTAGCCTGGACAACTTAGTGAAATCTTGCCTCAAAATAAAAAATAAAAAGGTCTGTGAAGTAGCTCAGCATGAAGGCCCTAGATTCAATCCCCAGTGCTATGCACAGAAAGAGTTCTTTAAAAGTTACTGTGTCATACACTGCTTATTTTAATAGGGCTGCCAGGCCAGAGTGGCAAGTGTCTTCATTAGATATGGTGGATGCGTGTAGGTTTACCAGGGTATTTGACTGTCTCTCACAATATCTACATGAGTAAAATATGACGTAGGAAATAGTAAATGGTAAATGCTCTGGTTTATTATTTATATATTAATGGACATCAGACTAGAGAGCTAATTCAAGTAGTGGGCCATGGAGCTCTATTCTGTTCAGTAGCTTAGTATCGCTGGTTTCATTGAGGTTATCAATTAATGCCAGCCAAGTTTGCAGAGTAAATGGAGCTCAGAGACATACTGGTTGGTATGTTAGATGAAAGGATTGGGAACATAAGAAGGTGGTCTCAGTGGGCTAGAGCAGTGGTTAAATCTGTGTTGATGAGAATTAATGGGGAGCTGGGGGTGTAGACTACATGTCTGGCATGTACAAGGAGGCCCTGGATTCATTTCCTACCATAAGGATGAGTATATAGGTCAGTAACTAAAAACAAAAACCAACTGTAAAATCCAAGGTACAGCCGGGTATTGTGGTGCGTGCCTGTAATCCCAGCACTCTGGAGGCTGAGGCAGGAGAATCACCATGAGTTCAAGGCCAGCCTGAACTACATGGTGAGACCCTGTCTCAAAAAAAATAAAATAAACCAAAAAACAAACAAACAAACAAACCAAACAGACAACAACAACAAAAAGGTACACTACTAAGAAGCAAAGCATAAGAGCTGACTAAAACTGTGAATCAACAGTACAGTATCTAGGTACTGCATATGAACTGAGAACAAACACTTGTCCTATGTAGGTCTTGTGAACAAAGAATCAAGATGTTCAAGGTACACTTCCTGCCTCACAGAGTACACATTCTAGTTGTAGGAAACATGGAAGCGTAGAACAGGAGTTCCGGAATGCGACTATCTGAGTTTAACCACTTCAGAGTTTACCCCGAGCGTCACTCAGGCAGTGAGTTTGTGTACTGATTATCCTGAGCATTACTCAGTCAGGTGTCATTTCAATCAGGTGAGTCTTGTTTGCACGAGATATACTCATATGTCTGTTTGTTTTATATTGACTATTGTTTGCATATTTTTTTATTTAGAATGTAGTATTTGCCTCTGGTGTTTGTTTCTAGTGAACTCTAATAATAAGTTCCCATTAATTTCTTTTACTAGCTCATTTTTATTTTATTTGTGAAAAATAACCTATAAAATTTTGTGCTGTAGTCTCTAAAAGCTCGTATACATACATTAGATATAGTTTTTATATGTCTCCAGAACTCAGTGATACTCTTTTACAATACAAAATGGACATATCTGGGACACTGAGACTGACTAGGAAAAAAGTACCAAAGAGCTGCAAAAGAAAAACTGAAAAAGGGAGAAATGTTAGCATATCAGAGGGGGAAAGTCCGTGATATGAAATAGAAAGACAAAATAGGTATCTCCTATTGCCAGCTATTCATAACACAGAAATAATAGAACTGGAAATAAGAAATGAAACTAAAAAATTTCCAGTAGTGGTCAGTGATTATAAGTCTATGGATGGTGTTGACAGAGTTGACCAACATCTAGCAAGCTATCCTGTAATCAAAAAGCGAGGAAAAAATATTATTGTAAAATATTTATACACCTTCTGGACCAAACAATATGGAACTTTTTGGTGATTTATTCAAAACAAAGGGGTTCAAAAAATCATTTACAATTTAGATTAGGTCTGTTAAACCAAATAATTGAAAAGTAAGGGGTAGTGAAACACCAACCAGGACTTCCATCGTCAATGTCTTCAACATTGCATTTAGTGGGGAGACATTTTATTGAAACTATACCACCCACAGGAAAAAAGGGAAGACCCACACAACAGTATAGTGCATTGTTCAAAGAAAAACAACAGTGCAAAAAGAATTCAGAAAGAGAATAGATACCACTCTCCTGATTGTAATGTTGTGTTGTGTATTGAATGTTTTAAGATATATCACACACAGAAAAATTATTGAATAAATTTGGTAAAACTGTCGTTTTCATATTTCCTGTTATCTTATAAAAATTAACAAAAAAATGCGATTTTTGGTCTTCCTGTGTTTAAATAATTGGACTGGTAAGTGGTTAAAGCCCAGCTCTGTCTCTTTCTAGTTCTCTTTACTCATCTGCAAAATGGGAATAACAACACCTACCTCAGTATTATGTGGTTGTGAAGATTAAAATGCTCATCAAATTGCTTGGCATAGAGCACTAAGTGTGTGTAGTAAGTACACAGTAGATACCTGTAGCTGTTATTAATATTGTTTTTTCGATGTTTGTCTTTTACTGAGTCAAAAGCTATACCAGCTCCATCATAATCTGATCACTCATTTATATACAGAGAGCCTAGCCTAGGCCCCTTCTGTAGTAAGAAGCCCTAACAGCCAGGGCCTGACCACTGGCCCAAAGGTTTGGTGACCACATATTATGAATCATATACTGGAAGATACTGAAGCATATTTAGAACTAAACAGAGGATGTGGTAGTAGGATTGTCTCAGAAAGCCTGTGATGAGTGATCTTGAGCCCTTGGCTCTCTGTTTAATATCCAGTGTTTTCGTTGAATCTTGCCCCTAATTCTGTCACCTCTGTCAGGGCCATCAATGATTTTGATTGCTGTCCAGCTCAGTTGGATTCCTTTTACATTAGATATCTACTGTGACCCTTTTTGCTGTAATTACTGTCTGAAAATACCTCCATCCCTGGTACATAGTAGGGACTCAGTAACTTTGGGGTAGTAAGACTAAAGAGTAGTCAGATGCATGAGAGCCAGTATGGCTTAGGGAATGTGCACCAGTTGTGGACTCAAACTTGCCTGGTTTTTAATCTTGATTCCTATGCTATTTAAAGTGTGCACTTGGGTAACTCATGTTATCTTGCTGAGGCTGTTTATTCATTTATGAAATGGAACTGGTACCTTATTACAAGTTGTTATGAAGATCTGAAATTTTGACTATAAAATGCCTAACACACTGTGACTGCTTTATTGTGACTATGGATGATTATTGATTTTGAGATAATAAACCAAAGATTATTATCCTCATTTGAGGAGATTTGGAGTAAATTTTCTGCATAGGTCCCCTGCTTGCTACCTGATTTTTATTCATTTCCGAAGGAAGATGCTTTACAAAGAAAACTGCTCTCCCTGTCCTTTTCTCCCCAGCTCCTGCCCACGCCACAGGGCCTCTAGAGTAAACACATGCCAGTGCCTTTGGTCAGGCCACCGGCTATCCCGACCCACAGCACACGGGTTACTGAATGAGCCACGGCTCTTTTGACTTTCCAGCAAACCTTCTGAGCTGTACCCTCTTGGCTTCCTCCCCTCATCGAGGTGTGCACTGGGTTGAATAGGTCGCTCTTTGTCTTCTCCTTTGGGGCTGTGACACTCATCACAGTGACCCTGTGTTTAAATGTTGGGCGAGGGGGCGGTGGAGGAGCATCTTCTGAGGCTCTGCATTGTGTGAGGGATGACCTGGTGCGGGGGTCACTGCCCTCCTTGCTTCACCAACTCCAGCTGCTTGCTGGTCGTCTTTGACACGTGCCTGCCCCAGCACCAGCCTCCACTCACAACACAGGTTTCCTGTGAGGAGCCCAAAGCCCTACAGCCACTGAGAGCAGAAGGCCTTAACATCAATCGATATAACTGCCCTCCCGTGCACTGGGACTCCCCACGTGCCCTGAAAGCAGAGCTTGTTGAGGTCAGTGTGAGCCAGCCCTCCAACATGTGCTCCCACTTCTTATCTAATTACAGCCAGATCAGCAAATTAATTGGCCATGGCTCCCAAGGAAATTTCATGAATCCCAGGGGCTGCCACTTAGGGACCACCTTCCTGTTCCTTTCCTCGGTTTCTTCTGGGAACCATCTGTAGCCCAGGAAATGTCTGGTGCTAACAAGAGGAAGACAGAGGTTTGCACATCTAACCACCTCTAGTCTAGTGTAGACCTTCCTGTGGGAGAAGGCTAGGTAGGACAGAGACAGTTTTCTTCTACCTTTCTCCCTTATTCTCATCAAATAAAATAATGACTTCATTTGTTTATTTTTCATTCATGTATTCACTTACTCATTCAGAAAACATCTGTTGACTGTTTACTATGATCCAGGCACTAAGCAGGGAACTGAGGAATAAAGTTGAGACGTGGTCCTTGCCTTGTAACAGAGTTCTCCTGCCAACCAGTATGCATCTGTTTCTTAGTTGCCCAGGTAATAGTTCCTGTTCCAGTTCTGGTTGCTTCTGTCTCTTAGAAACAGCTGGTCACTGTGACGCACAGCTGGTCACTGTGATGCGCAGTGTATAAACCAATCCCCAGTTAACAAACCATTCTGCCTCTGTACTTCCTATTGGCTTATCTCATATGTGCCCTAGACCACCAGCAATCAGGGCCTGATATTTTGGGAATGATCCTCATCAGTGCCCATCAATGTAAAATCTGCCTCCAAATCCTGGGTATCGTTTCAGTGTTTGTGCTTGCCATTGCAGCCCCATGGTCTAGGAAAAAGCAAGTAAACAGTCATAATACAGTATGATAGAGGTCATGTACCATGAGGGTAAGAACTAGGTACTATGCAGAAAGAAAGGGCAGGGACCCAGGCTGGGAGTGAGAAAAGTCTCAGTTGAGTTAGTGATGGTGTCAGTGAGGAGCCGCAAGGTAAAAGAGCATTAACCTCCTGATAGCCAGAAGAGTGGCACCTTTGGCCTCTGAGGAACTTGAGGGAGCTCCTATTTTCATTGAGTCCTTAGCACTTCTTGCACTGAGATCAGATAGGACTTAGAAGTTCTCTCGTTCCCTGGAAGGAATAACCTTTTGGGATAGTCAGGTTCAATTAATGTACAAATAAAAGGGGGTAGGGATTCAACCATTTATTTTAAAGTCATCTATCCATGTTGCTGCATATAATATCCAGTCTGTAGCTTCTGTTACATTATGATTCTTAGTATGTGGCTACCACATTAACTTATCTGTTTCCCCAGTGATAAGACACTTTGTCTGCAACTCCATGTTGCCACAAAATGTGGTTGATAAGCTGTCTCCCATGTTGCCCTTTGTGGACCTGCATCAGAATTTCTCTGGAAAATATATACTCAGGAGCAGAAGTCCTGGTGTAGAGTATTTTAACTTGATGAAGCTCTACGAGATTGACTTCCAGAGTGCACCAGTCTGTATCCTGATAGTGCATGAGGCGTCTCAGGTCCCTATGTCCTCACCAACACTTGGCATTTTTCAGTTTTCTAACTTTTGTCAATATGCTGAATTTAAAGTGGTATCTAATTATTGTTTTAATTTCCTTTTTCTAATAGTAAATGATCCTGGGAATCTTTCCAGTTGTACTCAATAATCTTTTTTTGGTTTCCTCTTCTGAGAATTGACCCTTCATATCCTGGCTTTGCTTTTTTGTTGGGGTTTCCCATCTTTACCTGAGTTGAGACCAAGTGCTCCTACGACTGTTGTGTACCTGAGAGTCAGTACAGGAACGTGATGGGCAGTGTAGCACACCTCTCTACACGATCAGAGAAACTGCTCTGGTAACGCACTAGAGAAATGATCCCTGAAAGTATTATAGCCTTTAGCACACCTCTCACGCTGTAGGTATTCTCTACTTTCTCACACTGGTAAGGAGAATAGGGTTTCTGGGGTTATCCCTAGCCTGTGAGGTTTGGACTGGCATTGGTAGTGCTGCTCAAATTTAAGCACTGGTATATCTTTCCACAGATCACTAGAGACCAGATCCTGAGCTGGCTAAGAGAATTGCTCATATGCTTAAGCCTTTGAGCAGCCTTTGCATGCAGAGTTGTTCCTTTGAGCAGAGAAACACAATTGGATGGAATGGCGTACGCTGCGTCCTTTAATCCAGCTGTTAAGAACCACAAAGGCCTAGTCCTACAGCACACCGTTTGGTACTTGCTACTCAATTTTAAGGCAGTGACTCCTAAACCCAAACATGTTGCAGGTAGGCCAAAACTAAGGGGGTTTGGCCTTTGGTGAATCCCCTCTGATAGCAGGGGCTGCCTGCCTTTGTGCCATCTGCTTCTGCTCTTGTTGATGACCCTGTATTGCACATGTCATTGAGGTGGGCTCCCTTACATTTCCCCCTGTGCATGACTACTCCCACTGTGGTTCTCATTTGGAGATTTTTTCTGCCTTAGCAAAGAGAAGAAGCAAAAATCATTTCATTTCAAATGTCCCCTCACTGCTTTTGAGTGCTTTTTAAATTCCTTGGTTTCTGGCCACGTCCTTGGTTTATAATCTACTGGTCTACCATCCTCTAGTACTTGACCTCTAACTTGGCTCTTCACTGTCTGCTTCATAGACCCCCGTGCTGTGTGATGTCCAACCTTCATTGTTTGACGATGAACTCTTTGGCACACACACCCCACCCATAGTCCCAGCCAGCTACCAAGCCTGTTCCCAGAAGCCTTGCAATAGGTTTCTTTAACCTGGCTAGCCTCCTGCCCTATTTCTTCCCATAGTTCCAGTGAGGTTGTTTTGGACATCAGCACCAGTATTGAACCATACTCATATCGCACTCCATCTTGATCTGAGCTGTCTTCTTTAGGAAGCCACTGACTGCTTTGGTCCTCCAGCTCAGATGCTTTGTAAATATATGGTGGTGGTTGGAGAAAATGCCTACTATCCATGTGGCAAGATGTTTGGTGCCACGGAATAGCCATCATTCCTCTAGTCCTATCTATACCCATAGTGTTTGCTGTCTTTTGAGTTTTATTAAAAGTGAAGGGAATCTTCTCTGAGGTTACAGGATGAGTCACTATCTTGGATTGCTTATCCTCTTTAGCCTTGGAGTTTGTGAAGTGAATTGCCCATTTCCTTTGATTGGGTTAGTAGGCCTGGGCCTGATCGTGGTCACACTCCTCTCCCTGTCCTGCCAGACCACTGTCTGCCCTCCAGGGCCAAAGGCAGCATACATGGTTGCTTGGACACGTCCTGCATCCTGCAAATTGGACAGATGGAATCAATACTCCCGAACCTGGAGAGGCCAGGTAGCACAGTTAGTGACACCAGCTGCCTGAAGGGACAGCCTGCCATGGAAGAGGCCGTGATTGAATGGTGATTGGACACAGCAGCTGAGGATTAACCAAATTATGTCCCTTTGAGTTTAATTGACAAACACTTCTTACTTGGATTTTAAAACATATCAACTTGTGCAGAATATAGAAGAGCTGCCTCTGCTTTTTGTTTTTAGAGACAGGGTCTTTCTGTATAGCCCAGTCTGGCCTTCAACTCACTATCTTTTTCCTCAGCTTCCCAAGTGCTAGAATTACAGGCATGCACCACATGCCCAGCAGAAGAGCTGTCTTCCTAACAGAGAACAGTACGAGTATGTGTCCCAGGAGTGGTCAGAGAGAATCTGATGCCCATCATAGCCAGGATTCATGTCTCACTGCTACGATTATATACACAAAGGAAAAAGAGCTCCTGTATGATAGGTGTGATTGAAATATATGATAAAGGCCTGGACTGGAGTGTCGCTCAGTGGTAGAGCACTGAGCTCTAAAAATTTTTTTAAATATTTATTAGAGTTAAAGGCACATTACCATTAATTCCCCTCAAAATACACCCCCTACTAACCCACCTCAAAATACTCCCCTTCACTTCAAACACTTATTTCATTGTTCTGCTACTTTCCGAGGCAGTTGTGAAGTTCTCTTTCATGAGCATCTTTATGAGGTATGATCAAATGACAGTGAATGCTGCTGTCAGGTGCCATCCAGCAAAAAGGCAGTCTTGTGAAAATATTACAGTTTGTCCTCATCTACCAGATCTGGCACCATGTGACCTCTGGCTCTTCCCCAAAGTCAGAATGACTGTGAAGGGAAGTAAATGTTTGAATCAGTTGAGGACATTAAGGCAGCCACTACCCAATACTGTACAACTGAAGACACTCACAAAAAGACTTCCAAAACTGCTTCAAAAAGTAGTAAGATCCAAGCATGGTGGCACATGCCTGTAATTCTAGCACTTGGGAGGCTGAGGCAGGAAAATCATGAGTTTGAGACCAGCCTCAGCTATCTAGTGAGTTTAAGACCAGTCTGAACTACATAGCAAGACCCTGTCATTAAAAAAAAAATTGGCATAAACAGTGGCATAGTTATTCAAAGTATGTGTGGAAGGGTATATTTTGAAGGAGATTAGTGACAGTGTCTTTTACTGTAATTTTTAAAAATTTAAATAAATATTTACTGTATTTTTATCACAATTCATGCATGGAGCTTTTTTATGTACAGGTACTATAGAGTTCTACATACTTCCTCAGGACTTGTTGCAGAGGTATTTTTCTATTATTCTAGTATGGAAATGGAGGCTCAGTGGTCCAGAAACTTGTTCAAGATCACGTCAGTGAAGACTGAGCTTTGATTTGACTCCAGGTCCCTCTGCACTTGTTATAAAATGCCCTTCTGTCTCCCCATTTTAAGTGTCTTAGTTCGTATTTCTCACCTTCCCCACTAACCAATCACAGGGTCAGGTTCACAGTGATAGTTAAGGTTGGTTGAATAGTTGTTATATGTTAGATGCTGTTCTGAGCATTCTACATACATTAACCCAGCCACATGAGCTAACATTCTTATTTGTAAGTTGCAAAATGGTGATTTTCTGATTTCATTGTTCCTTCTACACTTCTCAGTTGTCATCCTGTGATAAGGAAGAGCTTTTCTTTCGATTCCACTTAATTATTTTGAGTGTGGATTTGTGGAATCTTATTTTATTTGGTGGGTTTTAATTATAATTTGATATATATATAATAGGCTCTAATCCATTACTATTATTATTCATTTTAATCTCAAATTGTCCCAGATTTTACAGTCAGTGTTCTTACCCTGTGGCCTCTCTATGAGATGCTGTTTTGCACTGCTTTCTTACCATTTGCCGGTCGGCCTTTCTGTACCCTCTTTAACCTTCTGGGGAATGGGCAGACTAATGACATAAGATAGTATAAATGGTGCATCAACTAAGAGTAAGAATCTCCAAGTGAGAACTTGGCACTCTACTCTGACAGAAATATGAGTTTTAGACATGGATTTTTGCTGCTTAGAAATCCTTCTCATTTCTTTTTGAGGTCTTAATCTATATTGTAGATAAATTACCTCTGAAAGGTAATGTAAAAATTCTTTTAGATAAGGTAAATAAAAACCGGAGATTCATCTATGTTAAATCAAATGTAGAATAACCTCTGCCATGTAGGAAATAGATTCTGATTTTTTTTTTTTTTACTTATGTATAAGGATTATATATTTGTGTGCTTGGAAATTATTGAAATTCATTTGTCCATTCAGGAAATAATTGAGCTAGATCCTGTGCTTGAAGATAATGAAATCCAGACTAGTGATATGTAGAAAAGCATCAACACTGCTGGTTCAAATACTAACACACAAAACAGGGAAAACTGAAACTACACTTTGGTGTTTTAATAGTTGTTACAGTCAGAGTAATTCATTTGAATGCTTACCATTTGTGTGTTCGAGAGCATTAACATTTATGAAGGCCAGGAAACAAAAGAAAAACATACTGAGAAATATGGCAAGGGATATTGATTAATAAGTGATTCATGAAAAGAACAAAAACACAACTGACTGCCTCAATTGCAGTTTTAAAAATTCAACCTTCCTAGTAATCATAGAAATGCAAGTTGAAACACTAGTGTTATTCTGTGTTCTAAATTCCAGATTAACATATTCTGGGGGTGGGGTACTATTTTGTGAAAGGAAGGAACAATAGTTACTCTCCTGTTCCTTACTCTGGTTGTGAAAGTAAAATTTAGTACAATCGTCCTGAAAGGTAATTTAGTAGTCGTCAGAATCCCTAAAAATGCTTGTACTTTTTCACCTAGAATTTTACCTCCTGGAAATTTACCCAAAGAAAATATTTAGAGATCTTCTGTCGTTGAAATAGTAAAAACAATTTGTTTCACAAGAGCAGATTGGTTAAACAATAGGATGATCTAATGGTTGAATACTATGTGGCCATTAAAACAATGTGATCAGCATATAATACATGAGGGGGGATATATTGTGTGTTTAGAGTGAGTATATATATGATCTCATTTTTATAAATAGTGTATTCCTTAAAAAACTGGGAGGATGTTACATATTCCAAGGGTCTTTTTTTTTTTTTTTTGCTTTTTGTTATCTCTACCTTGTGATTTTTTAGGGAACATGAACACTTTTTTTTTTTTAAGAAAGAAGCAAAAATATACATGGAATATGTCCTGGGCCAAAAACTGTTCTTTTGGGGGCTGGGAATTTAGCTCAGTGGTGCAGCGTCTTCCTGGCAAGCTCAACTTCGTGAGTTTGATTCCCGGTACTGGAAAAAAAAACAAAAAACCAAATACTGTTCTTTTTAAAAAACAGTGTGATCTTTGCCTTCAGGAGGTCTTGGGTCTTGTTCACTATGCCATTCCTGTTCCAGCTACTCAAGCCTAAAATCTTAAGTACTGCCTCCTTTAACAGACCTTCCTGCTTCCCCTTCATTCCTGCCTTTACTTATAGTTTATTTCTTTTATCACTGTTTGTTTATTTATTTATTTATTTATAGATAGTATCTCACTGTTGCCCAGGTTGGCCTCAAGCTCCCTGGCTTAACTGATTCTCCTGCCTCACCCTCTGGAATAGCTGGAGCTGTAGGCATGCAGCTACTTATTCATTTTTAGTTGACAAAATTATATATTTTTTCACATATAACATGCTTTAAAATATATATTCTTTATCTTTCAAAGAAAATGATTTTATTGGTACATTTTAGCAATGCATAATGATCACATTTATCATAGGGAATTTGTACCTGAACATGATATAACTTGATGCTTTTTTTTTCCCATTCCCCTGTCCTCCCTTCACCCTTCTTCCCCTCCTTATTTACAAAAGCTTTGTTTCCATTTTTCCTTTTCTCATTTTTTTACTATTCCCTTACTTCCCTTTCCCCTCCCCCATCCCTTGTTCCCCTTCCCATTTGAACATTTTCTTCCTGTTTCACAATATCTATTACACATTTTGGTCCTTACTTACACTTTGTTTCTCACACCAGAGAAATAAATGGACTGTTGAATTTAATTTGCTAATCTTTTCTTGAGTTTTGCATATTAAATTTTATCTGTATCTAACTTTGGTGTCAGGGTAATTGCATAAAATGAGTTTGGAAATATTCCATGTGCTTCAGTTGTTTGGAAGACCGTGCTGAAGATTATTCTTTAAATGTTTGGCAGAATTCAGCCATGAAACTGTATGATCCTGGGCTTTTCTTTGATGAGACACTTCACTTGCTGATTCAGTTACCTTATTTATTGCTGGTCTGTTTGTTTCCTGTTTTTTCATCATTCAGTCTCGGCAGATTGGATGTTTCTAGGAATTTGTATCTTCTAGGTTACTCAGTTTGGGACATAATTGTTCATAATAGTCTCTTATAATCATGATGGTTAGTATTTCTGTGATACCAGTTGTAAGGTCTCTCTTTTTTTTTTTTTTTTTTTTTTTTAAAGATGGCCAGCTTACATAAGCAGGCCTCAAATTCCTAGGTTCAAGTGATTCCCCTGACTCAGTCTCCTGAGTAGCTGGGATTATAGGTATATGCCACACTACACCTAGCTTCATTTCTGACTTTATTTGAGCTTCTTTCTCTTAATCTGGCTAAAAGTTCATTAATTTTATCATTTGAAAGAAACAACTCTTACTTTCATTGTTTTTCTATTACTCTTCTAGTCTATTTCGTTTATTTCTACTGTGATCGTTACTATTTCCATCCTTCTACAGATTTTGGGTTGAGCTTGTCCTTTTTTTTTGAAATCTTTCTAAGCTACCCTTACTTTTATGTTTCTATTTGTATGGAGTATGTTTCTCATTTCTTCACTTTCAGGTTACTTAAATCTCCAAAGCTACACTGGGATGTGTGTGTGTGTCTCTGAACTAGGAATTGAATCCAGGACCTTCACCCTGAGCTCTTTGGGTTTTTTTGCGGTTGTTGTTTGTTTATTTTATTTTAAAGAGAAAAGAAAAACAAAACCAAAACACAAAAACAATATACAATTTCAAAGTAAGATGATAGAAAATTAACAACGGTTGTTGCATTGCATATTGTTATCTTCAAAGTAGTTACTCATATTACCAGATATAGGTATGCAAGATTGATAAAACAATTAAACACTAACTGTTCTTTTCAATAAACGAATAGAAATTATAATTGTCTTAACTATTGTTGGTGAGAGTGTAGACTGGTACAGCCACTGTGGAAATCAGTGTGAAGATTCCTCAAAAAACTAGGATTAGCGGTCCCATTTGACCCAGCCATTCCCCTTCTGGGCATTTTTACAGAAGAACTGAAAACACTATTTTTTTTTTTTTTGAGACAAGGTCTCACTAATCTCCAAGACTGGGCTCAAACTTATGATCCTCCTGCCTCACCCTGCCAGAGTGCTGGGATTACAAGGACATGGCACCATACCTCACTGTACTCAGTTACTTATTGACAGCATATAATTTGATCATTTTTAAAACCCATTCGCTACTCTTGTGTTTTAAGAATTTATTCCATTTGCATTCATTGTTATTGATAGCTAAGCACTTGACTCTTGCCATTTTGTTGAATTGTTCTCTGGCTGTTATACAAATTCCTTTTGTTCTTTTCTTCTTCATTATCTTTTGTATTTGATATATTATTTTAGCAAGATGCTTTAATCCTTTTCTCATTTTTTATACAGTAGTACACATTTTTATGATTACTCTGAGGCTTATATAAAAGTTTTAATAGTCATATTTTAAACTGGAAGCAACTTAGTTGTATTCAAAAACATGCTCTCACTTCCTTCTTTTCTCCTACATTTAATTTTTAGAGGTCAAAATTTATATCAGGTATCTATTATGAAATTTTTGCAGCTATAATTTTTGGGTTTTTTGTTTTTAGTTTTTTGCTTTTGTTTTTTTTTAAGACAGTCTCACTGTGCAGGTCAGGATGGCCTTGAACTCACTACATACCCCAAGTTACCCTAGAACTCACAGCAGTCCTCCTGCTTCAGCCTTCCAAGTGCTGAGATTACAGGCTTATAGGCATATGGTACCACATCCAGCAACTACAACTATTTTAAGTATTTTTGTGTTTTTACTCTTCTAATAGAGTTAAAGTATTTATATACTTTATCCTATGGGTTTTATATATATATATATATATATATAATTTTTACATATTTGCATGTAACTAATAAATGTCCTTTCCCTTAAGCTTGAATAACTCCCTTTACCATTTCTTGTACAACAGCTCCACTTCTGATTAACTCCTTCATCCTTTATTTGTCCAAGAAAGTGCTAATCTTTCCTTCATTTTTGGCAGTAAAGTACTTGTAGCTGGCAGGGTTTTTCTTTCAGCACTGAATATCATCCTACTCTGTCCTAGCCTGTCCCCTTCTGTGTGATACACCCCGTTTGTCTTGCAGCTTTCAAATGCTGTCTTTGACTTTGAGTTTTGGAAGCCTGGTTTAAAGTATGCCTGCTGAACTCTTGGTTAAACGTGAAACTTTTAAAATCACATTCCTGTATGGTCCATATCATTCTGCACAATAGGAACATTTGCTGGCATTTCTTTAAACTTGCTCGGTCTCATCTTAGACTTTCACAATACTAATGTTAGCTCTCCTTATGTTATTTCATACACTATATAGATTTTCTTTATTCCTTTTCACTAGTTTTTCTTTTTTCTTCATTTTCAGACTGTCTTGGAAGTCAAAATTCTTTCTTCCACTTGTTGTTGATACCTTGTAATGCATTTTTAATTCTGTGTATTCTTTGTTGAACATCTACCCTTTTTTGTTCATGTATTATTTTTCTAACTTTTTGAGCTGCCTGTGTTTCTGACTTTCCTTAATTGTTTTGTATTCTTTGGCAGGCATTTCCTGATCTCTCTTTTTTCAGATTTAGTTACTGGGATGTTACTGTGTTCTTTTTCCTTTTTTTTTTTTTTTTTATGTTCCTTGAAGTCTTGGTTTGTTATCTTCACATCCAACAAAGCAGTCACCTCTTCCAGTCTTTACTAAGTGGCTTCAGGAGAAAATCATCTTCACTACAGAATGGCGAGGAATTCTGAAGCCCTCAGACCTTTTCTTTGAATGATGCCACTCCTCTCACCTTTATCCTTCTTAGGGGTTGTGAGTATTTTTACGATTATACACCTTCCTTTGGTTGCATGCCCCCCATTCATTTCCCCAGGGGCAGCATTCTGAAAAATTTGTTTTCCTTCCAATCCTTCAGAGTCAGACTGGCTTTCTGCCTGAGACACTTGGGTTGCAGGAGTGCACTGAAGAAGCAGGTTCTGTTCAGCGCACCTGTGCTCTCATTTTTGCTCCAGTAGTGTGCTGAACTTTTTGTGCAAGGCTCTTAAGCTTCCACAAGGCATTCTCACTCGTAGGTTGTTGGGCCATTACAGCTTCACGGCCCAATCAGGGCTAGCTGGTCTGCCCCAGCTAGCAGTCTGGGCTTCTTATGTTGGAATACCTATGAAGCATAGTGTTTGCCTTTGGGAAAGAGCTGTGCTCTTACTATGTTGCTGCTCTGAAAGCCATACTTGACCGTCGTCAGCATCCTTTGAGATCAAATGACCGACATCAGTTCTGAAGAGTCTTTTCTTCTCCACAATTTTCCCACATTGTGCGTCTTTGCTCACAAGCAGGGTAGTACCAGTTCTCCAAACACAGTCTGACCTCCAAGGTGGAGCAGGGAGAACTTTTGTCAGCACATGCTCGGTGCTGTTTTTTGCAATAACATCTGCCAGAATGGGTCATCTTCATGTCCCACAACTGCTCCTCTCCTGATGATTTCAAGTAGACTGGCCCTTTTAGCCGACTACTTCAGACTCTCATATCAGCCCCCTCATTTAAAAAAAAAATGGTAAAGGCACTTTACAGCACTGCTATCTGCCACTCCACCATATTCATTTTATGATAGCTAAATTAAGCTAACATACACATCACTGTGCGTGCTGTTCTTTGTGGTAAGAACCCTAAAAATTTACTTGTAGCAATTTTCAGAAATACATCATTATTTTATGGGGTTTTTGTTTTTTGTGGTTTTATTTTGTTTATTTGTTTGTTTGTTTGTTTGTTTAGGGTCTCACTCTGTAGTTCAGGTTGGCCTTAAACTCATTATGTAGCCCAGGCTGGCCTTGAACTCATGGTGCTCCTCCTGCCTCAGCCTCAGAAGTGCCGAGACTGTAGGTATACACCACCATGCCCAGCTCAAGAATACATCATTAACTATAGTCACCATTTTCTGTGTGTACATCATCTCTTGAGTTCATTACAACTGTGAAATTGAAATTTTGTGTCCTTTGACTAACATCTTTTAAACTCGTCATTTCACCCTGCATCTGGTATCATCATTCTACTCTGCATCTATGAGTTTAATTTTTTACATTCTACATATAAGTCAAATTGTGTAGCAGTAGTATTTTGGGGGTTGGGAGGCTGGTTTATTTCACTTAAAGTCCTCCAAATACATCCATGTTGTCACAGATGATAGGATTTCTTTCTTTTTTATGTCTGATTCTATTGTGTTCATATGAGCACATTTTCCTTATTCATCTGATGTTGGACATGTAGGTTGATTTATGTGAGTCACTTCCCCGACACAGGAATATCCTACCCTTAAAAACTAAAGGAGAGGTTTATCTGGCTCATGATTTCGGAGGGTTCAGCCCAAGGTTGGCTGTCTGCAGACAGAACGAGCACGGTGGAGGGACCTGGCAGAGGAGAGCTACCCAACCCATGGCAGCCGGGAAGCAGAGGAGGGAACAGCACCAGAAAGGAAGGGGCCGGGGGCCGGATATATATATTCTGCCCAAAAAATGTAAACACACTTCAGGAAAAGAAAAATAGTATGGTCTTTTTTAAACAGATGGTGTTACCCTCATATGGGGGACCTTACAGGATGTCGTCTATCACAAAAACCCACTGCAAATTTTTGGATATGCCCACAAAAGCAAAGGTAACAAAAGCAAACATAGACAAAATTATATAAAGACAAAAGCTTCTACACTGCAAAGGAAATGGCTAACAGAGCAAATGGTTAACTTACAGATTAAGAGAAAATATTTTCAAACCATACATCTGACATGAAATTAATATCTAAAATATATATGGACTTCAACTGACATAGGAAGAAAAGATAGAACAGGGCAAAAGATACCATTCTCAAAAGTACATAAATGGTTGGTTGTACACAATGGAGTTGTGTTGCCACTGCCAAGGAATAGGGAATCCATTCTTTGGAAGGTGAGTGTGGTCTGTCCCATTGCTTTGGGAGCTTTGCTCATGTGGTTTGGGAGCTTTGCTCCTGTGGTTTCTATAAACCTTGCTCAGAGCCAGTGCTACCGGCATCTCTGCAAGTCCTGACTCCCGAAACTCACAGGTCTATTCTGTTTCATTAGTCTGTGTCTGTTTATGCCAGTACCATGCTGGTTTTATTACTATAGCTTTGTAGTATATTTTGAGGTCAGACTGTTGCCTCCAGCTTTGCTGAGTTTATTCAAGGTTGGTTTGACTATGGAAATTTTAAGACTTCTTTTCAATTTCTGTTAAAAAGGTCATTGGACTTTTAATAAGGATTATATTGAATCTGTTGCTCACTATGAGTAGTACTGACATTTTAAATATATTAATTCTTTCAACTCATGAATATTGTATATTTATTTGTGTCCTTCATTTCTTTCATCAATATCTTATAGTATTCAATGTGCAAGTCTTTCACTTCCTTAAATTTATTCCTAAGTATTTTTTTTCTTTTGTACCTGTTATAAATGGGAGTTTTCTTAATTTATTTTTCAGATGGGTCTTAGCATATAGTAATGCTACTGGTTTTTTTGGTTTTTTGTTTTCGTGGTCTGAAACAATGTTTCACTGTGCAGTTTAGATTATCTTGAACTCACTTTGTTGCCCAGGCTGGCCTCAGACTCACAGTGATCCTCCTGCCTCAGCCTCCTGAGTATTAGGATTACAGGCATATGCCACCACACCTGTCTGCTAATGATTTTTATATGTCAAATTTTGTATCCTGCAACTTTACTGAATTTATTAGTTTTAACAGTTTTTTTCTTGAGGAATCTTTAGAGTTTTCTGTATATAATATGTCATTTGTAAATAGACAATTTAAATTCTTCTTTTCCAATTTGGATGTCTTTTTTTTTTTCTTGCCTAATAGCTGTGGTTAGAACTTTCATTACCATATTAAATAGAAGTGGTGAAAATGGGTAACCTTGTTTTGTTCTTGTTCTTTTTTTTTTTTTTTTTTTTTAAATTCAACACTTTGAGCATATCATCCTACTTTCTCCTGGTCCATAATGCTTGGTCTGAAAAATCCACTGTTAGCTTATTGGAACACCCTTATATGTTATTGGCTTCTTTTCTCTTACAGGTTTTAAAATCCTTTTTTTCCCTGTGATCTTCCTTCCCTCCCTTCATTCTTTGTGGGTTTTTTTTTTTTCTTCAGTGCTGGGATTTGACCCCAAGGCCTTGTGCGTGCCAGGCAAGCATTGTACCACCAAACTGCATCCCCAGTCCTATTATTTCTTTCAGTGATCTTTTTACCTTTTACTGTCACTTTTCTTCTTGAGCTTTTATAACTGAGTACTCTTTTGATGTTGTCCCATAAATCCTGCAAATTTCATTCTTTTTTTCTCTTCTGTATATTTTCAAATAACCTATCTTCTAAATCATAGATTCTTATGTTTGATCAGTTCTGTTGGTGTTCTCTATTGCATTTTTCCACTTCATTCACTGTATTTTTCAGCTCCAGAATTTGATTTTTAGAAATAACTTCATCTTAGTAAAATGTACTGTTTTGGTCATTTATGTTTTCCTGGTTTTCTCTGAACAAAATGGAAGTAAGAGAGGGTGGAAGAGAAGGGAAGGAGGAGGAGGAGGAAGGAAAGGAATAGTTTCTACCTTTCTTAATCTTCACTGATCCTTCCTAAAAACAGGTAAGACTTTTAAGTCCTTTGTTAGTCAGGTCGTGAATCTCCAATTTTTTAGGGCTCGTTACTGGTCTTTATTTTGGTCCTTTTTTTATGGTCATGTTTCCTGGTTTTCTTATTGTTGCTTGCTTATTTGTCTGTTCATTTTTGTCCTTGTGGCCGTTCATTGGTGTCTGTACATTTGAAAATGTAAGGATTTATATTCTAGTCTTTACAGACTGGCTTTGTCTGGGAAAGCCCTTCACCAGTCACCTCTTCCAGAAATTCTGGGCACGCCTGACAGTAGTTGGGCAGCCCTGGCACCTGGGTCAATCAGTGGGTCCCCTGGAGTCAGAAGCCTGGGGCTGCTAGGGTTAACCTGGTGGTAGATAAACAGATTAAGTGCTAGGCCGACCTAGAACCTGGGGCTAACCGTAAGGCACTGACCTAGAATCTGGGGCCAATGAAGGACTGCCTTGCACTGAGTTTTACTGAGACAAACCTGGTTTCAGAGTCTAGGCAAAGTCCAGTGCTCATTTCTCTCTTCCTTCCTCCGTGCAGAGGGTACTTCTCTCCATGCTGTTCTGCCTGGATTTGAGAGGAGGTGACACAAGTAATATAAAACTGCCATTCTTACCCTTGTCAGTGTGTCTTTATTTCTGTGCTCTGCTTGTGTGCTTTAATATCTCACCTGGTTTCCTTATCTCTTGTGGAGATGTTTTCACAAGTGGATTGATGTTTATGGAGGACAAGCACTGGAAATCACTATTCTAACACCCTGCCAACATCCTGCTGGAAGGCCTTTCTTAATTCTTTTCCTTGTTCTACTGCACATGGTATTTCCCCTGTCATAATCATTATTGCATTTTTCATGATTTGTTACCTTCCTACCAAATCTTAAGCTCCTTGTAAGCATGGACCCAGCACCCAAAATAGTGACTAGAATATAGTAAGCAGTTGATACATAGTAAGCAAGTAGGAGAGTGTTATATAACTTGTCCCAAGCCTCTGATGAGTTTCAGAGCCTGCTTTCCTACCTGCTTTTACGCTCCCAGAGTTCTTGTTCTTTTCTCACATGAGCAGAGACAGACTCAACTCCCAAACAGGCTTTCAGATCTGACTCTCTGCTGCCTGGGCCTTTCTTGCTTTTGATATTTCTGTCTTTTTTATTTCTTGCAGTGTGGTACAGATTCTCCTTGCTGCTGGGGCTGACCCGAACCTTGGGGATGATTTCAGCAGTGTCTACAAGACTGCCAAGGAGCAGGGAATCCATTCTTTGGAAGGTAGGTGTGGTCTGTCCCATTGCTTTGGGAGCTTTCCTCCTGTGGTTTCCATAAGCCTTGCTCAGAGCCAGTGCTACCGGCATCTCTGCAAGTCCTGAATCTCTGACAACTCGTGGATAACCCAAAGGCCTTACAACAGATGTCTTTCACAGTCCCTCTGGCTCTAAAGTATTATCATTTCAAAAATGTTGGGGAAGGTTGAGTTCATGACCTAGTCAGAGGCAATACACATTTCAGGTGATGTTCTCTGACAGTCCCTCGGCCTGGGAACCCTCAGATGAGTAGATAATTAAGCAGATTTCAGTAAAATAATTGGAACAACTGTAGGGAACATCTACTTGCTCCTTTTGTACTTCCTGCAGACATACCCTCTCCTGGAGTAAGAAAACAGCCTCGCTGGTTTCCTCAATTTCAGAAGTCCCTAAACTGAGTGCTGTTTTTTCATTGTGTACAACCCTGTCTCTGAGACTGGTCTGTTGCCTTACTGTATGACCCAGGACAAATAGTGGACCTTTTTATGCCTTGATATCTGTGCTTGTAAGGTGGTTTTGACATCAGTGCCTCCTCTGCAATGTTGTATACGTGACTGTTGAGATTTCAGAAGAGGCAATGCACCGGGGCTCAGCCACTTGTTTGTTGGAAGGCACCTGGGCAGGTCAGTCTGTGTTGCCTCTACCAAGTAGTTCTTCCAAAGTGGTGTGGAGAAGAAAGTATGTTGCAGATAGAAATGAGAATTTTGCATTTGAGCTTTTGATTGTATAGACAACTGTCCCTACTTCCTGCCCACTGTCCTGGATCACTCAGAGAACCTGAGAGCGCCCTGAGACTTCCAGCAGCAGGACCACTGAACAGTGGCTGCTTTCAGGTTGGCAGTGATGTCGCGAGGATGGAAAACCTTGCTGAGCACCTGAGGATCAGAACATGGACTCTGGGCAGATTCAGTGAAGGGGAGCAGGGCATTCACCCCTCGGGGCTGTTAGTGAGGCCACCAGCCTGACATGGGCAAGTGTGGCCCAGAGTAGAAGGTTATTGGTGACCCTGGCCCAGAGTAGAAGGTTATTGGTGACCCAGAGAAAACGTTTTTCCAGTTACTGGCAGGAGGATGTCCAGGAGCATCAGGGTGCTGCTGCCCAGATGCAGTGTGAGTCACCCGCCC
Organism: Chinchilla lanigera; assembly: GCF_000276665.1. Classification (NCBI taxonomy): domain Eukaryota; kingdom Metazoa; phylum Chordata; class Mammalia; order Rodentia; family Chinchillidae; genus Chinchilla; species Chinchilla lanigera. Next base: position 19,025,897 of record NW_004955414.1, read on the forward strand.
CTGCCTTTCCACCTCTCTAAACCTGGTGCTGTCGAGGCCCCGTCCTCCACAAAACTCCTGTCCATGGCAGTAACTGCAGGCTGCCCTCAGTTGTTCTTCTGAATGTTCCCTAAATCTTGCCGTTTACCATGGTTATTTGTACTCATGTCTACCCATGTGTCTCCCAGATGACAGTTCCATGTGCAGGCCATGACCTGTGCCTCCTTGGGTTCCCCACTGAGCTCGAGAAATTATGTTCACTTTATGTTCCAAACAGAGAAGAGTTTCAGAAGTACCAAACTTCCCTGTATTTGCTGCCTAGTATGTGAGAACTTGTTTATGAGCTGTCTCCTGCTCATCCACACATACCATCCTTCCTCAGCTCTGTCAGGCATCTCATCAAAAGCAGGGAGAAACATTTGTGAGGCAGAGTTAGGAAGGACAGTGGGGATTCTTTGAGTGTCTTCTCATCTGTTCTCAGGATCCTAGCAGGGCTCAGGAAATATTTTTTATTTCATAGAATCTCAGAGGTCTGAGATCATCTAGTCCAGTTTCTGCTGTCATGTTGGTCTCCACAGCCTATTTTTAAGTTTTGTTGCTTTGTGTTCTAAAGCTTCTCCACAGGTCAGTATTCATATTCAGCGTTCTGGATCGGTGGTCAGCAGTCTTTCTCAGGAAAGGGCCAGATAGTAGACATTTTGTGAACCAGTTGCTCTCAGTTGTGACTACTCACCTCAGTCATTTAAGGCAGGAGCGGCCATACATAATAAAGAAACAAGTTAAGAATAGATGTGTTTCAATAAAACTTTACAAAAATAGGCAGCAGCCTGGTTTGGCCCATTCACTGTAGTTTGCCAGTCCTGTTCTAGATCTTTTCTATTCTTTTTTTTTTTCCCTTATCTATTATTTTTCCCTTTTAACCAACGTCCTCTGAATTCTTTTTCATTCTTATGTCAGCCAGCCTACGTTCTAAGTAGGTAGGCAGACAAAAAAAAAATGGGAAAGGCTATCATGTCCTTCATGAAATAAAAACAAAAACACTAACTGTTTTGTATGATCTGCAAATTTAGTGATAGGCTTTCTGTACATTCACTTATTTATTAAGAATTATTTATTGGTAACATTCCTGTATACCAGGCACTGGTGAGTTAGATAGACAAGATCAGTGCCAACATGGATTAAAGTGTTCGTAAGAGCACAGTTACCTAGAGTCCTAGAGCACACGATCAGGATGATTTTGATGCATGATTCAGATTTCATAGCTGTCATCAGCCAAAATTCCTTCCTTCCCATCCTCCATTTCTCCATTTTGTCCATAAAATTATAAGAAATATTTTCAGATTTGCTGAAGTAAAAAATGGATTTAGCATTTCTCTTACTTTCTTGCCCCAGTAACCTTTTCCAAAAAGGAAATTAGGTTACTCTGCCATGTTAATGTCTTGTTCTCGAGGAACCTACTCTGATGCCCAGCAATCACCGAAGTGTTTAAGAACCATTATAAGAAATACATTCTAGAATTTTGTCAGGAATCATTGATCATCTCACTGTAGCTTGGAAGATCTACCCTCTGTACTTTTGTACACTGTTTCTACCAGCATATTTTTCCAGGTCTGAGGGTTGGTTGTGTACTGGTCTCTGCTTTTTTATTCTGAGAGATGGATAATAACAGTCTTTAAGAATCATCCCAGTGCTCTCTGCTCTCTTTACCAGCTTGGTCTCCTCCTTAACCATGTTTTATCTTTCCTTTTTCCAGCTAAGGATAACTCTTTCTTTCTTCCCTTCTACCAGTGTTCACTGACTGCCTTCTGTAAGCAAGGCACTGTGCAGATAACTGGGTCGTCCTCACTGATAAAGTAGACAGAAACATGTGAATCCATGGTTCTCTGTTCTTTGGGTTGCACTGACTTTTTTGTGGGATGTTACCTGACTTATTTGGGTGTATGAGGAGGGTAAAATGAAATGAGGTGTGTCCGCCTTACTGGAGTGTGTGTAGGCATCACAGGAAAGCTCTACACTTAGGATTACTGGCCATCCTTCCCTATTGAAATATAGTCAGTGCCAAAGTTCATCAAGTTCACTTATTTTCTAATAGATATTTCTGTGGGCCTCAGGCTAACGTTAATACTGAGGGAAGGTGGTAAGTTGTAGTTTGCTCTTAGCAAGAGCTCTCTACCTCTAGTAGTACATCTTTCATCTACCTTAACAGCATTATTGTGAAGATCAAGAGATGAAACACCCATATGGGTTGTAGAGTACTCTACAGTTGTGCTTAGTAGTTCCATTTAGTTATAATTCAGCATGTAGTTACTCTTCTAGATGCTGAAAATACATAAATGAACATACATGGTCTAGCCCTCAGCAGTTCTCCTAGTCAAGTGAAAAGATGACCTGTGAGCAAGGAATCACAGTATTGAGTGGTAAATGCAAAGGTAGCTCCACAAAGAAAGAAGGCAGCACTGAGAGAGGTAGTGGTGAGCTCTTTCTGGGAGCAGGGGTATCTGGGATGTGTCACAGGGTAAGTAACTTCTAATTGAATCTCAAGGTTGAGTTGCAGATTGCCAGGCTAGCTAAGAAGGACAGATCTTCCGGGCATAGGGAACAACAGGCCCAGAGAGGTAAGGTGGAGAGAGGTGCTAGCCTGTAGCATCATCTGCCACAATTTTGAGAACAGTAAGTTGGAGAGGGAAGGTTACCCATGGAAAGGACCTTGTAAGGCAGCTCTGGGGAGCTCACACTGTATTCCGAAAGCCACTGAAGGAGTTTCAGCAGGAAATACTGGATTTACATTTGCATCTTAGATGAGCCATTTGACAGAATAGAGGAGAATTTGGAAGGGAGAGGTTAGCATTGGTTCTTGACCTCTTGGGAATGATGGACCCCTTGTAGAATCCGAGGAGAAGCTGTGTTCCTCTCCCTCAAAATGCACTTCATATTTCTGGTGGGTAATACAGAGGCTCTTTAGAAATGGAGAAAATTCATGTTAGGAAGATATAAAGAGGTTGAGTACTCAGTGAATTGTGTAATGCTGAGGAAAAGGATATGCCGTGGCGACACTTCAGTTTCTGATTTGGGTAGGCAATTGAGTATGTGGATCCAGAGTTTAGAGGAGTCTGGTAGAGATTTAGAAGTCACCAGCATTTGTGTGGGAATTGGATGTAACTGAAATTGCTCTGGGAAAGGTGTTAAAGTGAGGGTGTAAGAGAATTACCAGCATTTACAGTGTGAAGAAGAAAGAAGATCCAGACCGGGAATGTAAAGGTATCAGACATTTTGTGTCTTTTCTGCCTGTTGAGAACAAACAGAACTGGGAAAAAAGATCTTTGTGGCCCGTGCCTAATGCACCCCTTCTCCTGTCTCACATATAAGTACCGTTCCTTAGCATGAGCCCGCTCAAGCAGGTACACTATGGACTTGCCCACTCTTGCAAAGGTGGGTGTTTCTGAGTAGCAGGCAGGCTTGCTGGTTGTACAGGCACCCCAGGAATACTTGGTGTGGATATCTCCTTGACCTTACTGTTCTTTCCATTCTCTGCAGCCCTCCAAGTGGCATCTTCAGAAGTAAGTTGAGTTTCACTGACTGGCTGTGTGATCTTAAGCAAGTGACTTAAAATCCTTGACTTTCAATCTTCGTCTGTTACATAGGAATACCAATACCTGTTTTATTGGATTGTGTGAAAGATTAGAGATAATCACATATATGTAAAACACAGTGACATTGAACGAAGACTTGTCCTGTGGAAGTGTGCTTTGGCTCAGTTAAGGGAAGAAACTCACTTAGGAGGTAGTGAGCAACTCACACTTCACAGGCTGCTGCATTAGTCTGCCTGTCGGGGATTCTTGTCCGGGGTCAGTGGATAATATTATATAGCCTCCAAGGTTCCTGCCAGCTGTATGATTTCTAAAGTTCTAAAAGCTGTTGACTCTGGAGCCAGACGTGGTGGCACACAGCTGTAATCCCAGCACTCAGGAGGCTGAGGCAGGAGGATTGCCACAAGTTTGAGGCTAGCCTGGGTTATATAGTAAGTTCAAGGCCAGCCTGAACTACAAAACAAGATCCTGTCTCCCAAAAAATTAAAATTAAAAAATAAAAGCTGTTGGCTCTTTATCAGAGCAAGTACTATACTTAGAAGAAATAGGATTTAAGCTAGTCTTTGGGGTTAAAGAGGAAGGTCAAAAGAAAAATTTTGAAAGCAGTGGACACAGCTTGGGCAGAGCCATCTGAGTGTGAAGGGAGCATGGGGATCATGGCTGTCTCTCTGCCAGCTCATTCCCCAGTCTTGACTGCGTTCTCTTTGATGCCTTGAGCCCCACCCATGCCGCTCCAGGAGAGTTCCACTTGTGGCTGGCTGATGGGTGGTGGGCCCCAATCCTCAGGTGGAAGATGCAGTAAATTAGTAGTAACAGTAAACAAGTCGCCCAGCTTGGGATGCCGCTGGCTGCTTATAAGTAACTGTTATAAACATCAAATGTCTGGGACTGTCAGAAATGCAAGTGAGCTCTCTGAGTGCCTCTCATATGTACAATTAAAACAATAAAACACGGCAGAAACGTGGCTAGAGCCGGCTATAAATCAACTTCTCTTCTCAGCTTCAAATGGCAGCTGAATAAAGATGAGCCCTGCAGACGCTGGGTTGGCATATGGCCCTTCTGGGGGTAGAGGGCCTGCTTTACCAGGCTGGACCTGCTAGGGCCAAACTCATCTCTCTGAGAGCACCTTTCCCCCACAACTCCAGGGGCTGCGGGTCCTGGCCTGCTCCAGCTGACCTCCCCATCTCTTGTCTTCAGATGGGGGACAGGACGGTGCAAGCTGGCTCATCACAAACCAGTGGACAAGTGCCCTGCAGTTCAGGAGGTGGCTAGGAGTCCCCACTGGCGGTAATGGAACTGCTCTCTACGCTAATATTTCTCCCTCTCCCCAGGAGTGGTCTCACCTGATTAGTTCATCTCCTCAGTATATGTTAAGCACCATGTGCCCAGCTCCACCCAGGCCCACAAAGAGAATGTATGTTGCTGAAGAGCGGAAACTGAGATAAGAGCACCGAGGTTCCCAAGGGAATGGGACTCTCCTAGAGAGCTTGTTAAAATGCAGATTCCTGGGCCCCACCCCCAGACAGTCAGTGGGTCTAAAGTGAACCTGAGGTTTTGCATTTATACCAGGCTCCCACTGTCTGAGTGGCACAATCTAGACTACAGGTGTTAATTTCAGTCTTGTGCTTAAACGGCTTAAAAAACTCATCTGAGCCTTCATTTCTCTAAAAGAGATCTTATTTTGTTACTTTCAACTTTACTCCTAGATTCGTAAAAAAATTAGGATTAAGCCAGGCATGGTGGCACATGCCTGTAATCCCTGCACTCAGGAGGCTGAGGTAGGAGGATCGTTGTGAATTCGAGACCAGCCTGGGCCACAAAGTGAGCTCAAGGCCGGTCTGAACTTTATAGCAAGACCCTGTCTCAAAAAGACCAAAAAAAGATTAGGATTAGAGGTCCCATTTAACCAAGCTATTCCCCTTCTAGGTATTTTCCCAGAAGAATTAAAAATATCATACCACAGCAATATATGTGTACCCATGTTTATAGCAGCACAATTTGTCATAGCAAAATCTTGGAAACAATCCAAATGCCCATCAGCTGAGGAGTGGATAAAAAGATGTGGTATTTTTATACAATGGAGTATTACTCAGCTATAAAAAAGATAAACTCAAGGCTATAGGTAAATGGATGCAACTAGAGACCATACTGATAAGTGAAATAAATTAGACCTGCATGTGTAAACACTGTATTGTCTCCCTAGTATAAGAACCTGAAAGTGTAAATAAAATCTGAAAGGTACAGTAGATATTGTGAAAGGGAAAGAAACTGCTCAATAGGAAAGAACAACTGAATGAGAAAAAGGAGAAAAGAAGGAAAGGGAAAAAAAAATATATATATATATATACGTAAGATAGCTAAGATAATTGTACTATTAATTTCGATTGATTTATTGAAAAGAACAGTTAATGTTTGTTTGATCAACCTTTCATACCTATACCTGGTAAACTGAGCAACTACTTTGAAGATAGCAATAACTAGTATAAAAACTATTGTTGATTTCCTCTCATCTTGTTTTGAAATTCTGTATCATTTTTATAGTTTTAGTGTTGTTTTGTTTTTGTTCTTGTTTTTTTCTCTTTAAAATTTAAAAAAAAAAACAAAACTTATCCCCCAGAGAAGCTATGTGCTAAGCCATGATAGTGTGAGTGTACACAACTTAATAGCTGTGACACCTGGAGCAGCGTCATGTACTTCTCAGAGATTCTTTCTCCTATTTGCAATATAAAAGATATTAAGAGAGTGAGAGGTACTACATTTACCACTTACATAAAACCTAGAATGTAAGCCGGGCATGATGGTGCGTACCTGCGATCCCAGCACTCAAAAGGCTGAGGCAGGAGAATTGCCACGTGTTCAGGGCCAGCCTGGGCTACACAGTGAGGTCAAGGTCAGCCTGAACTGCATAGTGAGACTTTGTCTCAAAAAAGAAAAGAGCATAGAAGGAATTCCATGAATGTAAACCTCTGTTCTCCACTTTTGCTGCATCATCATCACATACTCTCATGGAACTTCATTCAGATCTTTGACCCAGCCTTCCAAATGCTTTTTCCTGATAGCAAACTGTCAGCCTTAAAGTAGACAATAGAATCTGAGGAATAGTTTGACTGTTACCTAACTCTGTGACCTGGGGCAGTTCTGTATTTCAGAGCTGGTTTTCTCATCTGTAGAGAATAGTATTTCCTATCCCATAGGTTTGTTGTCAGAATCAGTTGAAGTACTTATGAAAGCACTTGAAAGATACAAGGTATCATGTAAATGTAAGATGCTCGCAAGAATGGCAATTAATGATGAAGATTGAAGATCTGACTGAAACAGTATTTGACGGGTCCAGTCAGAGGTACAGATAACAAGAATTAGCAGTTCTCAAAGAAAAGACTCGCTGGCTGAAACAGTCAAGAAAATAAAATAGTACTTGAGCCTCACATCTAAGGAAGATTGAGGGAGCTGCATGGAAGGCTAGTAGTTGGGTGCAGGTAGATGGGAGTAAAGAATACTATGTCCATAACCACCAGGGGTGGAAACAGAGAAGTTGGGTTCTGGGCTACTAAGTGAACATGTTAGGGTGCAGCCTCCACACAGATGCAGTCTAAAGAGTGACGAGCTATACAGATGCAGCATTAATACACTGGGGCCAGGTCCAGTATGCCTGGATCTGTCCTTCAGACAGAGTTGATCTTGAAAGTCCTAGAGGGGAGGGCATTGCAGGAACTGACTCCTTCCAGGTTGGAGAACTGGGGAGAAGACAAGGTCACCCAATGTGACAACTGCAGCAATAGCTAGTAACATTCATTGGCGCTGTGTGTGCACAGCAACCCTCTGATGTTGACACGACAGGAAACTGAGGTAGAGTAGTCATGTCAGATGCCAGCAGAGCTGTCTTCTACTCTTAGATAGAACCCAGTGACCATATCACCCTCCCTGTGCCCTTACTGAGTCTGCTGAGAACCTCGGGCCTGTTCAGAGGGCTGGGAATCTACCAAGTCAAAAGCAGTTCAGGCCAGTGTGATGGTTGATACATTGTGTCAATTTGAGAGGTTTAGAAGCTTAACTAAGTAACTCAGATATCCTGGGGTGTGGAGGACCAGCTCTTACCCTCTAGGATGATATTCATTGTGCCTTTACACTCTAGGATGATGTTCATCGTGTCAACTTGAGAAGTTTAGAAGTTTAACTAAGTGACTCAGCAGAGGGCCAGGATCCTCTCTTTGTAAACAGCTGGAGCCTGTGCAAGAGAAGGGTACCCAGATGGTGTGAGTGCTACACCCACCCTGGGGCAGGTAGCTTGCTTCTCTTAAAAGGGAGGGAAAGAAGCTTGTTGTCCCTTTTTGCTCTTGTTGCTTTTGCTATCTTCCGCCGCCATGAACCCCTGTGCCATACCACCCTGCCTTGGAGCCAGCTGATTACAGACTGAAACCTCCACACACTGTGAGCTAAATAAACCTTTCCTCTTTTAACTTTGGGTGTTGGGTATTTTGTCCCAGCAAGGAGAAAAAAGTAACCAAGACAGCAAGTTATTCTTAATATTGTTCTTGCCTCTTCTTCATCCCATCCAGGCCCCTTAGAGTCTCATCATACCTCCAGGGTCAGTGATTCTGTGTGTCACTGCTCAGTAGTACCAGCCAGTGTAGAATCACCAGGGTGGACAGTGCACTGTCACTCCATCAGGGCTTTTGGCCAGCTTCAAAATTAAATCTCGCAGCTAGGGAGGTTGTTTCCATTTGTTTTTAGGTCTCCAAATATGCTTGTGTGCCATGTGCATGTGCATGTATATGTGTATTCTAAAAGAGAAGGATAGACTAGTTGACATGTTTTATTAAAAAGAATAAATTTGATGCATTTATAAAAATAAGAGAAAGTGTGATGGGGTGGCAAAGAAGTAGTCTTGTGATTTTTAACTGATTTACATATTTTGTGTATAAATATTTTTTCATCAAAAGTTCCAAATCAGGGATGGGTCCCACACACCACACAAAATATATTAGAGACATTTATATGGATAGCAGGAAGGGAGACAGAGGGCTGAAATTTTCCAGGCACCCAGTGATTGATGGGGGCTGAGGCTCCCCCTGACGCTTTATTGAGTTTCCGATGATTATCTCTCGCTGAGACATTTTTTACAGATGACGGTCGAGCTGTCACAATGGACCATGGGGGAAAAAAACCCAACAATAATAACACTTTAATCTTTTTACTGCACTGCTCCCTAGTATCTCAGATTCATCTTCCCTGACGCACGCAGTTCATTATTCTGCCCCTCCCTGGATGGGAAATAAAGGAAAATAAATATATATGTAGACATACTTACCCACATACATACACACACACAGAGTATATAAAAGAGACCACCTCAGAAGCAGAGAGGGGTAGAATTTATTGTTCTTTTTCCAAGTGTTGAGGTTTATTAGTAGAGATGCTGGGTTGGCTGAGAATTGGCTATTAATTACAGCATTTTGTATTTGTTTTTTATTGCAAGTTTTTAACATCTTGAAGAAAAGGCAGAGGAGAGGCAGGCAGGTGCAGAGATGGGGAGCACTAAGGGACCGAGATGGACCAACCAGGTAGCACAGCTGCTAAGAGGCAGAGGGAGTAGCTCTTTCCTCTTGCTGCTGGCCTGTCCCAGAGGATCCCTGGAGCTAAAAGAATACTGCTTTGGTTAGGATGAGGGACAGATGTGAGGAAAGGAATGAGCCCAGGGTAAAAGATGCATCAGAGAAGTCCAGACACCTCTGCGCGTGTTACTCCATGCAAGTTAGGAGAGGTGGGAAGTAGAAGGTGTTCAAGCAGTTTGGATAGGTCTGTAGATAACAGAATAGCAGGGTTAAGAGTTTGTCCCGCATTTTAGTCTTAATGATGAGAAGGTGAGGTGTAAGCTCTGGAAAGCCCTACCTGGCTCAGTAGTCAAAAGGGAGGGGTCCTGGACCAAAGCGGATGCCACACTGACCGGCGAGGGTTATACACAAGAGCACCAGAGCCTGTCTTCTCCAAGTTCCTTGACAGCCTTCCTGGTCTACCTCTCCTTTTCATGAGTGAGAGAGAAGATGAGTCCCTTCTTGTGTCTGCAGTGGAATAGCTGCTAACTCAGTCTTCCTTTTCCTTCATCAAACCTCTTCTGAGTTGCTGTTGTGTGCCAGCTCCCATGCTGTACTACTAGGAAGAGCAGGATCGTCTTTATAAGGAGAAAGCTTCTGGTCCATGGGCAAAGAGCGTGGTGCCCGTGAGAACCATTTTGAAATGGGCTGGTTCTCTAGCCATAAGCCAGCCTAGGTGAGCATGCGTGCCTTTGCTGAAAGGATGAAGAGATCTAGAGATACAGGTACAGTGCCTGTCCTTCAAGAACTTATTTTCTGCTTGGAGAGATAAGCTTAACACTCATTCACTAAATAAATATTTGTCAAGCACTGCTGTATTCAAGATTATATATACATAAGACAATTTAAGAATATACAAGACTATGTTAAGAGAAAATATTGGTAAATTTGAAGGAAACTAGACATTTCTAGAGCACAAAGAGGGAAAGGGCATCATGAAATAAAACTACTTAAGTCATAAACTGTGGGTAAAATGTAAATAAATAAAAGAAAGACATAATGTAGCCATGTGATCAAATAGAAAAAAAGATTGTAAGTCCTTAGAGTTGAACAGACCAACTCAGTTATTGACTACTAGTATGACTTCATGTTACGTAACCTCTCTAAATCTCAGTTTCTTTACTTATCAAGTAGGACTAATAATTTGGCGGCCTAGTATGGTTCTTGTGAAGAAAATAATTGTAAAGTTTCTGGAACAACTGGCACACAGTACATATTCAGTAAATGGAAACCACTGGAATTATATTTTTAGTTCTCTGAGTCTCAGAGAAAGATTCTTGGTCTTGGGATTTTAGCCTTTAGGTATCACCTGTGACACTCCACAGAGTATGAAATAGGCTCCCTGCCTTTCTCCAGGGTTGGTGCTAGGGGTGGTCCTAGCCAGAGTTAGGATGATGTCAAGAAGCGAAAAGGTGTAATAATAAATGTGTTACCATTTGCTGAGTCCTTAACTACATGCCAGGCGATAGCCTTAGCACCTTACACACATTTTTAAACATAACAACTTTATTGAGATTTGATTCATGTTTTATACAATTCACCATGTGAATTATCTCGTCTACTAGTTTATAGCATGTTCACAAAAGTTGTGCAATCATCACAGTCAGTTCTAGAACATTTTCATCATTTCATAAAGAAATCCTGTATACGTTATGATACTCCATTTCCCTTTAACTACACTCAGTCCCTAGCAACCAGTATTTTCTGTCATTATAGATTTGCCTAATGTAGACATCCCATATAAATGGACTCATATAATACATGGTCATTTGTAATTGACTTCTTTTATTTAGCATAAAGGTTCATCCATGTTGAAGCATATATTAGTACTTCATTCCTTTTTATGGCTAAATAATATACTGCTGTATGGATATACCAGATTTTGTTCATCCTTTCATTGGCTTAGATGCATTTGATGTTATGAATAATGCTGCTATAAATATTTGTGTACAAGTTTTTATGTAGACACAATGTTTTTGGATTCTTGAGTATAATATTACTAGGAATAGAATTTCTAGGTCATACAAATAAGTTTTTAACCTTTTGAGGACATCCCTGACTGTTTTCCAAAGCATCTACACCATTTAACGTAGCTATATAGAGAGTACCAGTTTCTGTACATCTTCTCCAGCACTTATTCTTATCTTCTTGATTATAGCCAGCCCAGTAGATAGTGAAGAGGTATCTCATTGTGGTTTTGATTTGCATTTCCCTCAGGACCAGTGATGTTGGGTATCTTTTCATGTGCTTTTTGGCCATTTGTGTCTTATTTGGAGAAATGTCTTCTTCTGATCCTTTGTGCATTGTTGGATTAGTTTTGCTATGGAATCTTGTGAGGTAGGAGATGCTACCTCAACTATGCAAATAAAGAAACAGAATCTCAGTAATGTGAAGTATTCTGGCCAAAGCCACAGTGAATTTTACTTCCCAGTCCAACTCCAACCCCCATGCCCTTTCTAATACACAGTGCTGCTCCGTGAGGATTCATGGTAGCATCACCAGGGTCCTGTATAAGGGCCCTGAGAAGCAGGAAGGGAGCAGAGAAGGAAGTAGAAAATCAGTTGTAGAAATTCACCAGGGCCAGCTAGAAGAGGCCTATGAAAGGTCAACAGAAGAATGTGGATATATCTGGAGTTTCAGGATGGGAGAAGACACGTTAATTTTATTTTTTTCTTTTTCTTTTTCTTTTTCTTTTTTTTTTTTTTTTTTTTTTTGGTATTGGAAATTGAACTCGTGACCTCACACTTGCCAGGCAAATTCTTGTGCCACTGAGTTATACCCCCAGCCCAAAGACACATTAATTTTAAAATTGTCATTTCCTAGGTACAAATTCATTTCTGTGACTCTCACTAGATGGCATCATCTCAGATTTTCACAGCAACCCAGTTAATGTGCATTAATGTTCCTGTTTTACCAGTGAGAGGTTTATGGCCCAGAAAGATGACGTGATTTTCCAATGTAGGAAATTAGGATTAGAACCCAGGTCTCTCAGGCTCATAGTGATAGATTGTTTCAGAGATACTCTATGGAAGATTATTTTTATGTTATTTGTAGATTTACAATTTTTTTCTTTTAATGGTACTAAGGAACAAATCTAGGACATAGCACATGCTAGGCAAGTGCTCTATCACTGAGAGCTACATCCTCAGCCCAGCATTGAGGGTAGGGTTCACACTCTGTCCTCGTAGCCCAGGCCATGGAATATGCTTAATGTGATGGGTGAATAAGGACTACAGTAGAGTACATGGCATAAAAGGACTTAATTCCACCCGGGAATTTGGGGGAAAATATAGTATGTGTGAGGTTTTGGATAAGGGTCTTATCCCAAGATGAAAACTCTGCTCTAACTTTCTAAACATGGGGTTTGGAGTGAGCATTCTGCTACCCAGGCATCTTTGGCCTCCCTGGAGAAGGACCAGCCAACCTTGGTTCAGCCAACCTTGTAGTTTTCTGTTCCTCAGAGTGGGAAGGACCCTCAGACCATCTAGGCCAGTTGTGGCAAGCCTGTGGCACACGTGCTACAACAGGCTGTTTGTAGCATTAAAAGCTGTAAAAGGGTTACCATCACTGATCTAGGCCAGTGCTTCTCAGATTGTTCTGAGGAGCTCTGCAGTAGGCTTAGGCTTATTAAGCATGTCTCCATAGGCCTTGCCTTAGGACTCTGAATGGCTAGAGTGGGGGCCAGAGAGTTGATGTATTTTGACCACCTACCCAGATGATTCTGTCCCCACTAAAGTTTCAGAACCAATGATAAAAAAAAAAAAAATCTTTTCTACTTTAAAAACAGGGAGTTTAGGGCACAAAGGGATGAGCCATGTATCAAGTTAATAAAAAAGCCAGTCTTGAACTCAGTTCTCTGAGTTGTCAGTCTACTATTCTTGCTGATCCCATACTACTTCGTTTAGTTTAGTTTAGCTTAATTTAGTTTAGTTATTTTGATTTTTTGAGACAGGATCTCACTATGTAGTTTAGCCTGGCCTTGAACTCACTTTGTGTCCCAGGCCAGCCTCGAACTCTTGGCAGTCCTCCTGCCCCAGCCTACCAAGTGCTGGGATTACAGGTGTGCACCACCACACCCGGCTACATAGTTTATTTTAAAAAGCTGTTGCATACCCATAGCTTTTGTTATCCTAAATCTAAAGTCCTTTTGGAATTAGGGGTTAGAAGGGTCTAGGACCCCTTGAAGAGACAGGAATGGCTGGCTAGGAAGAGAAGCAGGAGCCTGGGCCTGTCTTCCCCTGCGCTGTCTTTACATGAAGGGTGGTAGATGTCTTTGTTGGGAAGGTGACGGTTCACTGGCTGAGGACCAGCTGTAAGCATGGAGCCTCGGAAGACCACCTTGGTGGCCAGCTGCCAGGCAAGCTTGGATGAATCCCTTACTTTAACTCAGTGAGGATGGGGTGAGTGGGGGATCCATTTGAGGCCATGCTGCTCCTCTTTTCTTACTCCATTTCACTTTGGGCCATTTTCTGTCTTCTCTTGAGAAGAGTGTGAGGCAATCTACTGGGGCAGGACTCATAACACTGGGTGATATGGGGAAAGCATTTAGTGCTAAGAGCATGAAATAGGCCCTGCTGAACTGGGCTAGGTCCCAGCTCTACCACTGATTGTGTCATCCTTCTGAACTTCAGTGCCCTCCTCTATAAAATAGCATAAATTTACACCCCACAGGGTTATTCTGAAACAGAAAAGGAAGTGACAGTGCTTTACAGGTTGTAATAGACTATTTAGTTCCAATGATTGCTCTGTAGAATACCAGTTCTGCAGGATTTCCACACGGTTTTGTGAAACAAAGTGGCCATCAAACAAGAAACTGCCCAGACGCCAAATGAAACAAATGGCTTGCCTCAGTCCTACATTCTCCTGTTCCCTGTGCCTTTCTGAGAGAAAAGTATATTCAGGGTTTCCCAATGAAACTTACTTTTCCCTGCACTGAGAATACACTGTTGAAAGCTCAAAGTTAGACAGAAAGGGGGTGTTTGTTTCCATCACTGTACTTGTGATATGGATTATAATTAGTCTGCTCAGTTGTCTGACTTTTTACCTACTAGTTTACTTCTTAAAGTCAGGAATTATGTCTGATTTTCTGTAAGATCTCCAGAAGCTGCCGCCATGCTCTGGTGCTCGGTAAACGTTGTCTGTTAAATGAGTAAGGGGTTTTCATTGTAAAATGGATCACACCCTTCTTGCTTTCTTGAACTGACTGTCACCTTTCCTCAGGTACATGGTTATATGCACAGTTAAGGTCCTGTGTGGCAGTTCAGTGATGCCCTTAGGGCCTTTTCAGGTGCTGTGCTCTGTAGTCCTTTTTTCAGCTTTTCATTGTCCTTTTCTTTTCCCTCCGTGCCAGGCCAGGGCTTGATTATAATCATTCTGCTTGATTCTAAAGCATCTTCCCCCACCTTATTTCCTTCTCTTTATCTGCAGTGAGCTAGAAACAAGATCACCAGGTATGATTTGCTAAGATTATTTGTGACTAATCTCAGATTGAGGGCCTAAAGATCTTTTAGGGAAAAGTGTGGATCCATTGCACATGGGATTTACATCTTAGCTGCTCAGAGGCTTTCTTCCTTCCTTTCTGTTCTTCTTGCCCCCAAAAAGGGCCATACACCTCCTCAGGCGTTGGGCTGAGCAGTTAGCACCTGGGATCCCCTGTATGGAGTAGAAGAGCTAATCCACCATTGATTCTATAGACCATACAGAGTGTGGCCTGGTCTCCAGCTGCAGGCTCCCCCAGCCTCCTTCTGGCAAGACATTTAAACTTTTGCTACAGAAGCTAGCATATCCAATAGGGTGCTGTCTACAAACCTCAAGCCATTTTCTGATAAGGGGCTCTACAGAGAGTGTGCCTTCACCTTCACCTGAGCAAGAAAAGGAATAAGAGCATAGGCTGGCACCAGAACATCTAGGCTCTGCTTGCCCCATTTCCAAAATGATGAAAGAAAAAAGGAAGACTCAGATTAGACCTGTGTTCTGAACCCAGGGCCGCATGTACCCTAGGCGAGTACCCCCCACTGAGCCACATTCCCAGCCCTCCTCTAGCTTTCCATATCATCCCATTATACTTTTTTTTTGTTTTGTTTTGTGTCAGGAATTGAACCCAGGACCTCGCACTTGCCAGGCAAGCACTGTGCCACTGAGCTATATGCTGCTAACATAGCATTTATGTCAAACAGTACTTTCAACATTTGTTTATTGTCTGTCTCCCTTGTCCAATTATGTCAGAGACCATAGCTGGTTTATTTCATGTCCCAAAGATTCATCCTGACACGTATTTGTGGAACTAACCAGCCGCTTCTTGCCCAGCACAGGTGGCCAGGCATATAGCACAGGTGTGATTTAATGTTTAGTAAATGGGTGAGTGAGTGAATTGAAACGCCAAAAGAGAGTAGACGAAATTGGTGGCTCATGCATTTGTTGCTAATTTAGGCGTTTATGTTGCTGTCTCCCCCCAGTCCTGGTCACCCGAGAGGATGATTTCAATAACCGACTAAACAACCGTGCCAGCTTCAAAGGCTGCACAGCCCTGCACTACGCCGTCCTTGCTGATGACTACCGCACTGTCAAGGAGCTGCTTGATGGAGGTGAGAGCTGAGTGGAGGATGGGGCGGGTCAGGCTTGGCAAGGGAGAGAGTACTTGGCGGGCTGTCCAACCTGGAAATGCCAGGCTTCCCAGGCACCCTGTTAGTCTCCCTGAGCTAGACATGCCTTGAGAGTGAGTATACTTCTTGAGACTGACAGTGTGCATGTGAGATTTGCTTTCCACTGGGTGGTGCTTTACAGATGGTGCCTGCAGGTATATGTGATGCTCCTTGCCAGCCAGCTTGTCTACAAAAGCTATAAGGGTTTTCTTGATGGTTGCTCTCCTCCAAAGTGTTCTCTCTTCCTCCCACGATTTCTAGAGCCAGACCAGGGGAGAGTCTCTTCAGATCTCTAATGCAGGTCACAAAGCTGTCTTCCTTAATCCTACCCCAGCCTGTGTCGGTTAGGTCCTTTCATTACTCTTGAGTTGGGACACTCTAGTCTTTCCTGTCATTGCACTCATCACAATTGGAGATTATTTGTATTTGTTCTTATCCCTAACACAAGCCTGAACTCCCTCAAAACCAGAACCATGGCTGACTTAAGTGTCCCTTAATGCTTATACTTAGTAGTAAGTACTCAGTAAATACTTGCTAAATGATGGATACTATCCCTTTTGAGATTGAACCTTTAATTAGAGGGACATTAAATGCCACTCCAGATTCAGGTCCTATCTGAGTCTGGTACAGTTACCTGCCAGATGACCCCACTTTCCTTTCTGCTTTCCCTTATCCCAGCCCAGCCTATGGGAGGGCCAGGAAAGTATCTTGCCAACACGTGTGAGTGAGTATATGGTGCAGACTACCTGTTCACACCTTTCCTGCCTTCCTGCCACTTGAGAGCAGGGACCTATACTAAGGACTGGACCCCAGGGTCCTCCTTGTCAGGCATCATTCTCCTTGGGACCTGAAAGCTAGAAGCATCTGGGCTACTCTGATGATTGCTCTTTTCCTCCCAGCAGAAACCCCTCCAACAGCTGGCTGGCTGGCTGGCTGGCGTTCCCTTGGGTTCTGTCAGAGACTGAGGGATCTTGCTTCTTCCCTAGTCATCCATTCTGTTTTACTTCTGCTCTGACTGGTGCAAGTGTCTCTGTAATGCTGCGGTCGTCTTCTCTGTAACTGCTATCATTTTTTAAAAAACCAGTCTTCACAGAAAGTTCTTTCTGTCCCAAAGCTTTTGTCTGTCAGGCCCAACATCTTCAGATCATCTTCTAGCCCTTTTGATATCCTTGGGGCTAGAGGGACTTCCGGGAACCCCTCTAATGCTGCCACCTCCTTTCGGCCACAGGCACACTGGCTTTAGACCCATGGCTGGCCCATACCCCCCGACTTCATGGGACGTACCCCAAAAGTATCTTGGTCTGGGCATGCAACTGTGAAAGAAAGGACTACCCCTCCCTGTGGTGACAGTGCCTGGGATGACCGATACTTTTAGGGCAGGGACTCGCTGCTCTCAGAAACAAAGGCTTAGAAAATGTCCCCAAGCAGGATGCTTCTTACTCGGTCCTGTGGAAAGCTCTCCAGTGAGATATTTTAGCAAAGAACTGGAGTGGGAACCATGGGGTTTCTCTTTGCCATGCCTTAAAATCAGTCCGTGCCCCCAGCCATTGTCTTGTGGTATATATCCTCACTTCCCCCAGCCCCTAAACAGAGTTCACTTTACAGGGAGCCCCTCCAGCTCACCAGATCGAACACCTTTGAAATGAAGAGAGGAGGGCCTTTCACGAAGCTCACTCCATCCTCACCCCGAGGCCAGGGCTAGCCCTTTGAGCCACTCCAGGGCCATGGTTCTTGCCTGGTGACTTGGAACAGCTGCCCCGAGCCCCCACCTTTCTATTCCTCCCACCTGCCTTTTTAGCCAGCATCCATTTTGCCCCCTGCCCTAGCCTCCCAGCCCCAAGGGTTAAAACCATTAACTCACTTATTTCTCCCTCCCAAACCTGAACAAGTTGCTATCACTCAGGGCCTGAAGGTCTGCAAACTTCTGAGCTCCCTCCCCTCCTTGAACTCTTTTGGTCGCCTGTGTGTATGACTAGCCAACCGAGAGGCAGGATCCTGCTCTCTTGCCCTAGGGGCTGTTGCCACAGTCTTTTGACCTCAGCTGACCTCCAAAAGTTTGTCATCCTGCCCACCAGCTTTCTTAGCCTGCACTTGCCACCAGCTTTGCCGTGGCATCGTGGAGAAAGGTTCTCTTTCTGTATCCAAGGCAAGCCTAGACATAGAGACCAGTCTATGCTTTCTGAGTCCACACAGAACCCTTCTGGAAATGGCTTAGTCCATAAGGACTTAGGTTTCTTGGATCTTAGCAGATTAGAGCTAGAGGAGTTAGCTGCTCTTGTTCTCTGACCTGAAGCCTGCATTTGAGCTGAGAAGCTCAGAGAATAGTTATCAGGCTGATAATGCAGACACCCTCCAGCCCAGTAGGCAGCATCATGGAGAAACAGCAAAGACCCCTCAGGCTTCAGCATCAGGCCAACCTGGATCTGAATTCCAGCCCTACAACCCCCTATTAGCTGGGTTGCCTTGAACATGTTACCTTAACTCTGTACACCTCAGTTTCCTTATATGTAAACTGACACCTATTTCATAGAGACAATGTAAGATTAATAATAACACCCGTAAAACCCCTGGCAGGCACATGGTAGGCTGTAAATCACACCCCTGTTATATAACTCTGCCGTCTCTGAAAGGTGGACCTCAGGGCACCCTGCCATAAGACAGATCAGGCAAACTGCCCCTGACCCTGAGAGACTCTCAGACCATCAGAAGAGAGATGGGGAGAAACAATACATGCTGGTGGAGTAGGTACTCCGGCAGGGAGGTGACAGAGGGGTCTCAGGGGACACAGAGAAGTAATGCTGTCTTCTGCCTGGTGAGCAGGGAGTCAGAATCAGTTATAAAGTTTTCCCGAGGAAGAAGTGCTTAGGTCTTATCAGGAAGGATAATGGGAATTTTCCAGATAGAGTGCTTTGGAAGAGTTTTAAATTAACTGGTGCCGATCTTCTGCCACCCTCCACAGAAAAGCAAGTATATAGGCTAGTGCTTTTTCATCTGTGAGGGTGCTGCATCCACACCTGACTGCTACAAGAGAGGGCAAGAGGGCAGGATGACTAGAAAGAGGAGTAATCTGGAAGGGTGGCTGGAGCCTTCTACCTCAGGTCCTGGGAGCAGACTTATCTCAATATTGCCAGGGCTCTTAAAATGCATCAGCAGCCATCTCCTCTCAGGAATGAGAGCCCACTGGGAGTTCTTTCTTCCTAAAACATCACTAGTCGTGGTCACCTTTTTTGATCAGAGTTCCTTCAGAAAATTGAGCCCTAGTGCTCCAAGGGATCCATTGCACACAAGGAATTAACCTCTCTCCCAGGTATATAAAGTGATACTAAGTATATGTCACTTGGGAGAATCAAGAAAAGCATTGCTCATAATTTTCTAAATGTAGCTCAGCAGAGCCCAGGTTGAGAAAGCTACAAGAAAAGAGCATGAGCTTCGGCATCAGGACCTGAGTACCAGCTCTGCCACTTAGTAGCTGCATGACCCTGGACAAGGGACTGACCACTCTGAGGTTTTTTCTTATCTGGAAATGGGGTAATGCCACCTACCTTTTGAGGTTTTGTAAGAGTTAAGATGTGTACAAGCCAGGTGTGGTGGCACACACCTGTAATCCCAGCACTTGGGAGGCTGAGGCAGGAGGATCGTTGTGAGTTCGAGACCAGCCTGGGCTCCAAAGTGAGCTCACGGCCAGCCTGAACTGCATAGTGAGACCCTGTCTCAAAAAGACCAAAAAAAAGTGAGTTCAAGACCAGCCTGAGCTGCATAGTGAGACCCTATCTCAAAAAGACAAAAAAAAAAAAAAAAAGATGTGTACAGAGTAGCTCTGCTAATAACTTCAAAACACTCAGCACACACTTGTTTTTTTTTTTTTAAATCCTAACCATCCCTTTGAACGCTTTTAGAGTTTCCATGGTCTTCCCCTCACCTGATTTTTTCCCACTGCTGCTCTGATCCCCCCACGACCCCGGAGTGTACTTCCAGGGTTCTCATCTCGGTGTCCCTGTTGTTGTGTCCCGGTGAGACCTCGTTTCTCACGGTGGTAGAATTTTTTCTGCCAGTCAGTCCCCAGCTCTCTACACCCTCCCCTTTGAGGTCTTGCCTCTTCCTGGAGCTCGGACTCCTCCCACTTCCTAGACCAAGGCAAACTGAAGGCCAAGTCTCTGTCTTTTTTGTCTCCTTTTCCTTTGCTCCAGTGCACCACACATCACTTAGAAAATGTCTAGATGTACTGTTAAATCTCCAAAGCCACTGTAGGTCTTCTCTTGGATAATGTGATACCTGTGCTCCCTGGCCCTCCGCCCTTGCTGTCCTCACGTGTCTGGTCTTTTAGCACTGCTCATACAAGACACCTCTCCCTACTCGCTATCCTTCTCCTTCTCATAGTCCAGGGCCACTTCCTTTACACCCCTCAGGCGCCTCTCTCGGAAGCACTCAAGCTCTGTGAAACCTAATACCACGGCCTCGCTCAGCCTTTTTCCTACCTGTTTTCATGGCTCTTCCTTGCCCCCTCCGCAAGGCTCGGCTAGGTTCAGTCACCATCAGCTGAGTCCTTAAATTCCCCACCAGCCCACCTGGGGCAAAGAGCCTTTCCAGTAAACATCCTTCCTTAAACTGCCTGCTGGCTTATTTATCAGCAGCTAAAACTTGGAGTTCCATGTCTTGTTCCACTTCATTGTCTGTCCATCTGTCTATACTGCCAGACGTTGAGCAGTCGGCTCTCATGGCCTCTGGCTATCCTCCTTGAAACTCCATAGTCTGATTCTCACTAGCAGTTCAGAGCCCTGGGCCAAGGACAGGAAATTCTAGCTCTGTCCCCAAGAAATCCTTCTCCTTTGAGCAAATCCTTTCTCCTCTATAAAACTGAGAAGTTAGAGCGGCTGATTCCAAGGACCCTTCCAGCCCAACATCCCCAGACAAAGCTTTCCTTCTCTGTCACACGTTTGCTGAGCATTTCTCCCATCCTATACCCTGCCCTAGGCACCAGGGAAATAAACATGAGCCAGGTGTGGTCTTCGCCTTTAAAAAACTCATAGTATAGTCAGAAAATCAGACATTTAACACAGAATTGCTCTCTAATAGGTTAATAGAATTCTATAGAAGGTGTTGCGGGATCACAAAGAAATGACCTTTCAAATCTCTGGGGAGGGCAGGGACAGCCTGATACTACATAGGTGATGGTATATGCACTGAGTCTTGAAGGACGAGCACAAGTTTTCCTGGTAGATGAGGGAGAAAAACAGAGGAGACCCTGTGTTCAAAGGCAGAATACGTCATGCAGCACAGTGCAGGTGGTTCAGAAGAACTGGGTTTATAGGGTGGATAAAAGGGTCACAAGGCAAGAGAGGAGAGCAGGACTTTTACCCAATGAGAAACCATTACAAGTGAGTGAAGGAATGAAACAGGCTTTATGTTTAATGTGAAGGATGTTTGGAAGTTCTTAGTGTTTTTCAGTAGCTGAATGGACAAATAAGTTGTGAAAAGTTCACACAGAAGAATAATATACAGCAGTGGGAGTGAAAGAACATTTGTTCTATTCAACGCAGCTGATCTCACAGCCATACATTCTGATCACAGGCCTGCCAGAGGAGTACTTAACTGTATGTCTGCATTTTACGTAGTAACGGGAAGAGGGCACAGGGGCTTCTGGGCTTCTGAAATGTTACCTAGTTGTGTGGTGTGTTCACATTGAGCTGTACGCTTAATACTTTGTGTACTTTTCTGTATATATTATACTTCCTATTTTTTCTCCTTCCTCTTTCCCTATTGTTAAGTTTCCATGGTCCAGTGTTGTAAGTATACCCCTTACTTCTCTCTCCCTTCTTTGTACTGTTCTCCCATGTTCCCTCTAGTTAAACCCAGCTTTCTCAGCCATGCGTGGTGGTGCACACCTGTAATCCGAGCTCTCAGGAGGCTAAGGCAGGAGGATCATGGTAAGTTCAAGGCCAGTCTGAGCTACATAGTGAGACCCTGTCTCAAAAAACCAAAACAAACAGCTTTCTCTTTAATTCATGTCTGTATCTGAAGAACTGGATATTGCTGGAGGAAAACCTCATGACTGTGCTAACCAGACTCTTACTTTGCATTTATGACCATAAATCTCTCTCAGCACTGCCAGTCACCCGCCTACACTTCACAAGCAAAATCATTTTCTTATTCTCGACCAAGACAACTCTTTATACCTTCTCTCTGTTTAGATCTCTAACCCTTTCCTTCCCTAAAACAAGATGGCAATCACATACCATATTTGGTGAAGAAAGTAGACTGAAGTCAAAAGGAAACCACCTCATCTTCCCAGCATCACTTCCACTAGCCTACCTGCTCTCTGTATGGCTCCTTCCTTCCTCTGACAGTGAAAGACGTTCTAAGACCAACTCCTTTTTTCTCTCACTTCCTCAAGAACTTCACTTTTCCAGTTATTATCCATCTTTTCCTGCATTCTCTCTTTTCCCCCTCCCTTGTGGCCTGTTCCCATCAGCATAAAAATGTCCCTCAATCTCACTTTTTTTCTTTTGGTTTTTTCAGGCAGGGTCTCACTATATAGTTCAGACTGGCCTTGAACCCAGTATGTGGCCCAGGCTGACCTCAAACTCATGATGATCCGCCTGCCCCAGCCTCCCAAGTGCTGGGATTACAGGTGTGCCTCACTACCTCCACTTCATCCATCTTAAAAAACAAAAGCAAACCAAAAACTTCCCTTGGTCCTGTATCCACCTCCAGCTCTTACCTCATTCCTCTGTATTCCTTAGTGGCTAAAACCCTCAAAGGAATGATTGATAATCACTCCACTTCCTCCTCCAGTTCTTTCCTGATTCTTCATGTCAACATAGCATAAATGATACCATCACCTTCTCAGTGTCAGTGTCATTCTTGAGTTACCTTCTCTTACACTCCCTATTAAGTTCTTCAGTAAGTTCTATGGGTTGTCTATAGTGCACTTTAAATCCACCCTGTTTTTGCCATTTCCATTGTTGTAACTCAAATTCAGGCCACCATTGTCCCGTTGGACTGTCTGTCAATCCATTCTCTAAATGAGTGCCAGAGTGATCTTTCTAAAATATAACTCATGTCATACTCCCTCATAAAGCTTTCCTTTGGCTTGCCATTGAAGCCACAAATGGCATGCAGATTTCTTACCAGTGCCTAGAAGGCCCTGTGTCACCTAGACCTCTGCAACCTCATCTCTGTCTACTACCACCTACTCACTCCCCTCCCTGGGCTTTTGTACCTACCATCCCACAAATTGGAACACTCTTCCCCTTGGGATACCTCATCATTCAGGTCTCAACTCAGATGACCCCTCCTCAGAGTGGTCTTTGTGACAGTCTTAGTAAAAGTAGCTCCCTGCCACATTCTATCATATTAGCCTATTGTACCTTCTCTGTGACACTTACCGTTCTCTGAAATGATCATGTTTGTTTATATCTATCATCTGTCTTTCCTCCACTAGCAAGTGAGGCCTTGTAGTCACAGTGACTTCATCTCTTTATCTTACCACTATATGCACAGCTTCTAGGGAAAAAACACAGCCAGCCTGTGGTGGGTGAGTTTTTTGTTTTGTTTTGTTTTTTTGAGACAGAGTCTCACTCTATAGTCCAGGTTGGTTTTGAACTCGCTATAGCCTAGGCTGGATTTGAACTTGTGGCAGTCCTCCTTCCACAACCTCCTGAGTGTTGGGATTATAGGCATGCACCACCATGCCTGGCCTGGTGGGTGATTAATAAATTGCTATTGACCAACAAGAGAACACTGGGATACTTTTCCAGATGGATAGCAGAGAGTTGGACAAACAGGTCTGAGGCTTAAGAGACAGGGACTTTAATTTGAGCATGAAAATTTGAGCATTGTCAGTCTCTTAGGGACAGCTAAAGCTGAGAGTCTAAGAGTTGTCCATGGAAGGTTGTAAGCTAAAGAGACTCGGAAGCAGAACCTACATTTGAGAAGTGAGCATAAAGAAGAGGAACCACTGGGTGTGGTGGCCCATATTTATAATCCCAGCACTTGGGAGGCTGGAGCAGAAGTCACTTCGAGTTTGAAGCCAGCCTGGGCTACGTAGTGAGTATATAGTGAGTCCCTGTCTCAAAAAACCCAAAAATAAAGAGGAGGAGCCATACAAGAGATTCCAGAAAACAGGAAGTAGTAGTAGAGAGCAGGGGAGAAGTTGCTTTAACACAGTGCTTCTCACACTGTGAAAGACTCGTCTCTTTGGTAGAGCGGGTAGGGGTGGTAGCAGTTGCATGTGTGCTCTGTCATGGACCTATACTTTGTAAAATAAAATAAAAATGAATTACTAGAAAAAGGATATTATTATAGGGCATTTGTCGTTAGATTCCACAGATCTAAAATTACTCTGACAGGTTTCCAGATACTCTCGGTTTCTGTATTTATCTTATCAAGGACTAATGGCAAATTTCACAAACTTGCACTAGTTCACAGATCCCATGTTAAGCATCATTACTCTAAGGATATCCCAGGCAGAGAGGAGACAAATGAGCAGAGTGTAGCCTCTGCCCTGCAGTAGCGTAAAGTGCAGAGGCTCAGCTAGTCCAGGGACACAGAGAGCCATGTTGTATGACAGAGAGGCCAGAGGCTGTCAGCATCAGGAACTGACATCTGACCAAGTTCTGCCACTGTCTTACCCCTTGTAGATCGTAGCCCCTCCGTAGTATCACCTTTTTGTCTATAAAATTAAGAGATCATATAAGACACCTCAATGCCAGGGGTTTCTTCTTTGCGTGTAGGTGCTAAACCTGAAGTGTTTCAGGGAGGACTTGCTCACAGACACAAGATTGCTTCTGGAGAGGGTGAGCGTAGTCTAAAATTACAATATGGTTATGGTTAGTGTCTATATACATAAAAGCCATTAAATTTGTATCCTGTAGTGGGCAAACTTTATGGTGTCTCAGTAAAACTGTTGAAAAGTAAAAAGAAAATCCTCCATTCCTCTCCAAACCAGCAAATACTGGCTTGGATGGGTGACTGGGAGAGGAGGCCGGAAAACCATAAGGGTCTGACAGACCCTGCAGCAGGTGTGGCAGATAAGATGAGCTCCTCTGTTGCATGTGTAACTGTCCTTCTAATGCTTACTATTAGAAAGTTATCTGCAAACTCTCTTCTGCTCTTACTAGTCTTTAAAGTGATTTCCCTGTTGTTATTTTACACACACTTACTGTATTCCCCCGTCCTTGGAAGCTTAAAGTCTGGCTGAATAGAGACTTTAGGCAAATAATGACAAGTTATTAACTAATTTACCTAATAGCATATATACTATTATGGAAGAATAGAGGGTGCTGTGAGAGCACAACTAGGACGTAATAAGGGACTTCTTCCTTGAGCAAATAGCATTTATGTTGAGACCTGAAAGGTCGGTGCCAGCCTGTCATTCAGCTTGTGACAGTTCAGTGTAGGGCGTGACCATCAGTCATCCAGAAGGATGCAGTTGTTGGTCCATTTTGAGGAATGGAGACGTTCTCTGGTATTATAATTACAGTTCATGTGGTAGATCAGTCCTAAAGTGGGCCCTTGGTGACCCTGAGTCCCCACTCTCAGCCCTTTCCCCAATGTAGAGTGAGGAACTTCTGTCCTTGCTCACACCCAGGGAAAGTCATCTCTGTACCCCAGCTCACGTGGACATAGACAAGTCACTGTGTGGTTGAGCTGGAGATGAGAGCCTGGTCACCAGAACCCATACTCTCCAGAGCCACCTGCCATCCAGGCACCCGCATTTCATCAAGGCTTTAATCAGCTCCAAGCAGTCCTCAGATGAGCCTGGTTGGTATCCGGTATGAGCTCATCACCGCCAATGGTGGCAGCTGGAAGCCAAGGCTCCCCTGGGTGAAGAAGAGGTCAGCATCAGCTGGCCAGGTCTGTTCTCTGTGTTCTCCTTCACTTGCCCTGCTCCTGGAAAGTGCAGAGCCGTCTTCCCTTTGCCATCCTGCTCGTGCCCCCTCCAGTACACGTGCTCTTGGGCAGAAGGGACAGGGGAAGCACAGAACTGTGTGCCTTAGGAAAGGGAAATGTCAAACCGAGAGTCAGGGCCTCCAGAATACCAGCAAAGAGCCTCATCCCAAAGTCAAACTGGAATATGGGCCAGAACCAAAATTCTCTTCCCAAAAGGAGTTTGCATCTAGCATTCATGTGCTCTCTTCTGTGTAGAAGCCTGCCAGTGTCCTGGAAGAACACAACAAGGTGTTCTCTGTAGGTCTGGACTGCAGAGTCCCTCCTGAATGGCATTTTGGACAGTAATTCTTTAAATAGCAGAAGAGGGGAGTTTGCCACTTCAACCCTCCGGGGGCCCCCTTTGAAGGAATGGAACCCTGTGTGGTAGGAAATGCTGATGGGGCGGAAGGGAATCTGGCACATCATTGTGGCACTGACTCTACCTTGCCGTGAAACCTTGAGTAAGTCCTTTCCTGTCATTGAGCCTCTGTTAGTTTCCCCATTTGACAAATAAGAGAGACTAGAATCTCAAAACTCCCTTCCATTTTAATG
Organism: Chinchilla lanigera; assembly: GCF_000276665.1. NCBI lineage: Eukaryota > Metazoa > Chordata > Mammalia > Rodentia > Chinchillidae > Chinchilla > Chinchilla lanigera. Next base: position 19,052,177 of record NW_004955414.1, read on the forward strand.
ATGTGTGATTCTGAATGAATGCTTGCCTTCTGGTTTATCTAATTACAAATTAAGTATTCATATTTATTTAGCAGCTATTCTTTTTCTGCAGCTGGCTGCCATCATCCCTATTGTAGGTTTCTCTGATGTTTATCAGCCTTGCCAGAACATACAGTTCTGTAGTTATTTGATTATATATCTCTCCTTCACTGAGTGAGTTCATAGGTTAGGTATAGATCTGCAGTGCCTGTGTTCCCAGCAACTTACACTGTCCCGAGCATATGACAAATGCTTAGTAAATATTTACTGAATAATTTAATTTATAAACGGGCACTAGGCATTATAGAGAATAAAAAAGAGAAAAAAAAAGATACAGTCCCTCCCTTTAGACTATACCCTGTTGGGTGGTAGTTTGGTAAAAATGCCTATACACAAAGCACCCTGAAACCAGTACAGGATAGTAGATAACAGGACAATTAAGCGTAAATAAGGGTTAGGATCAATGGCGAGTGTAATGGCAAGAAGGAAGGCTGAAACCGCTGTTGGCCTTGTAGAATATTTCACAGAACAGGCTGAGACTGCAGTCAGACCAGAAGAATTGGTAGAGTTCAAACAGGCAGAAGAAAAGCCTGAAGCTTTTCCGAGAGGAGGCAACAGAAGTGAACCTTGCACTTGCTTGTTTGATCTTTGAAGGAAACTGGCCACCTGCTAGAATATGGGATGAGGCCTGGTGCCGAGGGCTTTGGGGATGAGACAGAGGACCCAATTTTGTTGTCAGTGAAGAGTTCCTGAAGTGATTATTTGTGGGGTTCTTTGTTTGTTTTGTAACCATGGTGATTTTAACTATAAAAACGCATACAAGATAAAAATTACAAGCAGTGCCAGAGAATAGACAGAAAGGAAGTATTCTTTCCACACCCTGGTCCTCCTCCTCAGAGGCAGCCACCTTAACTTTTTTTTGTATGTATCCTCCCTATTCCTGCTATAACAGGTCATCATTAGTGGCTTAAAATAGCACAAATTTATTATTGTACAATTTTGGAAACAAGTCTGAATTTAACACCAGGTTAAATTCGAGGTGTCAACAGAACTGCTTTCATTCTGGAGACTCTGGGAGGGAATCTGTTTTCTCACCTGTCCAGCTTCTAGAGGCTGCTTCACGTCTTGTAGCCCCGTCCACCTTCAGAGCCAGCAGTGGCCAGTCCAGTCTTTCTCACATTCCTGCGCTCTGACCCTGATGCCTCCTCCTTCCCTGGTCACGTGTAAGGACTCTTGTGGCTCCGTTGATCCCAGCTGGATAACCCAGGGTACTCGGCCTGTTTCAGTCAGCTGACTAGCAATTTTAATTCTTTCTTCAGCCTGGATTCACCTTCACAGGTTCCAGGAAGTAGAACAGAAATATCTTTGGAGCCATATTTTGCCTGTCACCCTCTCAGAAATATTTTGTATATGCTTTATTTTTATTCCTGTTTTCAATAGCTACTATTTGCACATAGCACAAAGTTCAGAAGTTTTCAGTGAAGTCTTTCCTTCCAACTCCAAAGTACTGCCCAGTTTTTTCCCCTTGCATCTAGCAGTCTGTTGGGGAAACACATATACTTTTTAATTAAAATTTTTATTTTTCTCAGTACATGTTTGCAGTATGTGATGATTACGTTTGTCATGGGGAGTTGGGTACATGTACATAACTGATTCTTTGTGCGTCCCCTTCCCCTCCCCCATTTCTTGATCCCCTTCAGGGAGACGCTTTTAAGACCAAGCAGATATCCTGATCGTTAAAATGTCCTCCCAAACCTGGCGTCCACTGATGTTCTTGCCTGCACCAGCCTTCTTATGGTGGTTGCACAACAGGTGTTTTCTAACTAGCACTCCCTCCAGGAATGCCAGCACCTGGCATTCCGTATAAGCAAGAGCCCCTTCTCCCCAATTTATCTATTTATTGTCAGATTATTCTCATGGATACTTATTGTTTTAAGGCTGTATTATTCATTACTGTCCTTAGGTGTGCTGGCACTAAAAATTGTCTCCCCCTTGGCCAGGGTGGCATACCCCTGTCAATATTTTTCCTTTTCCTTTCCTTTTTCTTCTCCCTCTTTCTTTCCTCCCTCCTCTTCTACATTCTCTTTCTCCTCCTTTCTTCTCCCTCCACCCCCTTCCTTCTTCAGTATTCTCTCATTTTTTGGCCTAATAAAATGATTCAGACTCATCTTGTTTCAGCCCCAGAATCATGAGAGCCCTAGGATTTTTTCTAGGATTTTTTCCAGCGGGCAGTTGTATTAGAGACCAAATTCTGAGCATGAACTGTGCTTATAGCTTCTTCTGTTGACAGAAGCAAGACATATTTCTAGATACATAAACATCAATCAAAATATACACACACATATACACACATACATCTGTGAATTTCAGTGCATATTTGAGAATCCCAAGAACACCAGTACCTTCCATTCCACTCAGTCCCTTCACACATATTTCCTCTTTGTGTGTCCCTTCTTCCACCTTGAGAATGTGGCTGCAAACAGTCTTGATGCATTTGTTCATGTACTCAGCTCTGTAATACATCCAAAAAAGCTCCAGAGCTGTTTACCCACACTAAGGTAGAAAACAAAACTACTAAAGAGTTCAAGTGAAGATTTATTTGCAGTTCTCATCACTGCTCCGCTGAAGGCTGAGCACGGGCAGTCGCATATGAGGTCCCTAAGTTATTTGGGCTCCTTCCCCAGCCCCATGATTCAATGTGTTTTATTCATTTGAAGTACAGCTGGGTTAATTTTTCAGTTTGCTTTCAGTTTTAGGGTTCTTTCCTCCCTTACCTGTCCTTATTAATTACTTTTGTTGTTTAAATATGTAGAACATTAACTTCTTTCTAAAAGTCCAAATTAAGCCAAATGTGGTGGTACACACCCGTGATACCAGCCCTTAAGAGGCTGAGGCAGGAAGATCACTGTGAGTTCAAGGCCAGACTGAAATACATAGCAAGACCCTGTCTCAAAACAACAGCAACAAAAAAACTGTTAAAAAAAATTTTTTTAAGTCAAAATTATACCAATAGGTATCCTTCCCTCCTGTTTCTTCTTTAGCCTTTTTCTGCCTCACCTATGTTGGCTTTAACCCTTTCTTACTAACCACTTTCGTTGTTTTCTGGCTTATTCTTCCTGTTTTTCTTCATGTAAAATAATATTCATATGTTTCCTTATTTCACCTCTCTTTACCTGCTCTTTTGTAGTTTGTCTTTTCTGTCTTAACAATATTTTCTGGAATTCTCATCATTTCACAGGAGATCTTCCTTTTTTTTTTTTTAATAGCTGCAGAGTGCTCCACTCCTGGCCTATGTTGGGGACACTGAAGTTTTCAGTATTATGCAATTATAATACTACAGTGAATAACTTCTTTGCATGGTTTATCTGTCTTTTGTTTGCTTGCGCTGTTTTTGTTTTGTTGTTTCGGGAATCAAACCCGGGGTGCTCTACCACTGAGCTACATCACCAGCTCTATTCTATTTTGGGACAGGGTCTCACTAAGTTGCCCAGGTGGGACTTGAACTTGCAATCCTCCTGCATCACCTCCCTAACTGCTGGGATTACAGGTATGCACTTACATGCCTGCTTTGAATTCTGATGTTATTAGAGGTATTTTATAGTCAAATCCTCAACATGGTATTGGTGGGCGTCTGTCCTTTGGCTACATATTGCAGGTTTCTCCTTTGTAGAAGTTGTACCATTTTACATTCCCATTAGCACTGTGTGAAAGTGCCTGTTTCCTTAGCCTTTCCAATAGTGTATTGTCAAGCTTTGGGATTTTTGCCAATCTGATAGATGAGAAATAGTGCCTCATTTGTCTTTTAGTTTGATTCTCTTATTACAAGTTGAACATCATATATTTAAGAGTCATTTTATATCTCATTTTGTGAATTGTCTATTCATGTCTTGCCCACTTTTCCGTGGGCCTTTTGGTCTTTTCTCTTGATTTTTAAAAGTTCTAGGTGTGTTAAGGATATTTGTCCTTGATCTGTGATATCATTGCAAATATTTTCTCCTACTTGGGGTTGATATGGTTTAACTACTTCCCATATAATTCTCATATACAGCCAGGATTGATAACCACTGTGTTAGTTTCAACTATGCATATTGAAACTGTTTTTAAAGAATGCATAAAGAGAAACAGGAGAAGGACTGAGGATAAGGGATAAAGGATTCAACCTTGCTTGACACTGTAACTGGAACAAAAGAATGAACAGGAAATGCAAAGGAGACAAAGTCATGGATACCGTGCATCATGGAAATTCAGATAGAAAGGTGTCAGAAGGAGGCAGGATTGGTCACTGGACTTGATGCTGTACCCTTGGAGAATGGAAGTAGAGGTTGCTCAATGTGGTACTGAGGCCCATAGCCCTGCTCCCCAGCAAGACTTGGTCCACACCCTTGCAGCCTGAGAGACGACAGTCCTGATCTCTGCAGTGATTTTGTGCAACAGCTTTGCTGGTGACTGTAGGAGGCCTCTCCTGACAGACAGAAATGGAAAAACACCCAACTTGTGTCATAACTGGGGCACCATTATTCATTCAACATATTAAACTCCGAATGAGTGTTGTAGGCACAAAGTAGCACAATGAAGACTGCTTTTCTTTGGGCCTGTCTCTCACCACTTTCTAAAAACCTAGAGGTTTCCTTTACCCAAATCCATCCATCCGATTTATCTTGTAGTCTCAACTCTGGGACAATCTTGACAATGTCCTTAGAATTAATTAGGAAAAAGCATTCTTGAGAAAAAAATGGAACCACTAGTACCAACAAGGAACTCTGGGTCAAAATGATCTTCTTGGGGTTTGTGCTGTGACCCCTGTCCTCTCCTTGCTGCTCCCCTCCCCACCACCTTCCTGCTTTTATTTTTGGTGATGCTTGCTTGGTGACTGTGACTGTGACTGGTTTGTTGGGGATAAAGGAAGAAACAAACTGGAAGAGTCATTGCAGCAGCAGCTCCTATCTTTATAAAAGGCTACAGTTTTATGAAGGGGATGAATAATCCTTTCAGCCTTGATGGAAGGCTGAGAGCAGACATCGTGGTTCCTGGGCCCAGAAGCATAGCCTGTAACACTGAATGTCATTAAAGATATCCCTCCATGTTCCTGATTTTCTCCATGTGGAAAATGCAGTTAGCAAAAGTGTCCCACTGGGTTATTTCTGCACATGTTCTCAAACCCAGCTAGAAACAAGACCTTCCTGGCTTACTGAAGTTCAATATGGAAATCTGTATGTTTGAATATACTTTGTTCTAGCGAGCCTGGCTCAGCCAGTGCTATAATGTGCTGATCCTTCTCCAAGCAGGCTGGACTCGGGCTGGGGATATAGCTCAGTGGCACAAGTGCCTGCCTGGCAAGCACAAAGTCCTGAGTTCAATTCCCGGTACCAAAAAAAAAAAAAACTGAAGGCTGGACTACACCTTGGGAACACACATGTGAGTGGGAATATAAGCCACCTTTTCATAACTCCTCTGCTGTGGCTTAGGCTGGGCTTGGTCAGTGACTTAAACATCTGGTCAGCTAGCTTAGCCCTTTGGGGTGGTTGGCGTGCTATAGACAACCCATCAAGATTGATTGGCCTCATAACTGAATTAGCCAGATGTGTAGGCATTGTGTGCCCTTTCCTCAGCCTCCCTTCAATGTTGTTAGATAGAAGCAGACATGCGATTAGCACATTTGAAGATAGGGTGTTTTTGTGCATGAACAAAAGCCGCTGCCCTCTGCAGAGACTGTGGCTGTGCCTCAGATGTCAGCAGTATAATTATGACTGCTAAATTCAACCCAGACCCCAGGCTTGGCTGCCTTGGTCTCAGCTGTCATTTGGGGGAGGGGGAGGGGAAATCACAGAAGCCCAGGGACCTAGGCTTTTATAGTCCACTTTGAACCCTGCCTTATCCAGAGCCCCCCTCCCCCCCGCCATTGATGATTGCTTCCAGCTGCTTTCAGGGAGCATGCTGCCACCTTTGGGAGTAGTCTCTCCTTACTGAAGGGAGGAGGAAGGGCATTGGTCTCCCCTAAGTCCACAACTTCCAGGAAACTTGCCCAAAGTAAAAATTAGCTGCGGCTCCTCGCTCTCAGCGCTTGTGTCACATGCTGTTCAGAGCGGTATTCTCATCTGGAAAACCGTCATGCTGAGTTTGCACTAACCAGAAACTTTGGCAGGAGATTTTGCTTTTGCCCTTTTCCTTGCCTGACTCTGTATATGAAGTATGTTTGGCCATTCATTCCTAAGGCTTTTGTACCATCTCTTTCCTGACCACACTGGCCTGCATATTTTCCTTAAAACAAACTAGGCATGTTCATGTCTCCAGTAGCTCTGCTGCTATTTAATGTTCTGTAAATATCCCATACTCAGTGTGTCCAAATCCCCGCCACACTTGCTTCTGTATTCACTATTTGGTGAATGGCATCGTCATCATCTGCCAGTCTCAAATAAGGAGATATAGTAAGGAAGTCTGAAGACTTCTCCCTCACTTTGCACCAAGCCCTATCTGAGAACTTCCTCTCAATTTCATCCTCTCCTTTGTCCCACCATCCTACTTCACCTAGACTACTATCCATTTTTCTTCTTGATCTCCCCACCTCCCAGACACACATGAAACCAGCCTCAACCCTGTAAAGCTCTGTCACTCCGCTATAGCAATTCCCAGTACCTAAGGTAATCTCAGACTTCTAAGTCAGCGTGTAATCACTGCATGGTCCACAATGAATCTTCTGCCACCCAGTATCCAAGACAGGAGGGGGAGAGATAATGGTTTACTTCAGAATTGGGGTCAGAGCCTGGCAGACCCATAAGAGAATGCCTGCAGCCAGGTGGGCCTGAGAAACGAACTGTGGGCCATGGGCCTATCACCTGCTTCTAGCAGTCTTTCTTGCCACCCAACCGGTCCTCATTCACTTTTTCTCTGCCAGAATCCCTTTCCCTGTGTTACCTGTTGAACTCGTGCTTAACTTTCAAGAGCCAGCTTCTTTATATGTCTTCTGTGTAAGTTTCCCTGGTTTGCCCACATGAAAGGAATCACTTCGTAAAGATGTGTAAGCTTTAAAGCTTTTAAGGATTCTGATCAGAGCTTTAAAAGCACCTCTACTGTGTCTCTTCCTTTTATACCCCCTTCCCCCTGCTCCACTGACTCTGCTGCCTGGCAAGGTCTCTTACCTAGGAAGGCCACCCAGTCTCTCTTCTGCCTGCTCCCTGCTCAGCGCCTCATCCCTGCTTACATCCATAGGTGACACTATAGAAAGAAATGCTTAGTAATAGTGATTATAGAAAAACAAAGTATCTATCTGTCTTTTGTTGCAGTCTCACTGTGTACTAAGCTCTGGACTAAGGCTTTTATCTCTTTTTAATACTCAACTCTGCAAGGTAGGTTATTGTATATATTTTACATATATGTAAACAAGGGCACCAGACTGTTAAGTAACTTGCATGAGATGGCAGAACCATTGTGTTATATTTCTGAACAGAATTCAAGTCTGTATCCCAGAAGCCTCTGCAGAATCTGACATAAAGTAGGTGCTCTGGAATGTTGATTGATTGGTTGGCTCAATCAATCACTGAGACATGAACATGCCTTGGGTGGTTGGTTGGTTGGTTGGTTGGTTAGTTAGTTGCTTGGTTGATTGGTTGAGTGAATGAATGAATGAATGAATGAATGAATGAAGTGAGTGAGTGAGTGAGTGAGTGAGTGAGTGAGTGAATCAGTGTTCTTCCCATTGAACTTGCCTTCAGGCTTAAGAGGGCCTGGCTGAGCATCCGTGGCGTATGCCAAGAAGTATAGATTTTGTCTCATCTCCTAATGCCCAGCTGTACACAGACATGTTCCCTCCCACTCAGTAACAAACTGCCTGGAACTCTTTCCTGGCTCATATTTACAAGAGAATGTGATAAATTCCGTATTGATCCCTTCTGTTCCACTGTAAATTTTGCAAAAGATGATTAAATAGAGCAATAGAGTCTGCAGGCATTGTGGCTCAATATGTTGTGGACTGGTGTATCGACCTCCTCCATCCAAAGGCAGCCAGCGCCTATCCCTGCTGCCCCAGACCAGTAATTAAAATCCTGTGAGACTGGGATTTAAAATCCAATCATATCCCTGAATCAAGCCTTCTAGCCTCCCCATGTGACGAGTGCAATAAGGTAACGGCAGGAGCATGTTTATGTCCGCACTGAAGCAGTCCCCATAGGGTGGGTAAGAAATGGAGAGTTGGGTAGCCCTGCCGGCTAAATCACTTCACCCTGACACCACAGCCACTTGTAAGACAGTCTGTAGGTACATAAACAAGTCCCAGCCAAAGACCAACACTCAGGCTCCAAGAGCAAAGTATCATGCACAAAAATTCACAGAATTTGGTTTCATTGTGCACTTCTCTTCCTACAGCTAATGTAGGTGGTTTAAGCAAGTTATTTGGCCCTACTTGAGCTACTTTTGGTCTTTAGTAGTCAAATATATGTTTGAATATACACAGGAACTTTTTGTTTTAATCAGAACTGAAGCCAGCCTTCCTTATACAGAGGCACGTGATACTATTACAATAACTGTGTCCATCTCCCTGAGCAGGGTCAGGAGGGAGCTCCCTAGGAGCAGAAAGTGTCTTCTTACTCACCTCTAGCATCTAACATGGTGCCAAACACGTAGACGTGTCTTTGAGCCAGGTACGGTGACACACACCTGTAATCCCAGCACTCAGGAGGCCAAGGCAGAAGGATTGCAAGTTCAAGGCCAGCCTGGATACAGAGAGCCCCTGAATGTAGTAAATGTACTTAAGTGAGCACCTGTTTGGTGCTTGAACACTTCTGACTGTGGGGGACTCAGTTGTTCCTGAGGATGCCTATATTCTGTCTTCGGATTCTGAAGCTTAGGCAGCCACAGTCTGCTGCCAGGAGTCATATTATTAACTTGGGTTCATATAGAATGAATCTAGTCACAGTTCTACATGATGGCTTTTAGAGTGTGAAAGTGGCAAACATGTTCTCCCAGACTATTTTTTCTGTAGCTTAAACCACCAGTTCCTTAAGCCTTTTTTCTCACATGGTTTCTGAACCCTTTGTTATCTCAATTACGTTTCCCAGAACAATCTCCATTTTCTCTCTTCCAAAACCCATGACTTCCCATTTATGTCCACTAATTTTTATCATTAGTTTTAGATCTTAGTATCATTCTTCCATCAGGTGTGTTTGGTGCCCTTTCTACCCTAATTACATCTGAATCTGCAGATTTGATGAATAGCATCTCTGGGACATCTACCTCAGCAATAAACATGCTGAACAGCAACAAGCCTATTTGCTGCTGCTGGAAGCTTCCTTCCAGGTCACCTGTGGTCCATCAGTGGCCCCACTACCCTTGAGTCTGGTTAGTCCGTCTATGACAGGCGTTCTTATACTGCTGGCATCCAGCCCACATTTCTTCATTTTGGCCACAGAGTTGTCCTTAGACATCCCATTAAATCTCTGATGAAGTCTACCTTTCCCCTAACCAAACAGGTCATCATGATAAAGAAGAGAGGTTAGTCTGCCATGGTTTCCATGGACCATCCTGATGCCTAGTGATCACCACCCTAGTTCCCTTTCTAGGCCCTCACAAAGCATCTGTTAGTAATATGTATGATTCTGCAGAGAAGACAGTCTGTGTGAAAAGTTTGTGATCACATGAGTGCTCCAGTGCTCAAAGGAAGAAGTGACCCATAAGCTAGAATGGTCTGGAAAGGCTTCAGGCCAGGAGAAATGAGTCTGGCCTTGCAGAATTAGGGTCTGAATGGTGGGCCAAGAGAACAGCAGCAGCTCAGTGTAGTCCAGTATTTTCTGTCATTGCTGGAGACGGAGGGGAGCCTGAGATGGTGCAGGCAGGTGGAAAGAGCCCAGACTAAAACGCCTGAGGTCCTACTTTTAGTCTCTGTGCGCTTGGTCCAAACTCCTCTTTTCCAGGCTACTCTACTTCTCCTGTTTTGTTTTGTCTTGTTTTGTTTGTGCTTGGTGTGCATCTTCTGCTCTTCATAGGTGACCTGGAAGGAAGTTTCCAGTGTTTTCTGTCTCCCTAGTGACACAATGTGTAGCTTCCTTATATCAGGAAAAGGGAGGTCATCGTGCCCATTTCCTCCCCCGCTGATACCACAATCCACAGTATTGTCACGGTTTCTATCCTGTCTGTCTTCAACCAGTCTGGCACCACTGTTTCCGTTGTGTGCCACACCCCGGGGGTTTTAATGGAATGGCGGGGTGCACCTGTGAGGCAGTAGCTCTCTTTTCCTGAACGTTAGACACCTGCCTCCCAAAAGGAGTCTCACCTGAACATGTCCATCAGGAGTTAGGCTTGTGGATGACCTTCTGGGAGGTGAGTTAATGTGGGTCACCAGTCGAGGAACCCTGAACAGGAGGGAAGAGGCCCTGATTGGTGCCCTTTCTGGAAAGCTTATCTGTCTTCAGTCTACCTCAAGAGCCACCTCCTAGCTTGGCTGTGGAGCGTCTGAGGACATTGGAAGGGAGAGGGGAAATGATTTTTCTCTCTTTCTCAGGCATCAGACATTTAATATCTCTTTGTAGTGTAAAAGCAGACCTCGCTTCTTTCACTCACACACACACACACACACACACACACACACACACGAGCGCGCACAAACTTTTATCATGTAAAATTGCAAACATATACAAAAGAGAGAATAGTGTAATAAATCCCTGCTTTAAATCCCAGCTTTACTGTTTATCTGCTATATGACCGTAGGCAAATTCTTTCAGCTCTCCGAGTCTCTGTTTGCTGAGTCTTTGACTGATGAATAATTCCGACACAAGGCCTTAAACCCAGCAAATGTTACCCTGTCTCCTTTCCCCTTACTCCTCTGCCAGGCAAGCTAAGACATCTATAAAATGGAAAACATAATACCTCTTTTGCTTTTTCCACAAAATTGTTAAGAATTAATTATAAATCCATAAATATAGTTATCAGAGGATATGGCATGTAGTAAGTGTGCAGTACAGTAGTCCTGATTCTGGGGAGGCGTATCTGCATGTGCACGTGTTGAGCAGTGTTCAGTGGTGTGTATGGAGAGGCTTGGGATAAGAGAGAAGCCCGGGGGTCTGTTCCCACTTCTCTGTGCTTCCTTTGATGCTTTGAATGAGTCGTCTTCTCTCACGGTTAGCCCCTGGGAAAGCACAAGAGTCCGTCAGTCTCTGACCTGAGGAGCTACACAGACTAGCTCTGAAGACCAGCCAAGACATGTGAGGCCAGAACCAAGACCACAGCCAGGAAAGGAAGTGAGAAGGAAGGACACAAGGAACCCGGAAGGGAGAGCATGGTCACTGGGTCTTGAAGAATGACTGGGACCAAGGCAATTAGGGAGATAGGGCCCAAGGCTGAGGCCTAAGGAGTGACCCGGATGACAGAGTGAGGATGAGTGTGGAGATAAAGGTGTACAGCTTCTCTGATGTGGCCATCTTCTCATGAATGCTTCCTTGGTGAGGAGCTCACTACCAAAAAGAATAGATCCATGTACAGTAACAGTTCTGGTTGATTCGGGTGGGAAAGAGTTCTCCACAGAGAGAAAACAGACTGCCAAAATACTGAAAATCAAAATGGAGGTAGTAAAGGAGCTAGGAATAAAAGTGAAAAGGAAAAGTGAATGTGAAAGCTTTTATGGAGAACATTATATACCTGTACAGTATCTTTTTTTCAATCATTTTCAAACTTCAGCTTAGTCTCCACAAGACCTCTAGAGGTAAACAAAACAATCATAACCACCAGAAAAGTGAAGCAGGGTCACATGGCCAATGGGCAGGGTCCCTCACCGCATGAGGTCCCCAGCTGCATGCTCTCTTATAGGGAAACAGCGAGTAACAGAAGCTTTGAAGGTGGTAGAAGGGCAGTGTGGCGTACAGAATGGGGGGAGAGCATGTCAGTGTTAGTGATGATAATGGCCTGACACATTTGTATAGCACATATTCTGTTGTTTCTTAAGCACTCTTATACATATTTTCTTCTTTGACATTCACAGAGATAAGCAAGGATTAGGACAGGGTATTATCAAGAGTGGATGGAGAGAATGACAAGCCTCTTCCCACCCCATCTAGCTTTTCCTACCAGCATAGAAGATCTGAACCCCACCTCCACCCCAATTTCAGCACCTTCTCCAGAAAGAACATGTGAGCCTGTCTCTCCACTCCCTATTTCCCTACTTTCCACCTACAGAGCATAGGGGGAGTTGGGCCTGACCTAACCTGTTCTCCACCCAGCAGAGGCATCTGGGACCAGCAGAGACACTAGCAGCTTAAATTGAAAGGTGGGAAAGAGTAAAAGAGAGAGACAGAGACAGACTAGGGGCTGTGGCCTCTAGCAACAAGGGATGTGGTCATACACTTGCTCTTAGAGTCACCCTTCTGGAAGCTGGGCGTGGTGGCGCACACCTGTAATCCCAGCACTCGGGAGGCTGAGGCAGGAGAGTCGTTGCGAGTTCGAGACCAGCCTGGGCTACAAAGTGAGCTCAAGGCTGGCCGGAACTGCACAGCGAGACCCTGTCTCAAAAAGACCAAAAAAAAAAAAAAAAAAAAAAAAAATTACTCTTCTGGGACAATACAAATAACCATGTTCTTTGTAGCCTAAGAAGATAGCACCTGAAGAGAATACAGTACAGTTTATTTGTCTGACAGCTATTATTGAGTGCCTGTGCTGGACCTTGTGCTGGATAGCAAGGAGGTGACAGTGTAGCAGGCATTGTTTCTGACTCCTAAGAGCGCTCAGTCTTGGATGGGACAGACTTTAATGCACAGAGATCCCTGCAGTAAGATGGAAACAGAAGGGCCCACGGGAGCACAAAGGTAGTATCCCACCTGGGTTGGGAGGGCAACAAGGAATGCCTTCTAGAAGAAAAGCCCAACAGTCTTAGGAGATGAACGAGTATTTGTAAGAAGACCAAAGTGGAAGTGGAGTTGGCTAAGAGAGGTTGGGACTCATATATGAAGGGTATGTGACTCATACAAGATATGTTCCTTAAATTGAGAAACCCCTTGGAAGGCCTTGAGCTTTGGATGGGTGCTAGAGACATTTGAGAAGCCAGGGTGACCGCCTGTTTCAGATGCATTAGATGCATGTGTCTTCTTAGAGCTCACCACGAACATCTTGCTCCCCTTGGAGCATCTGTGGTTGTGTCAAATCAGAGGCAGGCACTGTACTGGAAGAGCGGTGAGCTCTCAGAGCACCAAAGAGCCAGGTCTTCTCTCTCAACACAAATTCCACTCTCTCAGCCTACCCTGGCAGTGAGAGCCCAGCAGCCACAGTGGCCCCATGACCAGCACCACCCCCGCCCTACTTTCCTGGTCCAGCCCCTATTGACAGATCCCCCAGAATCTGAAGGAATTCAAGACAAATGGTTAAGAGGATAGAGTTAATAAAATTTGAAAAATTGAGGCCTGTCACTCCACTAAACTTTTTTCAATACCACTGACAGAAACATATTTCCCCAATGAGTGACCTTCCACAGCTGTAGCGGGCAGGCGCAGCCGCAGCAATGCTGCCAGGAAGCCAGTCTGCTATTTATCAAATATTATAAGCTGGGACACACTAATCTGGAGCAGGAGAGAAGGGAGGGGTCCTGCACCACACTGCCTAGGGTGCTCCAGGTGTTTGCCCCAGCCCCAGACAGCCAGTGGGAGGTGACGGATGGCCTGCGATTAGCACTTCCCACCTCAGTCCAGCCCTCTCACTTGCTCCCAGAGGCCTGGCCCTCTAGACCAGCTGCTTGGCCCGTAGGGGCCCTGGGTGGGAGGCAAGGGGAGGTCAGGCCAGGGCATGGGCCATCCCGATGCCCCCGGAGAGGGCAGCCGGGTGAGGTCCAACGTGGTTATTTATTGGAGTGTAATGGTTTGTGGCCGTTGGTCGTGGAGGTGAAATCGATCAGTGGTGGAAGTCAGGTTCTATCAATTATTACAGCAATTAGTCAAGTCAGAGTGAGGGTATAGAGCCGGGGAGTAATATTAGATGGACATTATCCATGGTGCCCCGCCTCAGCCTTCCTACAGTGGGGGCAGATGTGCTGCCCTGAGGCTCTAGAGCCCTGGGCAGCCCCGCTGGCTTCCCTCCATGGGTGGCTGACCCGAGAGCCTCCTGGGCTGGACACATGCCCAACGCTGCTTTAGGAGGAGCCCTTGTGGGGACACTGCTTTAAGAGGAGTGCCTTGCTAGCTGGCCGAGGTGCAGAGATGTCCTACCTGTCCCTATCCCATGCTTTATGAGAAGTGACACGACTCCTACTAGAAATTACTCAGTGGCCAATGTTTATGGCACACATTTTTCATTCTGTAAGCAAATATAGATCACTGACAGCACTTGTTTGAAGCAGCTAATCTCACCCTCTGTTCTCTCTTCCACTGTCTTCCTCTCTCATCTCCTCTCCTCTCCCCCTCCCCTTCTCGCTCCCATTTCTCTCTCTCTTCCCTTTTCTCCTCTCTTCTCTTTGCTGTTCTTTCCTTTCCAGAGGTCACTCCTAATCCCCCCTTCACTCCAGACTGTATCTCATAACAGAGCTTCCCTCACGGCTGCCAGAGAAAGGAGAGGCCTTTCCATCACTTCATTGTGGCCCCTTCTGCCCCAGCTGTGCTGCAGGAGCCCTGTGGAGAGGGGAGGATGCCCTGGCACTGTTGACTCTGCCCTCGCAGTGCCCAGTAAGGAGAGAACAAGGCCAGGCACACAAGCCTCTGAGCCTCTCCCCTCCTGAGTGCCCACGGTGCTGTCCGTCCTTTCTTCCACACACTAATTACCCTCAGCCACGTTGTTACCCTCTGCTCATTTGTCATCACCACCCCTGGAGAGCCAGAGTTGTGCTGGGCTCATACTCTAAGCAGACCTAATCTTAAAGGCCAGAAAAAGAGCCTGCAAAAGAGGCAGAAGGACTGGTCATGAGAGTTGGGGGAAGACCCAGGAAATGGTTTTACAAAACTCAGAAGAGAGTGGTCAAGGTGTCAGGTGCCAGAGAGTTGTCAAGAAATACAAAAAAGAATACTGTTTTTTGGCCTTACCAGTCCTCCTTCACCCTGCATACAGAATCCTGCATACATAAAGTTCCCGGGAAGGGCCAGCAAATCTGAAAGAAACAGGTCACCACTGAGCCTCTGAGGAATTGCCCATTCATTAGGGAGACCTCCTTGCTAGGACACCCTCCTTACTAGAAGGCTGTACTTCCTTCTCTAAACACTGAAAGACCACTGAAGGGTTTTTCAGCAGGGGTGTGTCATGGTCACCCTGGTGAGACAGTGGAGAATTAGAGTTGGAAAAACCTGGTTGACTCTTGGTTCAAGCAAATCTAGTTTTGTGGCTTTGAGCTAGTTATTCCACTTCTCTGAGTCCAGTTTCCATGTGTGTAGTTTGCGATTTTAATTCCTACCCCTCAAGGTGATTGTGAAGATGAAATGATAAAATGTATGCTAAGTGCAAAGCATGTTATCTGGCACATAGTAAGTGCTCAGGAAGCACCAGTGCTGTTATTATTATCAGCACTCCTAGATATCTGCTCAATTGATGTAAAAACCTACATCCAGATCCAGGCTCAGTGGTGCACAACTGTAGCACCAGGTACTCGATAGGCTGAGTCAGGAAGATCACTTGAGCCCAGGAGCTCAAGGCCAGCCTGGGCAACATAGCAAGACCCTGTCTCAAAAAAGAAAAAAAATTCTACAAAGACTTATACAGTACCTCAGCCAAAAAGAGGAAATGGCCCAGATTTTCATCAGCTGGTAAGATGCATAAACAAAATATAGTCTGTTCACAGAATGGAATATTATTCAGCCATGCTACAGCATGCATGAACCTTGAAAACATGCTAAACAAGAGAAACCAGACACAAAAGGCCACATATTGCATGAGTCCATTTATATGGAGAATAGGCAGATTCCTAGAGAAAGTAAGCCACTGGTTGCCAGGGCTAGGGGGATGGGATGTGTCTGATAACAGGGTTTCTTTTCAGGGGAATGGAAATGCTCTAGAATTAGGTAGTGGTGGGGGGAGGCATAACCTTGTGAGTATATTTCCAGACTACTGAGTTGCATTATTTTTAAAGGTTTAATTTTATGGCATATTAATTGTATCAATAAAAATAATATGTATTAATATTTTATACTAAATTCCTGATAGAAAGTACAGTCATGTGTAAAAGTATTAATTTTTTTCTTATTGATAGAAAACTTTTCTTTGCTAAATTGTACTAAATTGTACTTGCTAAATTGTACCCTCTGCCCTTCTCCTTTGTCCTCTCACACCATGTAGAGGTTTGGCCTCCTCTTCGGCTCAGGCAGATAGCCACGTTCAAGTACTTAATAAATGTTTACTAGTCTTGTTAAGTTTATAGGTTATTTTAAGAAACTGAGACAGAATCAGAATCTCTGTGAGTTTGAGACCAGCCTGGGCTGCATAGTGAGTTCAGGACCAGCCTAAACTACATAGCAAGACCCTATTTCAAGCCAAAAAGAAGAAGAAGAAGAAGAAGTAGAGACTTTGAGTAGGAAGCATTTTATATTTTTTTTTTCTTTTCTTTTCTTTTTTTTTGGTCTTTTTGAGACAAGGTCTCTCTATGCAGTTTACACTGGCCTTGAGCTCACTTTGTAGCCCAGGCTGGTCTCGAATTTGCAAAGATCCTCCTGCCTTGGCCTCCCAAGTGCTGGGATTACAGGCATACGCCACCACGCCTGGCATTTGTTCTTTTCTTTTTTCCTTTTATTTAGCATTTTATATCATGATATAAGTGTTTGCACAGACTGGGATTTGGAAACACTGGTTTTTATTGTCCCTCAACAAATAGTGGCTGGGCACCACGCTGAGCCAGGCTTCACGCTAAGTAGGTTCCCCAGCCAGCCCTCTCTGTCATTATGGCAGAGACTGGCTCTTAACCCTTATTTACTTCTGGACACTTCCCTAGCAAAAAGGCAGCTTAAGGAATGCCTTTAGGTAGTTATTACCTTACTGTTCAGTTTAACACATTTATTGAGCATTTGTTGTGTACAAAGCTCCACTTTCTTAGTTTTCTGCCTTCCTCTCTTGAGAGGAATGCCTTTAGGGCAAGACCAGATCTGATTCTTCTGTACCCTATGCCCCACACCTTCACAGTTAGCACAATGGAATGGAATGGAATGGAATGGAATGGAATGGAGTGGAGTGGAGTGGAGTGGAGTGGAGTGGAGTGGAGTGGAGTGGAGTGGAATGGAGTGGAATGGAATGAATTGGAATGGACCGTGGTTGAGGAGGGGAGTGAGCTGCTCAAGCCTAGGCTGTAGGAAGGAGATTCTGGCAGCACAAAAGATCAGGGGAGCCTTTCCTCCGATGTCACGGGGCTTACTTATAGCAGCTTATCTGCCGTCCGCACTTGGAGTGTAGATAAGTGGCCCCAGCTTTCCTTTTTTTGTCATACTTGGAATTCTCTGTCCTCAGATCACAGGAAGTAATGGCTGGGGAAACACCCACCCACATACACATAACTCACCAACAGCTGGAGTGGCAGAACCAGGTCACTCGTGAGTCCATGGGACTCGATTGACCCCAGCTAGTGGGAAATGACCAGAGATAGGAGAGCATTAAAGGACAGAGAGACGAAGAAAGGCCTTTTCACTGCTATTAGGAATATTCTTTAAGGAACTTCTTAAGTGGCCTTGTGAGTGAACGTTTGTTTATAGATGGGTTAGAAAATGTCAACATTTTAGTGAATGCATGTATGACTTTGTGTGTTGACATGTACTTGTGCTGAGTATGTGAATATGTGTACTTGTTTGGATGTATTTCCTTGGCATGTTTACCTGTGTGTACATAACGTATTTGCATGGTAGCACCTCTCTGTGGAAAGTATGTTACTGCACATGTGAGTGTATACCTGTAGGATCCCGAGTACCCTGACCTCTGCCAGAGAGGACCAAGAGCTCTCCCTCCAAAGTAGCTCAGCTTGTTTTTTCCTACCATTCTACAGTGTCATACATTTCCATGACATTCCTCACACTGAAATCAGGGCCTCAAACCATCTGTAAGCAAAGACTGAGGTCCCACTGGTCACTTGTAGGACCCCTGACTGTTCTTTCTTCTTCTCCTACTAGGAGCCAACCCCCTGCAGAGGAATGAAATGGGACACACACCGTTGGATTATGCCCGAGAAGGGGAAGTAATGAAACTTCTGAGGACTTCAGAGGCCAAGGTAAATCTCAGACAAAAGAGGCCTGTGGGTGTCATTTAGTTTTTCACTTACTAAATTAGGTCTGACTTCACACCTAATGGCACTATTTCTCCATAGGTGATTGTTGTCTGTTTAAATACAAATCCAGAGTCAGGTGTGGTGGCACAGGCCTATAATCCCAACACTCAGAGGCTGAGGCAGGAGGATCCCTGGGAATTTAAAGCCTGGGAATTTAAGGCCAGCCTACATAGCGAAACCCTGTTTTTTAAAAAAATAAAATAAATCCGGCCCCTAGTTTGATCAAGCTTAGAGCACTGCCCTTCTCATGACCAGGGATAGGGAGAAGCTTGGGCCACTTTTGGGCTCTGAGAATTAACCTTCCAATTAAGGTTTGAGGACATGCCTCCCAGCTTTTCAGAAGAAGGGACTAGCCAGATCAAATCTTGAAGCCAGGGTGGTGGCATACAACTGTAATCCCAGCATTTGGAGACTGAGGCAGGAGAACCTTTGCAAGTTTGAGGCCAGCCTGGGCTACAAAGTGAGCTCAAGGCCAGCCTGAACTGCATAGCGAGACCCTGTCTCAAAAAGATTTAAAAAAAATAATAAAAAAAAAAAAAGATAAAATCTTGAGCTCAGAGTATTCCCTAGGCCTCATGTACTGTGCAGCTTCACTAGGCGTCCTTTCTCGTAATCACTCCTTCCAGAACCCGTCTTTCACACCCCACAAGTATATATACACCAAAGCCTGGTACCAAATCTGAGCACCCCCCCAAAAAAAAATCTGTCTTAATTTGATCTTCTCAGTCAAACTTTTGAACTTTCTGAAAACAAGACTAAGTCTCCTGCTTCTCTCTGCCATAAGATTGTAACTCAGGAACAACTGGGCAGAATCCAAGAACTAGAATCACAAATTCCAGCTGCCAAGGACCTGAAAAGTCTTCAGGTCGAATGATGGGAAATCTTACAAAAGTACAGAGACAGAAATTGAGCTGTTTTGGTGGAAGGGAAGATAGCCCAGACCACTGCCCATGCTGCATCCCCTTCTCTCCTTCCCTGCAGGGGGCATGAGTTTTAAATCTCTGAAACTTAAGTCAACTGATTCATTTCACTCCTGGAGAAGTTGGGGCCCAGGGATGTTATTTGGCTTACTTTGCTGAGTAAGCATCAAAACTGAAATTAATAGGCTTTACAAGGTCATGGGGTAGATTCTGTGGCAGGACTAGACCTGAGCAACCTGGCTTCTGACCCTCAGTCTTATATTCTAGATCATGGGATGATCCATAAATTGGCTGAAGTGCAGGTCCTACCTAGTGTCTGTCTTTGGCCAGAGTACTTAGTTCACTAGACTGAGACAGGAGAGACCTGGGTTCTGTTCCTAGCTCCATGACCTCAGGCTATCACTTTCAGTCATGAAAGTGGTTCTCAGTGGTTTCTAAAGTTCAGTTCAATGTATGGTCGTCTGTGTATTAGTCAGGATAGAGCTAGATTATGCTGCTGTAACAACCAAACACTGTGGTGGTTTAAAACAGTAAAGGTTTTTGCGTGTCCATTGCTTTTGAGGGGAAAGGGCAGGCTCTGCTTATCACAAGTACTCAGGGATCCTGGCTGGCAGAGGAGCCACCTGTGGAATATTGCTGTTCGTTCATCAGAGGAAAAAGAATGCTGTGGAGGGGCTTAATTCTGTAATTAAATGTTCAACCTGGAAGTAGAACTCTTCAGTTCTCACAGTTCATTGGCCAGAACCAGTTCCTTGATCCCACGGAATCATAAGGAGACCAAGAAAATCCCACTACAATCCTAGAAGAGAAGAGCTGGAAATTTGGTGATCACATCGAAGTGCTTCCCCCACCACCACCTTTGCTCAGATCCCCAGCCCTAGGAACAGTCCAGAAAGCCCGGTTGGCTTCCCCAGGTGCCTAGGGAAAATCCCTGGCAGTTTCAGATAGCCAGCTTCGTCTCCCATTACCCTTGGCTGCTGTCCCGAGAGACAAGCACTGGACTTGGCCACGCGTGCTCATGGCTCATCGGGAGGTGTGATGCAGAGCCAGTGCTGGCCTCTGTGTAAAGCAAGAGAACAGGCCTCTTCATTCCAGCACAGGTGAAGGGGTGAGAGCTACTGAGGGACACTTAAAAAAATTTGGCTGCCCAAGGGAAGTGGGTTGATATGGGCCACATTATTATAAGACTAATGTCCAGAGTGAAAATGTAGTGGTTGCAATATCCTGTGTAAGTCAGAGCTTTCTGGAGCGTAAAAGGCTATTGCAGATGACATATTATACAGGGTGTGATCAAATAGTATGGTTAATATTTTAAAATTTTAAATTATTACAGTAGAAAACACATTGCCATTAATCCCCTTCAGAACATTCCCCTTTGCTTTGAGTACTTAGCCTATCATTCTTCCCACTTTCTGAAGCAGTTTACGATTACGTTTACAGCAATTTCTGTCAAATAAAAGCATTACAGTGTGTCCTTATCCACCTTATTCAGTGGATCTGACAAGCGACTTCTGGCTCTTCCCCAAAGTCAAAAGACCATGAAAGGTAAACGTTTTGAATCAGTTCAGGGTGTTGAGGCAGCCACGAAAGCACACCTAAAGGCACTTATGAAGAGAATGTCCAGGACTGCTTCACAAAGTGGCAAGACATTGGAATAAGTGTGTTCAAAGCCAGGGGGAGTGTTTTGAGGGGATTAATGGCAATGTCTTTTACTGTTTTATATATGTAATTTTTTAAGTTTAAACTTTTTTTTTATCACACATTGAGTGTTTTGAATCTGTGTCAGGCTGGGCAGTAAGGTGACAAGATGAATAGTGCCGTGAGAAAAAGCTGAAGAAGACAGCAGGCACATCTGCCCTGGAGAGGAGAGGCTGTGCTTAGGCGCAAGAATAGCTCTGCATGAGAGGACAAGAGGTGCACTCCGTGGCAAAGCTCGCACTGAGCAGGCTGACTGGGCAGTAGCCCTAACCAAGCTGGCCCTCCTTGGAAGGGGCTGCCTTTAGAGGCTAGAAGACTGCCGCAAGCCAGCCAGGGGCTCCATAACCTCCCAGCTGGAAGACCATTTCATCTGTTGTCACCTCTGTGCTCTTGATCCCTTCAGACTGTCAGGATTTCCTTGTCCTCAGTGTCCAAGTATCCCCTCAGTATTTGCACCTAATTGCTCTGCTGTCCTCGCCGGGATTTTGCCTGTAGGAACCACTTCGGCTCTCTCCCTCAGTGTCAGCCATATAGTCTTTCTCAGTTATTCACGTAACTTATCCTCCCATTCTTTCTGCTCTGCTTTTTTTCACCAAGCTACACAAGCTACCCCTTTAAGGCAGGCTTTTGTGGGAAGAACAGTTTCAAACCTGGGTTCTGTCATCTTCTACCAATAAGCAGCAGCTTCCCCTGCATCTGTAACAGTGAATCAGGCATGGCGGCCACCAAGGCTCCAATTGTGAGGCCTCTTCCCCTGGCTTTGTCTAGATGTGGGTGACTGCCACTCTGATCTTGTCTGATTCTCCTATTGTCCCTCTCAATGCCCCAGCTCCTCAGCTTAGCCTCCTCCATCACCTACCACACTCTAGTTCAATCATGCTCATTATTGAAAATTTCTGAGTATTAACGTCATATGTCTCATCATAGAAGATTTAGAAATAGAGAACGTTAAGATAAAGAGAATTGAATGATGTGCTGCACATTAACAAATGACAGCTGTGTGCCAGGCTCTGGGCTAAATGGAAGAAGACGGATGAGTAAGACATTCCAGGAGCTCACAGTCTGGTGGGGAGACAGGCAAGTGAAGCATGACACCACGGCTGGTCAGTGGTGTGACTGATCAAGGAAGACTTCCTGGAAGAAATGGCAACTGAGTTAAATCTCAAGGAAAAGCATTCTAGTCGTACTAGGCTGAGGGACTTAGTGAGGCCTTGTCTCAAAAATATAACCCAGTGCAAAGGCCCTGTGTTCATTCCCCAGTACCACAGCGACAAAAAAAGCAAAAATCAAGTTGTTAAATTGCCTATTAGGATTTTAAGTAGAGATCTACTCTTGTGATACTTAATGTATTAGCTCTTTCTGGGCTATATCACATACCTTTATATCAATATCCTTTTTATTTAAACCCGCTGGTAGCCTGCTATATGTGTCGCAGGTCTCAGACTGGCAGCTGGTAGCCATGTCTTAATCGACCCACCCAGAGTTTTCCAAAAATGGAGGTTGAGGGTATGTATGACCTTGTCCTACATTGGAATCTTTTTTTCACTTAATAGTATGCATAATTTTTACATTTAAAAATTATCCATAAGCCTAATTTTTTATTTCATTCTGCCACTTAAAGTGCGTCACTCACCCTAAGAATCTTTCTCACCGTAAGTGGCCTGAATGGTTTCTCCTTCACTGGGATTTCCTCACTTCTTTTGCTGTGTACTGAGTCAAAACTTCTTAGTCCCCTGGAGAAGACCCAAAGGTGGGAGAAGCCAGTGCTCTCAGCTGTGAGCTAGTGCTTAGGAGAGGGAGAGGTCCCCATAGAATTAGTGGGGGCCTCAGGAAACCATGCCTCCCCCTGCTCCTGGTAGGCTTCATAGAGGAGGTAGCCTGAATCTCACTTTGAACAGCTTCCGTAGATGGAGAGTTTAATACTTAACGCCACACCATTTTCATGTCCTAACTAAGAGATGAAAGAGAGGTAGAAATATATCTCCATGCACATGATGGCAGATAAAACAAAAATATGGGGAGCTCTCCCATGATGAATATTCAGCTGAGGGGGACGCGTGTGCCAGCCCAAGCGTCTCCTCTCCCGATCCTCACTCCACCGAGACTCACCAGAAATTTATTGCTCGTTTTAATCACACCCAGAGAATGAATTGGCAGGAATATTAGGCAGATAGGCCTATCCTATATATTTTATTTGCATATCCCAGTGACAGGATCACAAGCACATTTCCTATCTCTATATTTCCTCATTCGCTGCAGGGGTAGCTGAGGATGTGACGTTCCCCTGGGCCTTCATTCCAGGCTGAGAGCCTGGGTGCTCCCATGAGAGCTGAGCAGAGCCCTGTAGGAAAGAACAGGTGGGGTATAGAGGAGGGCCAGGGGGTCGTGTTCTTCCTCCCCTGCCTCACTCAGCCTGTCCCAGGTGTTCCCTGATGCTTGTCTCAGCGACAGTGCCTGCTTGCCACATGCTTGGCTGGATGGCTTAGTGTGGGCCAGACATAATGCTAAGCGTGTTGTTGGAACAAGCTTTCACTTCCTTTTTTTCTAGCTTGTTAATGTGTTTTTGTTGAAATATACTATATATATGTATATATATGTATAAGGTACATATATAAGAAATACATAGCTTGTTGTGCTTTCACAAAGCACACGCAACTGACCAAGAAATAAAGACTATTGTGAGCACCCAGTGCCCGTTCGTACTCCAGTCACTATCATCATTATGGTAGGAAAGCATTATGCATATTTATTTACTTTGGCATAATTTTAGAAATAATACAATGAATTCTTCTAAGTTCTTCACCCAGATCCCCAACTGTTAACATTTTATCACACTTACTTTATTATTTACATGTATTACATATATTTTCCATATATGTATATAGGGAATATGTATGGAATTTTTCTAAATCACTTGAAAAAAAGTTACACACACAATGATCCATTACCCCTAAATACTTGTATGTATCTCCAGGACTTTCTTTTCTTTGAGTGAGGAGGTAGTGCTTTGGATTGAACCCAGGGCCTCATACTTGCTAAGCATGTGCTCTGTCACTGAGCTGTACCTCCAACTCATGTTTTCTTATGTGATATATATATAATTTTTTGGGGGGGTACCGGGAATCGAACTCAGGACCTTGCGCTTGCCAGGCAGGCGCTTGTGCCACTGAGCTATATCCCCAGCTTCGTGTTTTCTTATATAACCTAAGTACAGTCATCAAAATCGGGCACTAATGTTGCTATTAAATAACCTGTAACTATTACTCAGTTTACCAGCTGTCCTAGTAAGTCTCCTTACAAGAAAATCCCAGGTCCCGAGTTGCACTTAGTTACACCATATCTCTTGAGTCTCCTTTAATCTGGAATGGCTCCCCACTCTTTCCTTGTCTTTCATGACCTTGACATTTTAACAAGTACAGGCTCACTGTTTTGTAAAATGTCCCCCAGCTTGGCTTTATCTAATGTTTCCTTATGATTCAACTCAGGTTGTATATTTCTGGCAAGAACACCCTCTGGTGTTTATTTTCAATAAATTCATTAGGCACCCTTTACTAGAAATAGGGATGGGAATTTGTGTTTTAAACCTCATCTTGCTGAATAGACACTGAACTTCTGACAGTGGGCTACAGGTCTTATCATCCCCAGGTAGAAAGTACCATCTTCACAGTCAGCCTGAAGGTTAGACTTCTGTGTCTCTCATTTGCTTCCAATAGAACCTTGACTGAATTTACTTAATCTCTGCAATGGGGATTATAATACGGTACTATTAACTGTGTAGGACTGTAAGGATTCAAACATTAATCTCAAATCAGGCCAAACCTATCAGTGGAAGTTTGATAGATGATAGGATGATTATGTAGTATCAAAGTCTCTCTCTACAATACAAAATACTTACTAATTGCAAAGGGAAAATGATAGAGGAGAAACCTGGCAGATACTGCCTTAGCCAAATGATCAAAGTTAGTATCACCAATTATGGAATAAATCAAATTACATGCCTCTTATATCATGCACTGAGAAGAATGTAAACTCTTTTTCTCACTGTAGCTACTGCCTGCCCCTCTTAACATTCTCTCACCAAGGTCCTGTCACTGGATCAACACAGCTATTTGCAGCAGTGTGACATGATCAGATTTACATGTCAGTAATATGACTCTTGGAGCCAAGTGTGGTGGCACATACATGTAATCCCAGAATTCAGGAGGCTGAGGCAGAGGGATCCCCGTCAGCCTGGGCTACATAGTGAGTTCAAGGCCAGTCTGAACTACATAGTTTGGCCCTGCCTCAAAAATAACCAAAACAAACAAATAAACAAAATGACTCTTAACAACAGAAGGCAGGAAGGACTGGAAGAGAGGAGAACGGAATCCAGGATGCTGACATAGCAGTTACCGAGTCTCATGGGGTTGACACCTGCTCTGTGTCCAGCCTTCCTCTACAGTGATGCATATTTGAGGACCAGAAGCTTTCTCATGCCCCAGTCTCGTGTTCCCATCTGCACTGCATCCTACCCCCAGACTTCTCTGTCAGACTCCTCGGACCCTTCCGTTACTGTCCCCCATTCTACCCCAGTCTCACTGTTACCCCGGTCCCCTTTATTGACCTCCCTGAGGAGGGACAAGCCCTAAGGGAGCCCCGACTGTGACAGGAGTTACTGCAAAGCAGGGAGTCAGGAATACAGGGCATAGCTGAATCTTCCTGTGAGGGACAGGTTGACTCTGTGGGCCTAACCTCCCACGAGAGGCAAACTGCCACTTGGCCTCTCTTTTCTTCCCTCTTCAGTTCCTCCTCAGCCCATTCTCACCCAGGTCAAATTCTGCCTCCCCACCCCATCACCACCCCAGCTGCCCTCTCACTGCCAGCTTCATTGTCAGACCTGTCCCCAAGAGATGGCCACAGTCAGGATGCCGGTCACACCCCTTCTCCCCGAAACCCTCCCTTGCAGAGCCAGTCAGCCCAGCCACCCACTGCTGAGTGGAGAGAGCCCAGCTAGGCTTCGCCTCAGCCTCCCAGCCCTTTCCTGTAAATGCACTCACAGCCAGGAGGGGTGCCATATTAAATCAAGACTGATGGAAACCAGTGGCTGCGATTATCCAGCCAAGATGCAGCATGGGAAGCTGGTTGCTGCCAGCTCCAGGTGAGAGCCTCTAAAGTTAATTGTACATGGCTTTTATTAAGAGGGTGATCACTCCCGCTCCCGCTCTCCTGGTGGTCCCTTCACAGTGCCTCCCTCTCAGTCCAGTACCATCTGCTTCTGCAGACTGGGTTACCTGCCCTGCCTTCCCCTCTAGGTAACTGGAACCCACTACCGCAGAGCCTTGAACTCATTCCTCTTGCCTTCCTCCCTGTCTCCTCAGATAACCATGAACACGTGCCTACATTTAGGGTGCCTTAACAACTCCTCCTATCCCGTCTTTGTCCTACACATAGAATATATACAAACCAAGCACTCATTCACTGCACGTTTTAGTACAGACTCTGCTAAGTATTGGGAAAAGAGCATGAAGCTTAGCCTGTGGCCCAGGTTAATCCAGGTGTCCTGTACATTTTATCAAGAATTCTGAACCATTTCAGAGATTTTTCTGAACAGGCACAGGTAGTTGGCGCTCCAGGCTTATGAGAATCAGGATGTACTTAGGTTTAGGCCATAGTTTGAGCTTATCCCAGCATCTAGAAAGCTTCTGAGAAACCAGTCAATACATGGTGTAACTTTTCCCCCCATGCTCGCCTCCATAGAAATCAGAGAGCCTTTCCTCTTACCTAAGAAAATAACAGGAATCCTAAGACAATCTAAATTGAGACTCTGAGGAATACAGGAAGTAGAAATGTTTACCTAGAGAAGACCAAGGGAGGCTATAAAGGTCATACCTAAATCAACAAAGTAAAAAAGAAAAGTCATGTTAGGCTTGCCTGCGGCAAAGGGAAAAGCTATGTTCTGTGAGGCCCAGTGGTTGAAAAGTAGCTAGAGGTAGAAGTCACCCTGTAAGGAAAACTGTGGCAGAGATGAGCTGCCTCAGGGAGTAGCCGATTCTCCAGAAGCCAGTGTGCAACTATGCCTACAGATCTAGATTTCTAGAGGAGAAGCCTCAGAAGCCACTTCCAGGGAAGAAGACACCCAGGTGGACTGGCTCCTGGCTTCCACTTAAGCCAGACCGCCTCTTCTTTTTATCTGAAAGTCTATGTGTGGCTCAGCTAATTAAAAGAAATCCAGCATACACGCACACCCAAAAAGGCAGTGCGAGCTGGGTTTGGTGGCACACCCCTGTAATCCCAACACTCGGGATCGCCGCAAGTTTAAGGCCAGCCTGAGCTACATAGTGAGTTCAAGTCCAGCCTGAACTACATAGCGAGACCCCCTGTCAAAACAAACAAAAAGCCATGCATTACATAATCAAGTAACAAAACCCAGTGAAGGAAAAAGGAGTAATATTATCAAAGGGGGCCAGGCACTATGGTAGCTATTTGAGTCACTCAGACTACCTGGGCACACACAGGTTTGCTGTGCTAAGTGCTTTATTTACAATATCCCATTCACCCCTCACCAGCATCCCACAAGGCTCCGAAAGGTAGGTATGAGAATTATCCCTGTGCTACAGTGAGGAAACTGCGACTCAGGAAAGTGAATGAACTTCCTAAAGTCAGCTGGCTAGTAAATTGGTACAGTGAAGTTTGAGCTCAGGTCTGTCTGAAGCAAAGCTTTTTCTTTCTGCCCCACAAATTGCCTCATGTGCCAAAAAAAGTAGCCAAATTTCAGGTCAAGGGTGACTATAAGAATGAAATGAGACAGTGGGTGTTGAGTGAGTTCAGCACCTGGCATATAGCGGCCTTCCATGGAGGTGAGCACATGTACCAAGCAAACGCTGGCAAGCTGGCACTGTCCCAGCCAGCTTTGTACCTCTCACCATCAGAGCCTTCTAGCCCAGTGGGCACAAGCGTTGAGCAGGCTGGTGGGCAGGGAGGAGGAGGAGGCAGATATATGGCTGCCGTTGCAGAGCCAGGTGATGTATGTGGCGCCTGAGGGAGCTGCACAGTGACACTCTGGATTCCAGCCGGCAAGCTTCGCTCCACTGGGATCGGCGCCGAATTATTGCTCCATATGAAACCCCAGGACTGATGGGAGCTTTCAGCTGCAGACTGATAGCAACAGCCAAAATTGGATTGTTTGCTATTTATTTTTTTTAACTTCTGTCAAGGTCACTACCATAACAGGAAAACACTGCCCAAGCAGCAGGTATTTTTCATCCACTCTGCCCACAAGAGCAATTTGCAGCTACAGCTTTGGTGACGGGCCCTTACCTTGACAGCTCTCTTTCTAGAAGGATGTCACTGTCATAGGGGCTCTGGGGAAAGGAGCCTCCTGAAGACCTGGTGTTTCCTTTCCACTCCGAGATCTGCTTCTTTCCCCCTCAGCGTCCTCCAAAATACTTTCTCGTCAGGCCCATGCCCTCAGGCCTCGCTGCTCAGTTGCCAGACAGCTTCAAGCTCTGTTTTCCAGAAAGCCACACAGTGTGTCACCCTTATGTGTGTTTCCCATCTCTGCACTTGTGTACCACCCCATCCAGATGTGAATTCTCTCTGTTTTGTCTCTGTTATCACATTCAGTTTTGCAAACATGTGCCAGATGCTGCCTCTGTGCCTGGACAGTGCTGGAAATAGAAATGAGTGCCTGCCCTCAGGGAGCTTATAAGTGAGTGAGAGGTAGAGTCACAAACATTCAACAAACTCATTTTCAAGTAGTTTCTCCAGTGGCAAGTAGAGTCCTAGGGATAAACATTCATACTCTGAAACCGCAGCGAAAGTGGTTGATTCTGCCTGAGGAGCATTTGTGTGCAGGCCCTGACTTGGAGCTCCCTGGAGAGGTCTGGCTCTCTTCCTCTCAGCAATATGAGGATAGGTGAAGGGAGAGTGGGAAGAGTAACACTGACCTCGTGGTCATGAGCCAGAGCTGTGAATGGGGCCCACCCCACACCCCACCCTGCCAGCACCCAGACGTGTTTTTTCCTGAGTTGGGAGATAGAATGAAAGTAGGATCATACTGAGCCCAGCTCCCTGAACAATCTCCCCCTTCACCCCACAGTACCAGGAGAAGCAACGGAAGCGTGAGGCTGAGGAACGGCGCCGCTTCCCCCTGGAGCAGCGACTGAGGGAGCACATCATTGGCCAGGAGAATGCCATCACCACCGTGGGTGCCGGTGAGTACTGCGTGGGACACTGTCCAGTGCCAGACGGGACAGGGCAGTCATGCTGCGGTGAGGTGCATTTAATAGTAAAAGTTAACATTTATTGAGTAGTATCTCTATGCCAAACATTTGCAAAAACTCTTTGCATTTTTTGTCATTTATGTCCTTACAGCAATGCTATGAAGCTGGTACTGTAAAATCCCCATTTTAGATGAGGAAGCTAAGACACGCACTTAAATAACTGGTCCAAGGCTGCCTAGATTTGACACTCACCTTCATGTGGTCCACTGCCCCCGGCTCTGCTTTTAAGATGGGACGCATAAGACCCACAGAGGGATGGTAGCTTGTCCGTCACCAGTAACATGGCAGCTGAGCTAGCACTAGGACTCTCTTGTCTCTTCAGAATAGCTTGTCAGCAGTTGTCCCAGTCTTAGGGAGAACATCCCAAACCATGGCATGCCTTCTTCCTCACCTGTGAAACTCCTATTCCCATCCTTTGGCCCCTGGAAGCCAGACTGTGTAACCCCTAATCTAGTGGCCGTATTCAACCAGCAAAGTCTCCTGGACAGATATGTACAGCTAAGGTTCTGCTGAAGACAGTAGCCTCACCTTCATTCCCTAACTCTGTTGTGTGTGTCTCCTGAGAGTGGTTGCAGACAGGTGAGGCAGGGAAGAAGAACCCTATGCCAGGCTGGGGCAAAGGGGTCTCCCCCAAGGATCTGGGTTTTAGACAGGCTTTTTGGGCAGTCTGACACTCAGCTGGAATTTAAAACCTGTTGCCCTGAGGCAATAGGTTTGGCCAGTCCCACTGACACATGGCTTACTCTTCTCTCTAAGCCTCTAGTCCTGCTAGACGTAGCCCAGGGACTGCCAAGAATGCACCAGGTCTGCTCACTGAGAATAGGAGCCACCAGCCTGAAGTCTAGGCTGCCCTCTGGGATACTTGGGAGCCACATTATCAGCCCTAAGGGTAACTAAAAATGGTGGCGGTTATCCCGTGATGTTCCAGACCCAGCCTGGTCATCATTCTCATACACCGGTGGGGCTCACTACTCCCACATGAGTCCCTCATCAGGGGCCTGACTCCATCAGCAGAGGAAAGGAGCCCCGAGACTAGAGCTGCCTGCCCAGTTACACGTCAGAAGGCAGCTTGCAGGAGCTGAGAGAATGTGAATACAGAGGCCCCTGCTCCTCACGCCCAGACCACACCAAGCTGCCCTTTGGAGTTTGGATTCAGATATCCATCCCCAGCTGCCACCTTAGAGATGACAACCCGACTCCTTTGGCAAAGCTATATCCATGATAGACGGAAGGAAGACTCCGGGTGCTCTCATGGGCTGAAGAGAGGTGTAGCCCAACATCAGAAACTGATGAGCTGGGTGGAGCCTCACATCACTGGGCTGCCTTTGGGATTCTCCCAGCTTCATATGCGCCTTCCCCAGTAGGCCACCTGCAGTCCTCCGATGGCACTTCTTAGCAGCTCCACGGGCCCACAGGCTGTGAAGCTCCCCGGAAGTAGAGGCATTGCTGTAGAATTAGACCAGACTGAGCCCACCACTTTCCCACTGTGCAGCTTGGCCTCAGCAGTTCCCTCACCCATGTGGTGGGTGTAAGTTTAAGACCATGTGATTCTAAAGCATGTGTCCTTCCCTGTCTGTGCTATACAGCAGTGACTACAGCCTAGTCCCTGTCCTCAAGATGTTCCACCTTGGGTTGGGCCCTAGGCTCTTTAAATCAAACCCACAGCTGGTTTTTTTTTTTCTACCTAGGACTTGAATCCCACAGCCTGCCTCTTCCTTGTCCCTACACTGACCTCTGGTGTTTCACCGTCTTGTCTTTCCTTGCTCTTGGGCCAGAGCAAGAGTGGGTAATTCTCACCACCTCCAAAAATCTCAGAATGTGCTCACACCCAAGTCCTCCTCCCACCTCTCGTTCCCCTTCTGTTACCTGGACTCTGCCTCAGTTCAGCAGTAAAATAGCCATCCAGAAAGGCCCTGTGCTTTGTCCTATGATGTCTAGGTTGGACCTGCTATGGCTCTAGTGATCATAGAACAGTGGTGGTGAACCTTTTAGAGCTTTCAGTGATACAGTTTTCCTGTTGCAGCACACATGCCCTAGGTTCACCACCATTGCCCTAGAAAGTAGGGTCAGAGTTGGGCAGGGTTGGTGTGTTTTGCCTCCAACTGTGAAATGGTAACGGTGCGTCTGCCTTGCCGAGAAGCCCTGCAGTTCAGATCCCACCGCTAATGTCCAAACCATGTTCATTTCCTGTGACCAGCTCCCAGAACTATCTGTCAGGCAGGCACTTTGCCACGGAGCTATATCCCTGGCCCTCCCAGAACTATCTAGTAGGAAGGAGTACGTAGCCTAGTCGTTGTACTGTGAGGGCAGGCAAAGCCTGAGACATTCACTGGGTCAGAACTTGTAGTGGGCAGGCAGCACCCAGAACCTCAACACTTCAAAGCTGAAGCAGGTACAGGAAAATGAGGCACATCGAGAGGGGAGGACAGGCCTATCTGGGTCCTCTAGGCTAGTGTCACATGCGTGCTAGGGACTAGCTGGCTGAAGCCTGGCACCCCATGGGTACCATGAGCATGGGCAGCCAGAAAAGTGCCGCAGAATGAATTGATTTGATAAATGGCCATTTATTACCCTCACGAATTGGCTGAAACCAATTTCGGTCACATCAACCCCTGGTAAGTGCTGGGATATTGATTTGTGCAAAGTAATACAGTGAATTTATCAGTGTGATCCCCAGCTGCAGGGCCTCTAGGAAGGCTGGCGCACAGTTACCGCCTTACAAATGGAGGAGATAAAGCACCAGCCTCACAATCCAGGCCCTAATGGCCTCTCTGGTCTTCCAGGGTCACCAGAGCCAAAGCAGGGCCAACCTGCATTCTACAGACCAGAACCCTGGCATGGAAGGTGAGGCTGCGCTTCCAGAATCTGGAGGCTGGTTCATGAGGAGGGGAGGATGCCCGTGCCATGGGGCAGACCTGCTGGGAGCTCCAGGCCTCCTCTGAAAGGCAGCCAGCTCTCTGCTGAGCACATTCACTGGTCTCCTAAATAGAAATTTAGAAATTGATTGACCCCTTCCCCTCATCCCTTACAGCCCAAAAATCAAGTTCTGTCATTCCACCTCTTAAGTGGCTCTCAAACCTGGCCTCTCCCTCTGCTCCTGATAGCATTGCCTTAGTTCAGTATATCTGAGCCATGGCAGTGGCCTCCTCAGTGGTTTTCCTTCCTCCCTTCCTTCCCCTAGAATCAGTTCTTCTTGTTAGAGTGATCTTTGGAAGACACAAATCTAACCTGGGCGTGGTGTTGCATGCCTATAATCCCAGCACTCAGGAGGCTGAAGCAGGAGGATCATTGTGAGCTCGAGGCCAGCCTGGGCTGCAAAGTGAGCTCAAGGCCAGCCTGAACTGCATAGTGAGACCCTGTCTCAAAAAGATCAAAAAAAAAAAAAAAAGAAAGAAAGAAAACACAAATCTAACAATGCAACTCCCCTGTTGAAAACACTTGAGTGTCCCTAGCTGCTCTGTTGTTGCATGCAAGGCACTGCTGCTGCCACTGCCCCCTGCTTGGCACTCCACACACCAGCCACGGGGCCTGCTTCTGCCTCGCTGCACACAGTGAGCACATGTCCTGTCCGTCGCTGCTGCCCTCTCAGCTTGCAGTTCCTTCTTCTCTGACCCTCCCACCCCAGTCCATCTCCCACACACTAGCTGCTTTGTCCCTGGGCTAACTCAGTTCAGGTGCAGTGATCAACCAACTTGTACGTGCCCACTTCCTGGAACAGCCCTGTGCTCAAAAGTAGATGCTGAGTGCAGTTTGTGAAATGTATTTCTGTGGCATGGCCCCTTGTCCATCTCCATGATGTACTCTGAAGAGAGAAGGTATACACCTGCCCTCTAGCAGCTCACACGCGTGCTGGGAACAGGACTCAAGCAAGAGCCTTAATTGCAACCATATTAATTGACCTTTGACAGTGGCTAGGAGGATGGCCTATTCCCCAGACCTCCCTATAAGCAGCTTCCCCTGGGCAGCAAGTCAACATGCACATACTGGCGGTTTCCTTGGAGCTTCTTCAGGCCAAGAACCTGTGCCTGACAGCCATTCTGTCTGTCCCAGAGATCCCTCTGAAGTGTCTGCACTCCCCTGGACAAACTGTACCCCTTCAGGTGTCCTTCAGGCCACAGTCTGACACACATGCAGAATCTCAGCATCGTGTGGCCCACTGGGTACACCATCCTATTCATGCTTCACTTCCCTCATTGACTCATCTGAAAGTATGCTCTTCCCCAAGCCCCACCTTGCTGAGCCTCCCGGGGAGTACTGGAGTCTGATGTGAGAAGGACAACCAGAACTGCTTGCAGCCTCACTCTAGGTCACTTCAAGGGCCTCGCCTGTGCCTTGCTGTTCTTGTTGCCTAGCCTACCCTGCCAATACTCAAGACCTAGGCTTCTCCAGGGCCCCATTCCTCCCTGGTTACAAGGCCTTCTCTCGGACCAGGGATATAGCTTAGGGGCATAGCACCTGCCCAGCAAGCACAAGGTCCTGAGTTCAATTCCTGGTACCAAAACAAAACAAACAAAAAAAAAACTCAAGGCCTTCTCTCTGCTTTTTTGTTTTGTTTTGTGTGGGTTTTTTTGTTTTTGTTTTTGTTTTGTCTTTTTGGTTTTTTTGAGACACAACACTATGCAGTTCAGGCTGACCTTGAGCTCACTGTGTAGCCCAGACTGACCTCAAACTCACAGCAATCCTTCTGCTTCAGCCTCCTGAGTGCTGGGATTACAGGCATGTGCCGCCACGCCCGGCTTTTAAGGCCTCTCTCTGGACTTCATATGACACCTTCATCACCATCCTACCACATGGTGTCTGCTGTGTTTATATGTCTTCCTCCTTCAGTGGTCAGAGATACCTCGCTGTTTCCCAGGTGGACACACAGTATGGGTATTGAATTCAGGCAAATGAAGTCTGAGCCCATTTTGACACAGCTAACAGACACTGGGGTAACTCTCAACCATGAGAGTCCCTCTGAAAGGCTGGTTCCCCTGAGAGATGGTACAACATGCAACAATGTGTTTTAGGAGAGGTTTAACAACCTCCCATACTAGGTCATTAGAATTTATTAAGAAGGATGAATCAGCCCACCCAGACTGCCCAGAACCTTGAGCTGGATGGAGGCAAAGGCTGGGGTGGGAGGAAGAGGCAGCTCTTTCTTCCTTGCTTTTTCATACTCCCAACTGCATGGCAGGTTCACCCTCATCCTTTAGGCACAGATGTCAACCATGCACAGAGTGGTCTCCTGCACTTCTCCCACCCATTTAAAACCCACCATTTTCACAGCAGTATTTCTCTCATAAGCATAAGGCTTGTCGTAGTCCCTGTGGCATCCCAGTGCCTGGCATGTTTGCTGAACACATGCATAAGATTCCCAGGAGAGGGTTCAGAAACCTACTCGCAGGGCAGTAAAAACCACTGGGACTGCTAAGAGACTCTTGGGTCCAGGCCACACCCTTCTCCATAAAATGGAAGTTAAAAAAAATCTGTTCTTCTCCCCCTCCTCATAATTCTGGAAAGACCAAGAATAAATTCATGTAGCCAGCAAACAAACCGGTGTTGGGCTAGTCTCAGGTCCCCCAGGAATTAGAAGGCCCAGCACCTGCTCCTATGGAACACACAGTTCATTGGGGGCACACTCTCCCCTTTGACCTGAGGGCACAGGCAGATGAAATCCCTTACACTGCCCTTCTGTGAGCCCATTTCATCCTGTGTAGAATGGAGGTAATACCTACTTCTAAGGACTGGTATGAGGATGAAAAAGATATCTAATGACTGCTGCTGTTGCTACTGTCAGGACTGCCACTATTTGTACTTCTACTGGCTTTGGTGTTTTGTGTTTTGTTCTGGTTTTTGTCTCATTTTTTTGAGAGGAGGTCTTACTCTGTTGCCCAGACTGATCTCAAACTCATGAAATCTGATCATCTTCAGCCCTCCAAAGTTCTGGCAGTGTAGGCACACACCATCGTGCCCAGCTTATTCGTGTTGTTATTCCACTCTTTGCAGTTTACACTATCCCTTTATAAATAAGAATTCACTTCATCTTTGTGTGGAGCAATACAGAATATGTGCCTGTTTCCAGGCACTGAGGCTCTAAAGAAATAGGTGTTTTGGAGCCAGATGTGGAAGCACATGCCTATAATCCCAGCACTCAGAAGGCTGGGGCATGAGGATTGCTGCAAGTTTGAGGCCAGTGTAGTCTACAGAGTATTCAAGGCCAATCTGAACTCTACACAGCGAGACCCTGTCTCAAAAAGAAAAGAAAAGAAGGGGCTGGGGATTTAGCTCAGCGGCACAGCGCCTGCCTGGCAAGCACGAGGTCATGAGTTCGATTCCCGGTACTGGGAGAAAACAAAAAAGAAAAGAAAGCAAATGAAATAGGTGTTTTACTCAAAGTCAGTCAACTAGTGAGCAACAGAGGCAGGACACTGAATGAGCTGCAGTAATGCCTACCCTCTCCACCATACCGCTCAGTAAGTACTCTCCACCTACCAGAAAATTCAGACCTATAAATTAATGGGGTAGGTGTGTTACGGAATTAATCATAAAGAGTTGTTCCAGGTGAGTTTTCAGATGGTCCAATAACAAGAGATGTGACCAGGAAAGGCGCCTGGAAAGGGGGCAGACACAAACAAGGCAGACCCTGGCACAGCATGTGGAGGGCAGAAGCTGCCCATGCAGAAGGCCTGACAGCATCTCAAGCCCAAGGGCAGTGGTGAGGACAGGGGCTCCTTGAGGCCATGTGTTGAGTGGCTGAGTGAGCTGGATTGGAAGACTGCAAGAGAAAACATTTTTCTGGTAAGCCAAGTGAGTGAGGAGGTGCTGGGTAGTAGAGAGCCGGAGGAGGGAGCTGCCCGCTTCCCTCACACTCCCTGAAGCACCACTTTAGACACAGGAGTCAGCAAGAGTAGGCTTAAAGCCCAGGGTCTTCATGAATTCACCTGTGTAACCGTGAACAGCTTTCTGAACTTCTTTGTATATATTTTCTCATCTATAAAATGTAATGAAGTTCTCTCTCCTCCTTGTCTCAGGTGGTCATGAGGCTAGTGTGAAATTATGTCTGCAGAAGTTTTTAAGTGCTGGCGGAGTAAGTTGTGCATCTGCTGGTCTACAGCAAGAGCACCAGCACTTATGGCCACATGCACTTGGGCCCATCCAAATATCTGTAGTCCTAGCCTCCACACTGACCGGGCGGGGCCCTCCAGGCTCCCCAGTCTTGGTCCTCAGCCACCCCATCAGCATACACCCTGGGGCTTGCCTTCCCCAGTCCTCCCGGGCTGCTTCCATTTTTCATTCTGTCGGACTCCATCTGCTTGGTTGTTTTTCTCTTCACATATTATTAGAAATATCCAGAGTTGTAATTGTTTAATGGTTGGCATTTCGCCTGTTTCATGGGGGACCCCGATCAAGCCCACCCCAGACTCATGCCTGGGTCTGACAGAATTGACCAAGGACAGCTGCGCAGTGGAGTCTGCCTGGCATTATAAAGAGCTCTCTCCCAGGTGCATTATTAGAAAAGAAGGGGGAAAAGATGGCCCCAGGCACAATTCAATTCCACATTCTCCATGGTGTTTTTAGTACCACACAGCCCAGCAGTGTGCAGCTCTCAAAGGGCTGGGATGCTACCCTGAAAGAAAAGCCAAGTACATGATACCCAGGGAACCTTGTCCCCCCCAGGCCACCATTCTAGTGATGCCTGGGTAATACGGCCTCCTAGATGCTCCACGGAGCCTGAGCCCAGTTCATACTCTGCCTCTTCCCAACCTAAGTTCGACCTCTCTCTCAGCCCTGCTCCAGCACACAAAACACACATGTGCACATTGTATCCATGGAAATCTTTATGTCTGCCATTGTAGTACATCCATTCCCCAGATACCCTCACATCCACGTCCCTGCTTCTGTTGGGGCACCAGGGACTGTCCATCGGCCAAGCATGGCCGTCTTTGCTTCATCCCCAGTGTTCAGATACCTATGAGTTCTGTGCGTTTACCCCATAGCTAACCCTTCCAGAGAACTGGGCCAGTTAGAGATCTGTGTCCTAGCCCAGAAGAGAGGTTGGACTGAATGTTTCCCGAGCCTCTTTCAGGGTTTTCAGGGAGCATCTCCTGGTCAGGCAAAGGTGTCTAGTCTGCCATATGAGAGGTTGCATTTTCTATCTGTTGCTGCTGAGGCCAAAAGTAGAAAAGCACATTAAGGTAGCACCATGAGAGACAGAGGTGAGAAAGAACACAAGCATGGGACTGCACTAAGACAGGTCATCCAGATGCTCACAGTCTGATCCTGCTCACCACCCTCACATTCATACCTCTCTGCCTCTGTCGTGCTGGCTGCCTCTGCAAATCCTGCCCCACCTCCATGACCCAGCTAGTCCTGCCACTCCGAGTCTTCCCTGACCTCTGCCGCTGCTGCCTTGAAACCCAGCTACAATTCCCTCAAGACTGGTAACCCTCAGACTTAGTCCCTAAGACTGTCAACTCTTTCTCCGTTGACTGGGTTTCCAGACCTTCTCCCTCTGACATATGTCCCTGTGCTAATTTTGCTGAGTCCTCTGGGGACCAGAGCAGACATGCTCTTCCATCTGCAGACAGACTTTGACATTGCGCAGTGCTCTGTCCTCGTCCAGCTCCTGACTGCCGTGTTTCCATTAATGCATCCCAAATGGATACGAACTTTTTAAACCAGCCATATGTGAGTTTTAAAAAGAAGACAGGTTTAGAGAAAGAAACAACTCTACTGTCTACTAGTTGTGTAACTTAGGCAAGTCTTTCTTAGTAAAAAAGAGTTGAGAATATTTTCCCCTCGGGGTATTTGTGGCGTCTTGAGTAAATATATTGTTGGCAGATTTTTCTAGTTATGCCTAACATACAGCATGTGCAATGAATGATTCTTGCTTCCTTCCCTACTCTTATACTTGAGTGGTGCTTCTGAGCATGCTTCTGCTAGTGTCCTTGCCTCGAATACATGGCCCCTGATCACATGCTTCCTCATGAAGAAGAGATCAGGCCTTGCTCTGGCAGAGTTAAACCCCAAAGATAACTAGTACAGATCTGTTCTGCTCCCCGCACCCTCAAGACCCCGCTGGAGGCTTTGGTTAGCAGAGATGCTAACAGTGGCTCACCCTTTTTGTGCTCCAAGCTCCACACTACCCTCTGTTGGCTTCCAAAAAAGGTATTTGGCTGTGTTTCCACTTCCTAATCCAGACAGTAGACCAGACCTTAGTTTCCTCAGATGGGAAAGAGCCTAGAGCCCAGATCCCCAACTGCCAAGGGCTTCTGCCTGTCCCATTTGCATAGGTGCGTAGAAGGGTAACCAGTAAAAGCTAAAGTTCCTCTCTAATTCTCCTTCGCCAATCCCCCACCCCCTTCACCTCCATTCACCATCCACCCGCCTTTCAGTTTCCCTGGCAACACTGAGTGCTCATCCTGGAAAACTTTATCCGAAATCTGCTCTGGGCAGCTTTCCAAATCCATGCTAACCTGATTAGGTATCTCTAGGGGCCTTGCCAGCTAATCAGATTAGGCAGCACTAATGGTAGTGAGGACTTTGAGTGGGCGCAGAGCAGTAAAACATATTGTATACTTAGTGATAATTATCCTGCCTTTTGTGTCATTGATTTATCTGCCTCCCTCCCTGTCCCCCCGTCTTGTATGTTTGGCCACAGCGATCCGGAGGAAGGAGAATGGCTGGTATGATGAAGAACACCCTCTGGTCTTCCTCTTCTTGGGATCATCTGGAATAGGTAATCAGGATCACATCAGCCAGTGGGGAAGGGGAGCTCCCAGCGTGAGCCCTACACCCCAGCTGCGATGGGCCAGGGGTCACACCATCCACCTCAAGTTCAACACTCAGCTCTAGAAGCAACTACCTCCAAATTACAGAGCCATCAGGAAAGAAGACTCTGGGTGTTCAATCATCTGCCGTTTTACAAGCAGCTAGAACCAGGCCTCTCCCTGTGTACACTCAGGGGTACAGAGACTAATTCATCTGGGGCCAGGCCCTCGGGGGCCGTTAGGCTTGGTCAGGGCACTCTGCTCTGAGAACAGTTGAGCTACCTCCTCTGCCCAGGACATCAACCACATTCAGAGCAGCTTAGCTGTAGGAAGCTAAAGAAAACCCCAGTGACTGGGCCAGGGATATAGCTCAGTAGCATAAGCGCCCGCCTGGCAAGCGCAAGGTCCTGAGTTTGATTCCCGGTACAAAAAAAAAAAAAGAAAACCCCAGTGACCAGTGCAGTGCCAGGTACAGAGCATAACTAGGTCCAATGAACTGGACTGAGTATTTTGCTTTTTTTTTTTTCCCCAGAGAACTAGGGATTGAACCCAGATCCTTTGCACTGAGCTACAATTTCCAACTCTATTTTTTAGTTTATTTTGATAGGGCATCACTATATCATTCGGGCTGGCCTTGAACTTGTGGCGATCCTCTTTCCTCAGCTTCCCTAGTGCTAGGCTCGTACCACCGTGCCCAGCTTTATTTTTTTATTTGAAACAGGGTCTCTAAATCACTAAGTTACCCAGGCTGGGGTTACAGCAGGTTGGATATTTTTCTAGCCAGTTGGGCTGCATCATCTGGTAAATTCTCAACTCCTTACTCTGTGCACTCACATACTCCCTTTCCTTCACTCCCCTTCTGTGAAATCGTGCTGGGGATTTCATGGTTTATAGGGACTGTTTTTTTCCTTGAAGGGCTAGGGATTGAACCCAGGGCCTTACACGTACTAGGCAAGTGCTGTACTCTGAGCTACAGCCTCAGCCCGGACTTCATGATTTAGTTGTCTCTTCCTCCTCTCCCAATGCCTGTGTGGACTTAGCTCTACCTCACATGTGGGGTCCCAAAAGCTTACCACCACCACCACCACCACCACCACCCCCCGACCTTGATACCACAGAATTTCACTTCTGGGCCCCACAGTGGCTTCCAGTGGTTTGATCATTGTTCCAAATGGCCCTTCAGGACCACCTCTTTGGTATTGTTCCCTTTTTTATGCCGCAGAAGACTGAAGCCAGTAAGAAATGCTCTTCATCCCTTCCCAGCCCTTACTTGCTGTTTTTGTTTTTTGAGGCAGGGTATTGATATGTAAAGCAAGCTGGCCTTGAACTTGAGTATGTAGCCCAGGCTGGCCTCAAACTCATGGCGATCCTCCTGCCTCAACCTTCTGAGTGCTAGAATTACAGGCACGCACCACCACACCCGGCCCCGCCCTTACTTGGCATTGTTTCCGTGGCCCAGCTGAATTGCAGGTCATGGAGGTTAAGAGAGATGCAGGTAGTGAGCCAGGAAGTCAGGGTGCTCCTAAGACAAGTGAGGGTTATGCTGAGCTTCAAAGGCCAAGCTGGCTCGTATGTCTGCTCTGCACTGTCAGGATGGTGCCAGAGAGAAAAGGCCTCAATCCCACCCACAGAAAAATCAAGATGCATGCAGACTTGATTCTGATCCTAGTTTCACCACTCATTCCCTACTTGGCCCCGGGGAGTCTCCGGGCCTCACCATCCCCATCCGTAATGTCTCTGCTTCCTGGTGTCCTGGCATTTCCAGTCATCCAGTCCTAACCTACTCCTTTTCCTTTCTTCTTTCTCACTAGGAAAAACAGAGCTGGCCAAGCAGACAGCCAAATACATGCACAAAGATGCCAAAAAGGTAAGGGCTGGGACTGAGGTCTGGTTTGCAGCCCATGGAAACCTTGCCCAGTCATGCTGTCCCCAAATCCAAAGCTCTCTGAAGCTGGCAGTAAGCCAACCAAGAAGACAGTCCTGGCCCAGGAATAAGCCTCAGCTTTGGCCACCAGCAGCGCTAGGAGTTTGGAGAAGTTATCCAACCTTTTTGTGCCTCAGTTTCTCCATCTGTGAAACAGGTATATAATTCGCAGCTTGCCTGACTCCTCAGCTCTTGGAAGAGCCAAATGAGATTCGGCCACACAGCACTGTCAAGCACCTGCCCCAACCCAGGTGCCACGCTGGGTGCTGTAGGTCAGTGTTTACTAAGGCTTCCCTCCTCCCTGGGGCCCCCTGGGCTCAGGCTGGAACAGCATCCAGGGCAGCCAGGACTGTGCTAGAGAGTTTTGGGAACTATATAAAAAAAAAAAAACATGTAGGAATAAGATGACGCCTGTTGCTTCTCTCCCTCTTACGTGAGCTTGCTTGCTTTGTTGTTTTGCTTTGCTTTGTTTTGTTTTGCTTTGTTTGGCTTTTTGTATTTGAAATTGACCCAGGGCCTTCTTGCACATGTTTGGAAAGTACTGTACCACTAAGCTACATTCCTGACCCCCCCTTCTTTTTATTTAATTTTTTTTTGACACAGTCTCACTAAGTTGCTCAGATTGGGCTTGAACCTGGAATCCTGCCTGAGCCTCCCAAGTAGCTGGGTTTATAGGCATGCACCACCTTGCCTGGCCCTGCATGAGCTTTTAAACCTGATTTCTTGTGTCTTAAGCCTGGGCTGCTTCCAGTGCTTCTTCCCATGGCTCCACCCCCTGGGTTTTCCCTTACAAAAGAGCCTTTCTCATCCCCTGCTTGTTCACACTCAGGCCATCTCAGGTCTGCTCTGCTTGACTCTCTAGGCTGACAAGAAATGTGTTCAAGAGAGCAGTCCTTAGACAGAGTGTAAAACACTTCAACAAAAGCTAAACACTGCCCTAACCGGCCTTCCCTGTGATGAGGCTAAAGTCCCCTGCCTGTGGCTGGAGTGTGAGAACCCCAGTGCCCACTGGTTTCTGTGGCAAGCCTCTACTGGCCAAGTGGCCCCAGCAGCAGAGTCCTGGTCTCCTG
Source organism: Chinchilla lanigera (assembly GCF_000276665.1). Classification (NCBI taxonomy): domain Eukaryota; kingdom Metazoa; phylum Chordata; class Mammalia; order Rodentia; family Chinchillidae; genus Chinchilla; species Chinchilla lanigera. The sequence goes on from NW_004955414.1 coordinate 19,094,007, forward strand.
TTCCTCCTGTGGCCTCCCTACCCTCTTGCCAGCTACCTGAGAGCCTGGCAGCCACAGAAACAAGGCAGCTCAGGCTGTGTCCTCCTGAGCCCCCTTCTGCCCTCAAACTGGCAGAAGGCTCTTAAGCCTCCCTGACTGCACCAGTAGCTGTGCTCTGACTCAGCCAAACCCAGAGCAGACCCACTTGACAGCCAGGCAGGCAAGAAGCAGCGCCTGCCATGCTAATACGCTCCAACCAAAATAGCATTTTTAAGACAATTCATCAGGTTGGCAGCGATTGAAACAATTAGCACTCTGGAAAGGGCCATAAACTAGGGGGACTCTTAGGGAAGATGCAGTTACGGGCAGGAACCACCTGATTAGGGATGAAGAATTCTGACAGTATTTTTAATACTGTCAGAAAGGTTAATATTTAATTACAAATTATAATCTCTTTATCCAAGCTGTCTTAATATGTCTTCATACACAGTGGAAGTGGAAGGAAAATATCTGCTGACATGCTGATGTAGAAAGGAGAGAGGGTGGTTTGTTAAAAGACTGATGATACAAGTAATTTGCGCTTGATGCATCTAAATGGGAGACAGATCGACCCCAATGCAGGGTATCCTGCGGGTGTGATGCTGGTGTCCCTCAGTACATGCCTCCTCCAGGGGAGGAGATAACACTATCGCCCACCACACCCACATTGCAGTTGAGGCAGCAGGATATGGCGGGCAAAGCTCTGCACCCAGCATTCCTTGGCCCAAGCTCTAGTTCTGTTTTCTCCTAGCCCCAGACAGTTCCTTCCCCACATTAAATTTCAGCACTCTTGCCTCAGCTCTCCAGTCCTGTGTCTTAGGGTTCTGGTGAGCATCAGGTGAGATCACTGGGGTCGGCAGCTGGCTCAGGTTTTAGTACACAGTGGTGCCCACTCGCTCAGCTGGTGTGTTTACCACCTCATGCTGTCCACAGTATGCGTGTCTGTTCCTTGATCCTATGAGGATACTTAGGCCCACCCTGCAGATGAGAAAACTGATGCCCTATCACATCAAGAGGCTTGTCTGAGGACCCTTGTTAGGGAGAGAAGTAAATTCAGACTTTGACCCGTCTCTCAATACCGCTGTTCTCAGATGCTGTAGGAGACAACATTGTGAATTTGTCATTTTCTCCGTGTTTCGCAGAAGGAGACGAGAGCCATGAGAAGCCCAATAAAACCATTTTATTTTTAAATCATAGATGATTCTTCCATAAAGCTGTGACCTGTACAAGTCCTAGGGGTCAACTCATTACAGAGTATGTTTAACATGGACATTGTTTAGTCGTATAACAGACCTGCCTTCAACATCCGGGAGTCCTAGACTGTTAGCTCTCTAACCCATCAACCTGATTCTGCCAGAGCCGCAGGAGTAGTGTATGGAAAGTGTCAGAACCTAATGTGAAACAGCTCTTCCCAGCGAGAGTTCCCTTCTGTTTGCTTCACTCTGTTTGCTTCACAGGGTGGCTTGTGAGATGAAACGAGCCCTGGCCTGCCAGCCAGAGACTTGAATTTTTACCCTAGGTCTCTGACCCTTAGCTTCTTCATTTGTAAAGAGACTCATACCTCTGGACCTTGCTGCCTAACGAGGCATTGTTTGCACATTTTTACAATTTTTTTTTTACCAGATCTAGCCTCTGCTATTTTTCCCAAATTGGGCAGCTTCGTTAACTTTCATTACTAGTGTTAATAATCCTTGAGAAAGAACCATTGCAGGCTCTATGATGTCATCATGAGGTGGGTGATGGGCCCCAAAGATTTGAGGTTACAGTGGCAAGATGATAACAGGATTAAAAGCAAGTATTTGAGTTGAATTGCCTGGGGTTAAATCCCAACTCTCCCCAAATACATGGAATTGACCAGGTTCTCATTTGTATCTGTTTTCTCATCTGTAAAATGGGTTCAGTAATGCTGCCTGTTCCATTGGGTAGTTATGAATGTTCCATTGGGTAATCATGAAATAATGATATACAATATTAAATATTATTGGTACATAATAAGCAATCAATCTGTGTTGGCTTTCAGTAATTTCAATAATAGTACAATTATTATTGCTTTATTTGTAGATAACTTCAAGCTAAGATCTTGTGACACTGAAATGATTGCAGCCAAGAAAGCCAAAGACTTGTTTTGAGTTACACAGTGATTTGCTAGAACTACTGTGAGAAGCCAGGTCACTTGACATAAATAAGCGCTAGTGTCTGTCCTCCCTGTCCCTACTGGGACAGTAACACCTGAGCACAAAGCTCGGGGCCCTGCAAATGAAGACTGCAGAGTCCAGGTGGTTGGCTGCTGAAAACTGTGGGGCAGTATCACGTAATGGTTTAAGTGCAGATACGGAGCCAGATGGCCTTGGGCAAGTTACTTCAGTCTCTGATAGTTTCCTCATCTGTGAAGTGGGGATAATAGCACTTACCTCGCAGACTGCACATGTTCTTAGTTCTTTATAGCTTGCTTCGAACATCACCAGACACAGCTTTTACCCATCCATCCATTGCTCCCCCTGTGCTTTCCTGTGACATCTACACCCTTCCTGCAGCCAAGCGACCCTCTGGACATGTTTGCTGGCCTGTGCCCCGTGCACTGGTAGCAGTGCTCATCCCGCATGGCCTTAGTCACCTCTTTGAGCCCTTTCCCACCTCTTTCAAGGTCTCTCCTCAGGCCCGAAGTGAGGCAGGAAGAGGCACCAGGAGCCTGTGTTAGGAAGAAGCAGCTCTCTACAAGGGGAAGCAGCATCCCCCTAGGCAGTGGCAGAACTAGGGCTGAAAGCCAAGCTCCGTTCCCAGCCCAGGGCCCCTCCTGCCATCCTGTACTTGCAGGATAGAGCAGCAGGACAAAGAACTAAAACTATATCAAGTGACTTTCTGGGCAGTGACCAAGCTAGAACACGTCCCTGGATTTCAGAGCTAGGTGCCCTCCGCTGAGGGCCTTGGTGCCCCATCGTGCCTACTCTCAGGAGCGGCAGTGTTGGTGAGTGCTGCTCCTGGATGGAAGCATGAGCCAGTAGGAGAAGAACCCCGCAGCTCCCTGGCTCAGTTAGTTCTTCATGACAAGCAAGGGGCGCTCTGCCTGTGTTTACTCTTCAGATCAGCCTTCTCTCCCCCTGGACCCAAGCCTGCCCTTCCCTCCAGGGGACACTTCTTGGAAATCAGACCTAATTCCAGTGGTGAGAGAGACGCGCTGTGAGCTATATTGTAGATATCTTAAGAGAAATGAAGAACTATGAATAAATGGCAAAATGCATTCATTCTAAAGAAAAGTAAACTAAAACATGAATGTGTGCCCCACACCGACTTACAGAGTTAAGGGGCACTGTGGAGCCCTTCCTTCCGTCTCATCACCATCCCCGCTGTGGAGGACTGGCTCTGTGCACATCTGCCTGTCCCACTTGGTGGGGTCCCCTCGAGGACAGGCGTCAAGACTGTTCACTGTTGCAGCCACATGCCGAGCATAAGGAACATCCGCCAGAAATATGGGAGGGAGGGAAACGTGGAGGGGGCAGCACTGGTAATCAGAAGAGCAGAAACCTGCTTGAAGGAAGGTCTGTCCTGAATCAGATTCAGAAGGGCAGGGACATTTGGGCTTTGCTTAGGTTGGAAAGGAAAGGAGATGAGGACCAGGAGAAATGCATCATGAGAGGACCACAGAGACCCCCAGCCAGTGGGGCGTGAAGGCCTTGAGACAGCAGAGATCTCCCACATGCCCTTCCTCTACCTCTTGCCACCACACAGATCTGTCCCCTGCTTGTTTCCACACAGGGCTTCATCAGGCTGGACATGTCTGAGTTCCAGGAGCGACACGAGGTAAGGGACCCTCCACGAGGTGTGGCTGGAAGGCCCGGCTACGTGACTGCCTTGGTGTTTATATGACTTGTCATTTAGGCCTTCAGGCCTCAGATAATTCCAACGACCCTGGCATTTGTTCTTGAAAGCACATGTGTGCAGCAGAGTCACTGGTGTGTTTTGCGTGGGATTTGCTCCGAAGAATAAACAGAAAAGATCTGTCTGCCTCCCATCATGGCAGGATTCCTGCCGCACCAGGAGAGAAACAGGCATTCTTAATAGTATATAAAGCCGTCTTCCCATGTTGGCTCCTTCCTTCCACTAGGTGGCCAAGTTTATCGGGTCCCCACCAGGCTATATCGGCCATGAGGAGGGTGGGCAGCTGACCAAGAAGTTAAAGCAGTGCCCCAATGCCGTGGTGCTCTTCGATGAGGTGGACAAGGCCCATCCAGATGTGCTCACCATCATGCTGCAGTTGTTTGATGAGGTAAGTCACCATAGGCCACTATGGAGTAGGGAGACACTTGGAAATATCAAGAGCTGTAAACAAGAGCCCGGGACACAAAGACTGGCTGATCGTTCCTCCACTCACTGCTCCATTGTGTCCATTCAGGTGTTCAGCACACGCGGGGCAGCCTCCTCTCTGGGTAGGGACCCGGCAGGGCACTTTTGAGGGAAGACCAGCACTGCCCAAGTGTTGATATTCCATGACTGCCTTCTCCAGAGACAAATGGGACAGAGGTGCCATGGGTGAGGGGCTGAACTTTCAGCCCCAGCTCTGCTCCCTACTGGTTTTATGGCGTTGGCAAGTCACCACCATCTCTGGGCATCAGGGACCTCGTGTGACAGGCAGGGAGGCTGGATCACATGAGCTCTAGGAACCGGTCTGGTCCTAGCAGCTATTGTTCCTCCCTCAGTATCAGATTTTGTCTGTATCAGTTCTATAAAACACTGACACTGATGAAACAGTGGCACGGTGGCTGATAGAGTCCTCCCCCTTTGAGGAGCTCCAGGTCCTCACAACTGGACAGTCTCCCTGTAGGTGAGCTCTAAAGGAGGAAAACAGTGCACTTTTAAAGCACTATATTCCAAACACCTAGACTAGACCTCTGCTAAAACTTAACAGGTGGAGTGGAGAGGGAATCAGATTTGACCATGATATGAGATATATATATATAAACTGTTCAAAATGAGTATAAATACTATGTTACAAACATACACCAATTTTTAAAAGGATTTAACAGACACTATCTGTTATCATCACAATGGCCAAGCAGAGAAATTATCTCATTTATTACAAAGGAACAAATTGAGGTTCAGAGAGGTTATAAATGATGTGTCCAAGGCTACAGAACCACTGTGTGAGGAGCCAAATTTGGATTGCAGGTATATCCGCTCCCAACCCCCAGTTCTGCCCCTCTGTTCTGCCACCTCTTTACCTTGAGCCAAGAGAGGGCTTGCTCGTGGTCATGGGAGAGCAGCACCCCACCCTTTCCCAGGGCCCTACCCTGCTCAGAGAGTGAGAGGAGCCAAGGGCTGATGAGGCTTCCTTCTCCATCCAGCAAGGACCCCTGCCTGCAGCAGGTGCCAGGTGAGGCCCTGCCCACCTTTCTGCTTAGCCTTCTCCAGCCCTGAGAAAATAGGAAGGTGGTTTGCTTCCCATGTCAAATGTGGTAAGGGAAGGACTCCCTTAGACCAGTGTATCAGGTAGCAAGTCAGGAGGATCCTCGTCTCCCCATAAATACCACTGCCTTCCTAACTGGGGCCACCATCCTGGTCCTGCCCTGGATCTGCTGCCATCTTCGCAGTCACTCAGCTGACCTGTCAAGCAAGAAGTGAGTCCTGGAGTTGTCACATACTCAGTTATAAGTGCACCCCTGAGGCCGCCCACTCTGTTCTGACCTCTTAGTGGGATTCAGCTGTGGACCACACTCAGCCCTGTCCTTTGAGCTCTGCCCAGGAGACAGATGAACAAGAGAGATAGTAGTCTCTGGCTTTTTTGCACTCTATATGCTGCATGCTGTTCTAAGAAATGTACAAGGTTTTTTTAAAATATACATGTATCAACTCATCTAATCCTCTCAACAACCACCTGAGTGAAGATAATTATTACTGCCTCCATTTACTAGATGGAGACACTGATATAATGCAAGAGTGAGGAATTTGTGATTACACAGCTGAGAAAGGAGAACTAAGGGTTCAAACGCAGGCAGTTCCATTCCCAGAGCCTGCAGTTTAAATGAGTACCATGCAGCTGGGACCAAAGGAGAGGGACCAGTCTTCAGGAAAACCACCATGCAGGGAGAGCCAGGCCCAGGGAGCTGAGCGCGGCACCCTAGGCAGGTATCTCTGGTAGCATCCTCAGCCCCAAGAGGGTGGTTAATGATGACACCTTGTCTATGTGGAAGATGCTTAAATGCCCTGTGTAAGCCCCATCCACTCCTCTGCTGCTTTGCTCCACTGAGGGAAGTGATAATAATTTTAGGAAGCTGGGGAAGCTGATAGTACCTTCCAACAATACCCAACCCAACCTACCATATTTTCCAGTGTCCTAGGTTCTGCTGATCAAAGCTCCCACCCAAGTTTAATTAGCCAGATCTATGCATACATGCTCATGCCACCCATTCCCAGAGCCCACAATTACGGAAAATGCTCTGTTGATAAACTTAACCCAAGAGTAATTCAGCAGGCCTTCAGAGGGTGAGTTCTTGCTAGCTCAACAGAGCAGAGAAGGGCTGGCAGTAGAAACATGACATGGCCTGGTATATTGAGGGCACTGCAACTGTTCAGTATCATGCAACTACACACTTCATGTGAGAGTGAGGTGATGGAGATGAAGTGGGCAGGGGGATGGGGGCCATTTCAAATGCCAGGCAAAGGCTAGGGATGTGGCTCTGTGGTGAGCACTTGCCTGGCATGCTCCGGGCCCTCATTTCTACCCTCAGCACCACAGGCAAAAAAGAGGGAAGGAAGGGATGAAGGGATAGAAGAAAAAGGGGAAAGACAAAGAAAAAATAGCCAGGCAAAAGAGTGTAGGTTCACATGACAGGTTATAAGGAACCACTGAAAGACTTTAAGCAAGAACAGAGCAGGGTCGGATTTTTGGTAGCAGCTCCCATAAGCGTCTGTGCAGAGAAACTAGAAGGGAGGAGAGGTGCAGGCTTGCAGCTGGGGCAGTCCGCTCTGTAGCAAGACCGACGGCCTAGAGCACACACTCAGAAGGTTGCCTGTGAGGAAAGAGAGCACTCGGGCATGAGTGGCCCGGTCTCTGGCCTGAATGACCAGGTGGCTTCTGCAGCCATCAGCTGAGGCAGGTAGCACAGGGGGCCAAGCTGCAGACAGCAGATTGGTGAGGAAGGCGAGGCACTGGGGTGTGGGATTGATGAAAGTGAGATGCTCCGGGGCCAGCCCTTTGGAGCTGTGTGAGAAGCCAGCCATCATCAGTTTCATGGGTCTGGAGCATAGGAAGGTCTGAGCGAAAGCGGCAGTCCAGGAATCTAGCACAGAGAGGCTAACAGGAGCCACAGGAATGGACATACTCTGTCCTCTCAAGAGAGTTCATTGTACAGAGAAGCAGCAAGGGCTAATCACAGAGCCTTGCATCTAGCAGGGAAGGGTCAAAGAGATCGCTGCAGAGGTGGGAGGCCAGCCCAGAGAACACTGCTCGTGGTGTTCATCAGGCACTGCGTAGGGCGTGGGGCACATGGACGAGACATACACAGTCCCTCCTCAATAGACAGGCAGCTAGAAAAACCTTGAGTCTGCTGCGACAAGGGGCGCACTAGGGACATATAGCAAGCACAGCAGTTGCACAGACACTTAACCCAGCCTGGAGGTTTGAGGGAAGTCCCCAGCCCTAGCGCAGTTCTCCCCAAACCTGGGCCCAGGAGAGAAGAACTTTCCTGTTCTCCCCCAAAACCACACTAATGGCTGGGCTACTTCCTGGTGACCGCAGACCCTACAGCCAGGGCACAAGTCCTAGGCAGAACCTGGTCTGCAGGGAGCACATTGTCCACCCCTCCCTTCAAGGATCCATGCATGAAACACTGGGAAAACAGCCCCGTGACTCTGGGTAAGCATTCGCGCTCCCACTAGATGTGCATGCTCTGAGGGGAGGTGGGGCAGGGAGAGCTCCCTCTTTGGACACATCTTTATTGCCAAGGAGGCTGAGGAGGAGTAAACACAGAAAGTCACCCTTTGGGTCAGTCGTGCGCTGCACCTGCTCCCCTCACCCACCTGGGACCCATCTACAGGCCCAGTTATAAGTAGAGCTTTGATCTCTCAGAATGAAATTGCTGCTGGGTTATTGCTCTGGCCAGTGCAGCAGTGTGTGAACTCAGTCCTTGGGGATGAGCTCTGTGAGGTGAGTGCGGAAGACACACGATGTCGTATGCACGTGCTCGAGGGCTTCACACAGCCGCCCAGACCTGGCCCCAAACTGAAATCGCCCCCAGTGGGTTCTGTTGTACAGGACCCTTTAAGCAGAGGTGAGAGGGAAGAGCAGGGAGCAGCTCAGGAACGTCCACTTGCACCCTCGACACCCCTTTTCCTGCCCCAAGGCAGGAACAGCAGTGACCAGCTCCAGGACCTGGAGTCCCAGGCCTCTTTAGAGTAGACCCCTTTGGAACCAGCAATGTCTTGGAAGTGCAGGTAAGGCAAGGTGGAAACGCCCTGCACTCAGAAAGTGTTCCGCTGCTGCCCCTCCTCCTGCTCATCTCAGGGCTGACCCTAAGTCAAGCCCTGCTGACAGGGAAGGCCCAGCTTGACAAGGCACAGGGCCCAAGGCTGCTGACGCGGGCAGGAGCCAGCAGTGGAAGCCCAGTGATCTAGTCCCAGGGCCAGCTTGGCAGGCGCTACACTTTGTCTACTTCCCAGGTGGTCCCACGCAGGCCTCCCTCTCTGTATCCCTGTCCCAGTTGTTCCTTTCCAGTGAGCATCAGAGGATGCAAACTCGGTTTGGCTTGATCGTGAGAAATGTTCAGGTCAAAAAAATGGCACAAGAGCTCATTGACCCAGCACCGTGGGTGTACCCTCAGTGGCCTGTACAGAGGGAAGGGCATGGGGCCAGGGTCAGATAGTAGACGTATCCTAGCTGTGAGACCTTAAGCAAGTTCCTGAACCTCACTGAGCCTGTTTTTGTAAAGGCGCATAACTGCACCTACCTCTAAGGGTGGTCGTAAGGATGCAGGCGTTCAGCAAGCAGATGTTGAATACCTCCTGTGGGCCAGCACTGTCCTGGGACACAGTGACAGGCATTCCCAGCCCCTGCCCTGAGGAGCTGCTTTCTAGTGGATGTACGCGTGAAGTAGTACACGAAAAGCACCAGGCAGGACACCCGCTCAGCCATGGAAGTGCCCTGTCAGCACTTAGCCTGGGCACCCCGTCGCTTTCTTGAGTGCGTCGCTGGCCCTCGCTATCAGTGACTGACCAGTACTGCGGGCCAGTGATGTCCTTGAGGTTTGCTGAGTGGGTGGAACTCTGTATCCTTGACCTGGTTGGTTTCAGAGCACTGTGCTTTCATATATTGTTCTGTCTCATGCCTCTTGTTTGCTCTTTTTCTCTTTCTTTGGTGCATGTGTCTCCAGTACAGATGCCTTCTCCTCTGTCCCTTGTAGAAGGAGCTATGCACTCCAAGGAAACCTCCCTAGGTGGTTAAAGAGAGAACCTGATTTTGTAGACCTCTCCTTTAGGGTAGAGGATGGCTCCAAATAAAGACTGTCCCTGTTTCGGTTTATTACGTATTATCTGCTGTAGTAATAACAGCTCTGAGCATAGCGTGGCTCCTGAGGCTCTTTCGCCAGTTTGACCACATCTAGTCCTCACAGTGACCCTCCCGAGGTGCCATCCTCCAAACTTTTGCAGAGATGGGCTCCCCCTTCATCATCACTGCTGTTACCTGTTTCCTAGGTCTCACTGCTTCTGTAGGACAAGCGTGTGTCAGAGCCTCATTGGGTCCCCAGTATCCCAGCAATGAACCTCGCCCAGAGTATGTCGGGTAGGGAATCAGACCAGCTTCCAGCTGCCAGGGATAGTTGGCTGCTCAGAGATGCCAAGAGCAGAGCATTCTCGCCTACAGGCCTGTCAATCAGTGGAGCAGCTGCCCCCCGGGGCAGGGAACACGGCAGGCAGGCTGAGTTCAGTGCCCAGAGAACTTGGGGGGGTGGGGTCAGCAGCGTGGCATTCTGGGGAGCATACAGGTCCCTGACCGTCCTGTCCCAATCCCTCTCAGGGCCGGCTAACAGATGGGAAAGGGAAGACCATCGACTGCAAAGATGCCATCTTCATCATGACCTCCAACGTGGCCAGCGACGAGATTGCACAGCATGCCCTGCAGCTGAGGCAGGAAGCTTTGGAGCTGAGCCGTAACCGTATCGCTGAAAACCTTGGTATGGCGTATGACCTGAGCTGTCGGCGAGTGACCCAGCCACTGACACATCTGGGGGCAGGGATGGGATTCGGGTACCTGCCCCAGTGAAGTCCTTAGAGACAGCTTTGTCCCACAGTGACCCTGACCACACCCCAGGTACCATAGAGATGGAAAGGGACCGATAAAAAGAATCCTCCACACCCTCGAGGAAGCCCAAAGTCCGCGTGGTGGTAGGAGGGCTCCTAGCTAAGGAGGGGACAGAGCTACCCACGGGAGGACCAGGAGGCAGCAGCTGTCTCAGGGGGCCAGAGCAGCACACTCAGCAGCTAGAGATGCTGAGGGGACAGCAGGTCAGAAATTGTATGGCGATGACCATAGCCATTTTCACCCAGGGTGCTCCCCACATAGGTGAGCGCTGGAGGACACATCAGCCAGAGACTGTGGGTTGTGTCTGTCATCTTTCTATTCAGAACAAGTCCTGCAGCCCCCTGTCTCCCAGGACAAAACTAGGTCTTGATGCTGACTCTTCCCTTCCCCGGTCAGCCATTGCTTCGACCTGAGGAACCCCAGGCTTTGTAGCACACGGGATCTGGAAGGGCCTCAGAGACCAAGCTAAGGCCCCGGGGAGCCTCAGACGAGTTTCACCCCAAAGTGGCAGCACCTGGCTCTGTCTGTGGGCAGGGGGAGAGGGCAGGCACAGCGCCAGAGCTAAGTGTGAGGATTAAACAGTTCATGACTCTGTCTCTGCAGGTGACGTCCAGATTAGTGACAAGATTACCATCTCTAAGAACTTTAAGGAGAATGTAATCCGCCCCATCCTGAAAGTAAGTCTTTCTTGGCACCTCCTGCTGGAGCCTAGCTGTGGGGAGCAGGGCCTTAGCCATTCTGAAGGTGTAGAAGCCCCTGCCTTCCCCATGGGGTCCAGAAATTTCCTGCCCCCTAGGTCACTAGCACACCCCATCCTGGCCCTGCAGGCTCACTTCCGGAGGGATGAGTTTCTGGGACGGATCAATGAGATCGTCTACTTCCTTCCCTTCTGCCACTCGGAGCTCATCCAGCTAGTCAACAAGGAGCTGAACTTCTGGGCCAAGCGAGTAAGAAGGGACTGCCCTCGGGTAGGGGTGGGACATCTGTCCACTGAGAATCTGGAACTCTGGGCCAGGAACAGCCCTTCCCCGTGGGGTGAGGCCAGCAGCCTGGGGACACATAGTGTCTCATAGGCCCAGGCCTCAGGCCACTGATAAGAGGTGGCTACATGCAGACAGGCCTCTCTCTGACCCATTTCAGGCCAAGCAAAGGCACAACATCACCCTGCTGTGGGACCGTGAGGTGGCAGATGTGTTGGTGGACGGCTACAATGTGCACTATGGTGCCCGCTCCATCAAGCATGAGGTGAGTACAGAAGCCTGAGAGAAGTGAGGCTTTGCCCATACCCAGTCGCGGGCTCTAGGCCTGTCTCCTGATAGTTTGCCTGCTGGGATTGTCCATACCCAGAGCAGATGCCCCCTCAGACCCAAAGATACAAGATGATCAGTTAACACTCCTACCTGGAGGGTGACCAAGTATGAATCCTACCTGCATTTGGAAAGTGAGCTGGGAGTCTCAGAAACGGACATCAGTGAACCTCCAGCACAGTCCTGTAAGCTGTCACCTTAGCCCCACTCTGCAGGTTTGAAAACTGAGGTACAGAGGTCTCTGACTTGCCCAAGCAGTAGGTAAAATAGGCCAGCTCCAGGCTGAGGCCACCACCTCATCTTCCACCCCTGCAGGTCGAGCGTCGAGTGGTGAACCAGCTGGCGGCGGCCTATGAGCAGGACCTGCTACCAGGAGGCTGTACTCTGCGCATCACTGTGGAGGACTCAGACAAGCAGCTCCTCAAAAGCCCTGAACTCCCCCAGGCTGAGAAGCGTGCACCCAAGCTGCGGCTGGAGATCATCGATAAGGACAGCAAGACCCACAAACTGGACATCCGGGCACCACTCCACCCCGAGAAGGTGTGCTACACCATCTAGCACCCACCTGCCTGTGCGTGCCCTGAGCATCCAATAAAGACCCCTCACTGTGGCATGGCAACTGCCCTATCTTCCCACTGTGCCGCCCTCCTCAGCCCCAACCTGAAGCATTCCCTTGCCCCCTTGGTCTGCTAAGGAGAGGAACTGCCTCTCCACCTTCTTCAAAGCAAGGATCAGAGCCAGGCATGGTGGTGCATGCCTCTAATCCCAGTACTCTGGAGGCAGGAGGATTGCCGTGAGTTCAAGGCCAGGCTGGGCTACATGATGAGTCCAGGGCCAGCCTGAACTACATAGCAAGACCCTGTCTCAACCAAAAACAAAACAGCAAGGAGCATAGAACCCCCCAATCTCTGTCTTCACTTGGTCCAGATTCCCCATAGTCACTGGCACTTGGCATATTCCCAAAAGCTCAGAAGGATGGCAGCAAGGGACAGATATGGATGAAGAAGACAGGGACCAGACGTGCATCCTGCACCCACCCTCTTGCAGAATATCTCCACCAGGAAGGGAGGAAGAGTGCACAGATGGTTTTCCAGTTTAGTTTGTGGCTACCTCTTCCCCATGTCCTAAAATTCTAAGAGGAAGGGACCCATAGGACTTTCCCTCTTATGCCCGCTGTTCCTCCCTACAGTGTCCCGCGGTCACATCAGGATGAGTCGAGGGGCCTGACTAGTTCATCTCCCTGCCCTACTCTGAGACTGGACATCAGGCCCAGATGACCAAGCAAACTCAGCTCTGCTGAGGCCTCCTTCAGGAGACGGAGAGGGTTGACATTGGGAAGATGTAGGGGGAGAGAATCAGGGTGAGGCCCCATACAGGTGGCCACAGAGCCTGTCTGGGCCCTGTGTGCAACTCTTATTCCGGCTGAGTGAGTTTAGGAGAAAGCCTGCAAGTCAGTCACTAAGTAGAAGGTCCAGACACCACACCCTCATGCAGAGCCCATTCCACAGACTGGCCTTGTTTCAACATCCACTCGGCAGAACACCAGAGAGGCCTGGTGCATCCTTGGGCACCGTCTGCGGTAGCCGCCCCTGGTCAGAACTCCATCCAGCCTCCCACTGCAAGGCGGTGTTACCTTTTTCAGGAAGTGGAGGTGGGGGCCCAGGCATCAGAGAACCTTGGGTGCTGGCAGAACGTCATTACAGCATTGCACGGGCGGGCAGAAGCCAGGCGCAGCCACAGCGCATGTGCAGCGGTCACCGAGGGGCTGCTGTGCTGCTGCTTCCCACCTCAGCAGCGGCTGCTCTGCTGTTGTTCACTTTTTTGGTTTTGAAATAAGTTTAGGTTTACAGAGAGTTGCAAAACTAGTAGAGAATTCTTATGTACCTTCTATCCATCTGCGTCTAATATTAACATCTCATAAAACCATACTTGATTGTCAAAACCAGGAAGTTTCACATTCCTAGGGTACCACTGGCTAATCTGCAGATACTGACATTTTGCCAGTTTTCCCTGATGTCCTTTTCTGGCCGCCCAGGACCTGATCCAGGACGTTTCACATTACATTTTGTTGTCGTTTTTCCTTCATCTCCATCAGCTTGTGGCAATTCCTCCATCCTTGTCTCTCATGAAGTTGACACTTTTGAAGAGTCCAGGTCAGTTACTTTGTAGAATTTGAAGAGTGTGCCTCAGTTTGGGTTTCTCTGGCGCGCTCACGTGATTATACTGAGGACCTGCAGTTTTGGCAGGATGACTCGGCAGTGACGCCAGGCCCTTAGTGCATCCGGGCAGCTTGTGGTAGTAACTTTGGGTCTGAGGCACAAATGGCAGAGAAACCTAATGTGTCCCGGGCCTGGGCAGAGGTTGTATCTGAGCCACACTCCCACCCCAGAACACTTCTTAAAAGGATAAAATTTTAATCATCTTTCCAGTTTTTTCTTTTGTCTATTCAAACTATGTCTTGGGTCATTGTTTACTAGGAAATTATCCATTTGTTCTGTTTTTAAATTTGTTGCCATTAAGTTCTAAAAAATTCACCTCTCCTTCCTCTCTGTGTGGCTGTGTCTAATTTTTCATTCCTAATCTTTATTTATTTTTTTTTTTTTTTTGGTTTTTCTCCGGTACCGGGAACCGAACTCACGACCTTGCGCTTGCCAGGCAGGCGGTTTTTGCCGCTGAAATATATCCCCAGCCCCTCATTCCTAATCTTGTATTTTTATTTCCTTCCCCCTTTATCAGGCTCAGGAAGTTTTATCTCATATATTCATATATGTATGTATATATAAACATGCATATATATGTATGCATGTAAAACAATATTTTTTTTTAATTTTTCTTTTTTTTAAAACAGGGTCTCACCATGTTCAGGCTGGTCTTGAACTCACTACCCAGGCTGGCCTCAAATTCATGGCAATCCTCCTACCTTCCGAGTGCTGGGATTACAGGCCATCACACCCAGTTTATCATATTTATATTTTCAAATAATTGTTTATCCTTTTTTTTCTCTCTACTTTAACTACAGTTTTTGTATTTATTGGTTCATTTTCTATTTCATAAGGCTTCCATGTGCTTTTCTCCCCTAAATTTTTCTTTTTCTTTTTTTTTTTTTTTTTTTGAGACAGGGTCTCAAACAACTGAGCTGCATAGTTCAGGCTGGCCTTGAACTCACAGCAATCCTCCTGCCTCGGCCTCGAGAGTATAGCGATTACAGGTGTGCACCACCAAGCCATGAAACTCCTCCCCTAAGTTCCTAATACAATCAATATACATGTTTGAAATTTTCTTCTTTGAACAGTTTTCAAGTCCAGCCTCTTGTATTCTTGGAGCCTTAATAAGGTATCTGGGTCTTACGCTGCTGTTTGCTGCAGTCTGTTAGAGCTGCAGTGCTGGTGGGTCTCAATACTTGGTCATAAGTACATGACAAATAAAAGCACACTAAGTAACAAGTGTTCTATCCCAGGGGCCACTCATCCATCCAAACATTTCCGGAGCATGTCATGTGCTAGCACTGTGCCAGGCTCTGTGAATAGTGAGCTGAACAGCTTGGTTTTTGCCCGCTTGGAGCTTACATTCTAGTGATGCAGACAAAAAATCACACGGCACAAGTCCAGGATGTAGTGGAAGTAGAGACACAGGTCCAACATGACCTACAAAGTGTAGCAGAGAATCTCGGGAAGAAGTGATAGTTCTAAGTTCCGCAGAACCAGAGGATCTGTCCTTTTCCCTGTCCTAGTCTCAGGAAGGTGGCTATTGGGGTTTTTTGGCATGAAAGTTACCTAGTTCTTAGTTACACACCTGCTTGCTGTTCTTGACCCAAGTTAATTACCCAGTAGGAGTATTGCAGGAAGGATGCTCACTGAGTGTCTTATAGCTTCTAAGAAAGTCTGACCACCACACAGAGAGGAGGACGAGCAGAGATAACAGGAGAGGAAGAAGCATAAAAATAGTAAAGTTGCCAGAAGAGCAGCCCCAAATCCTGTGGTATTGGACTGTAGGCATCAATCTGAACATGTGCTTTTCAATAATACACAGATGGACAGGTAAAACCAGATGTGCGTGTGCATGTGGTAACATGTATGTATTTCCTAGCACTGTCTGCTGAGCCTAGAAGCAATGAGTGTACCCAGTGTCCAGACCCTGATTTCCAGGTACCAAGACACTAACTGGTTTATTCAAGAATAAATGGAACTAGGAGATTCCTGGAGAAATGGCTGGTGTCCAGACTGGGACAGGGGAAATGTGAGTGAGCCCGGGACAACTTGTGATGCCAGATGATAAGGAAGCACTCAAGAAGTGACAGGGAACAATGTTGAAAATAATTTGAAAGAGTTCCCAGTAGCCAAATGTGGGCCACTTTGAGCAACAAATGATCTGTTAGTGTTAGATTATAACCTATAGACTAAAACTAGTGTCTGTTACTTCATAGGGATGTAAATTAGTGAAAAATGGGGGAAAGAGTTCTTCCTTACAATGCCAGTTAATAAATACAGATGAATAAAGAGACAAAGTCATCATTAGGCAACATTAATGCTTGTAAGCAAAAGCCATTCTCAGGTTTTTCATTGATTTCAGGAGGAAAATTCCTTTTAGGGGGCTGCTGAAGATGAGCCTCAAGCATGCAAGGCAAGTGCTGTGCCACTGAGCTAGACCCCGAGCCCCCCAATACAGACTTTTACAATAGAGAAACCTAGTGGATCCCCAGACCACACAAAAAAAATTATTCTTTTGATTAACTTTAATATATATCAAACTTTAATATATATTTTGCAAATGTTAAGAATAGAATATAATGAACTATTACAAAATGAACACTTCCCTGTAGCCATCACTCTATCTCAAAAATAGATGAGTTCCAATTTTTAGCTACATATAAACTGCTCAGACCAAGGGAAAAGATGGAAAGATGCCCACCTGATTTTAAAAGCTCACCATGTACTCAACTTGATAGTGCCAAAAGGAATAACCTAATCATGTCTGACCATAGATGCATAAATCCCAAGTAAAAGGAAGCTGAAGCTGGCATGGTAGTGCATACCTGTAATCCCAGCTTACGTGGGGGGTGGAGGTAGGGGGATGCCAAGTTCAAGGACAACTTAGCCAGACCCTGTCTCAAAACGAAAAAAGATGGGGATGTAGCTCAGTGGTAGAATGCTTTCCTAGCATACTGAAAGCTCTGGGTTCAAATCCTCAGTATTAAAAAAAAACTATACCATTATCACAAGGTTTATTTCAACAATGGAAGGCTCAATGTCAGATATTATTAATATAATCCACCATATCAAGAATGAATATTTATTGAGGCCAGCCACAAGTTCAAGGCCAGCCTGGGTTACAAGGTGAGGTCAAGGCCAGCCTGAACTGCATAGTGAAACCCTGTTTCAAAAAGAATGACTATTTAAAGGTCTGAGGTAATAATTGTGTTGGTATTCATTTTTTATGTTGATAATTATATTATGATTATTGAAGAGAATGTCCTTATTTTTAGAAAATGTGAAGAGGTTGAAGGCAAAGAATTTTGAAATATTTTAGGAAACATGTATGTATACAGGTACATATATACACAGAATGAAAAAAAGTAAACATATATACACACAGCAAAAGTAAACATTTGAGAAATCTGAAAAATTTGCAACTTTCTGAAAGTCTAACATTTTCAAAATAAAAGTCTTTAAAAATATATCAGTGAGGGGCTGGGGATTTAGCTCAGCGGCAAAAGCGCCTGCCTGGCAAGCGCAAGGTCGTGAGTTCGGTTCCCGGTACCGGAGGAAAAAAAAAAAAAAAATCAATGTATACTGAAAAAGTATTGGATAGCAATTTAAAGAAAAGTGATTAAAGTATGATCATGAAAACATTTAATCATAAATGCTAAAGCTACCTCTAAAGTTTGAAACAGGAAACTCAATACTGCTTGTAAGATTAGGTGAAAGTAATTAAAGGAGAATACTAATTCAGTATGGATACTGGAAAACAAGTTATCTTTTTTGCTGATACAGTTGTGTATTTAGAAGTTCCAAATGACAATGGTAAAAACCTATTAGCATTAAAAGGACATTTGGTAAGTGGCTGAATAAAAGATAAATGTATAAAAATCAAATCTCTTGCCTTTTTTCTACCAATAATAAAAAGTAACAAAAGCAAGGGATTTCATTCACAACTGCAACAAATGGATGTGTATATTTGTTCATATAGCCATATGAACTACCTTGGAAAGGGGAAAATTGGGCTATTGAGGGTCAGCAGTGGAAGAGAAACCACTATACTCATTTTTCACTTAAGTTTTGAACCATATGTGTCCTACCTACCCAAAATTGTACTTAAAGTTAACAAGACAAGAAAAAATTTATTGCAGGGTATGAAACAAGATTTGACAAATGAACAAACATTCCAGATTCTTGGAAAAGATGACTAATAATAACTAAAATGTCAATTTTTTTATTTTTAAAGAAAAAATTTAAAAATAAAACAATAGAATGATACACAATTTCAAAAACAAGACGTTAGGAAATTAACAATGGTTGTTATATTACATGTTATCTTCAAAGTAGTTGTTTAGATTACCGGATATAGGCATGCAAAATTGATCAATTTAGCATTAACTGTTCCTTTTAATAAACCAATAGTACAATTATCATAGCTATCTTCTGTAGATATATTTTCTCTTCTTTCTTTTCTCCTTTCCGCCTTCCCAGTTGTTTCCTTTTGAGCAATTTCTTCCCCTTTCACAATATCTATTGTACCTTTCAGATTTTATTTACTCTTTCAGTTTGTTACACTAGGGAGACAATACGATGTTTACACATGCGAGTCTGATTTATTTCACTTACGAGTATGGTCTCTAGTTGCATCCATTTACATATAAAAGCCTCGAGTTTATCTTTCTTTATAGCTGAGTAGTACTTCATTGTATAAAAATACATCTTTTTGTCCATTCTTCAGTTGATGGGCATTTGGGTTGTTGCCAAGATTTAGCTGTGACAAATTGGGCTGCTGTAAACATGGGGGCACATATATTGCTGTGGTATGATGTCTTCAATTCTAGAAAAATACCCGGAAGAGAAATAGCCCAGTGGAATAGTTTTTGAGGAGTCTCCACACTGATTTCCACAGTGGCTGCACCAGTCTACACTCCAACAGTGGAGAAGGGTCCCTTTTCCTCCACAGCCTCGCCAGCATTTTTATTGTTCGATTTCTTGATAACCATTCTTCCTGGAGTGAGATGGAAATCAGTGTTTTAATTTGCATAAAATGTCAATTCTTAATATATAATTTACTGCAACCCTAACTAGACTCAGCAGCATTTTTTAATTGAGTAAAATCAAAATCAGGTAGTACTAGCATGTCCAGAGGTGCTATTTCCCGGGTCTAGGTGCTCAGGACGTGCATATTGCTGTTACGTCACATTGCCAACATGACAGTATGCACAGTATGGAATAAGTTAAATTTACCTGCCATCAACACGTCCTAAGTACAAGTGTGAGAGCGAGGAGAGTTATTATCTGCCACTGGAGTGAAATTATATATGGATGTGGAGAAAAGGAGAAAGTGAGGAAAAAATGAAGATAGAAAGGCAAGTTTCTGGATTTCAGAGTGCCTTGAATGCCATGCTGGGGGAAGAAAGGACGAGGTTTATGTTTTCAGAAGACCCTCTGCATTGTGTGGTAGTTCGGAATGGTACTTCTGACCAATGTACCACACACTGAATAGTTCTGAGCAGATTGCCTTCCCACTTCCAACAATATTGACTATGTAACAAAACAAAAAGTTTAACACAGACTGAAATTAAGAATCCAACTCATGTATGAATTGGAACCTAATGTGGAGAGGGTAAAGTAGAGGTCAAGGAGTTCACAGAGACTTGGGGCAGATGGAGACCTAATGGTTGGGTGCCAGGGCTTCATAAAACAGATTACCAGTACCAAAACAAAATGAAAAAAAAAAGAAAACAAACTAAAAAAAAAAATCCAACTCAGCTGGGGCTGTAACTCAGTGGTAGAGCACTGGCCTAGTGTATGCCAAGTCCTGGGTTTGACACCCAGCATCAGAAGAAAGCCACCGCCTGGTGAAATGAAGACCAGAGAAACACTTCTCATTGACCTGGGACCTACAATAATTACCCTTTTATGAGGGATGTACATAAAAAGAACCAGGTAAGAAGAAGCTCCTATTTTTGTTTTTTGTAATGGTGTGGTTTAAATTCACAACATCCAAATTTTATGAGTCAAACAAAAACTAACAAAGTGCAAGTCCTGACCAGTGAAACGCACAGAAGCAAACAAAAACCATTCTGTAAGAGTATCCCCAAAACTGTTTTCAGAAAGGAACTTGTTGGAAAATAAATCCTACTGAAAATGAGCTTAAAGGGAGAAACTACTCCCCAAAAAAGGTGTGGGGGGGGGAAGTAAATGAAGGAAACAAACAACGAACAAAAAGAACACGCAAACAAAGAAAGGTAGGAAAAAAAAAAAAAAAATAAAAGAAAGCTTTAAAATGTTTAAAGAAATAAAATGTAAGACAAGAAAGGACAGTATGAAAAGGATAGGTAGATTTGAAACAAGTCATTATTGTGGGTGGCTTCCTCAGATTTAATGTTCTTTATATTTCAATCATTTTCTCTCATGTTATAGTCCTAAATGATTTAAGTATTAGATACCAGAACTGATGAGGACTCGTTTTTTTTAAGGGTCTTATTACGTAGTTCAGGCTAGCTTTGAACTCACTTTGTAGCCCAGGCTGGCCTCAAACTTACGGCAATCCTCCCACCTCAGCCTCCTGAGTGCTGGGATTGCAGGCGTGGGTCACCACACCCGGCAAGGATTCATATTCATAGAAGATGTGGGTCACCCACTGGCCAAAGAACTTCAGTGCTGATACGGCAGAAGGAGAATGTGGGGTGGGTAGAGGAAAAAAAAAAGGTCACTAGTGCTATCCCTAGAGCCATGATTAGGTGCAGGGAAAAAATGGAGCCACAGCCACTACCCTGGAACCATTTGCCCACCACTGTTTTAAGAGCTGTTCAAGTCTAATTCCACCATGCCTCACAGATTTGTCAGTAATCCATGAGGTCTGAAATGCAGTTGTCATCCACACCACCTCACATAGACTGCCCATCCCAGCCCTCCCTGTGTGCTCCAGCACTTCCCTTCCGTAATCAGCACACGCTCCTCGATAAGGACCCGCCTGGAAAATCTGCATCACCGCTTTGCCTTAACCTAAGACAATGCTTACCCTGGCTGTCCCCCAAGAAACTGCTGCTTCTGTGTATATATAACATATATTTTTTCCTTTCCTTCTTTCCCTTTCTTGTACTACTAATTTCTATTGTTTTATTGAAAGGAATGGTTAATGTTTGTTTGATCAATCTTGCATACCTATATCTGGTAATCTGAGCAACTACTTTGAAGATAACAATAAGTAATACAACAACCATTGTTGATTCCCTATCTTGTTCTGAAATTCTGTATCATTTTTGTAGTTTTTGTGTTGTTTTGTTTTTCTTTGTTTTTGTTATTTTGTTTTTGCTTTCTCTTTAAAATAAAAAATTAAAAGGCCAAATTTTTTTTAAAAATCCAAAAAAGCCCAAAAAAAAGCCAAATTTTAAAAAATCAAAATTAAAATAAAATTTAAAAAAAGAAACTATTGCTTCTGGGGCCCCCTTAAGCAGAGGCTGGTTTCCTTGTCAGACCCAAGAAGTGAGCCCCACAGCTTTGCCTCGATTATTTCTCATCCTTGTAGCTTTTTTTAATTCATTGTTTTGAACACAGCAGCCTTTCTCTCCTTGCCCTATCAACTGATTTCCCAACCACTCTGCCACATATGTACAAGGAAGATATTAGCCCCTATACCCTTTCCCGTAATACATGCCATCATTTTCGGTGGCTTCAAATTGTGAATAATCAACACCCTGTTCTCAGTTAGTGACCTTTTTTCCTGCCCTGCCTCCCTCAACCACCTACATCATGGTCACATCCTAAATTCTCACCAGTAACTGCCCTTTCTCCAAAGCCCCTGTCCCTCTCTCACCAATACCTTCCACCCTGCAGTTCACTCGCTCCACCATCCTGTGTGTAATTATTTGACCTTCTGATACTTGCAGTCATTAGCCCCCCCACCCTCTGCCATTTGCCTTGCCTATCAGCTCCATCTTTCTTTACTTCCAAGCCCACTCAGACCTCAGGTCCATCACTGCAGTCTCTCTCTTGCGTGTATTCTCAGGATCTGGGCTGTCCAGCATAAATGGAAGTCACCCAAATGTATGGTTAGGTATGGTGGCATGCACCTGTAGTCCCAGCAACTTGGGAGGGTCCTGTGAGCCCAGGAGTTCATGCCAGCCTGAACTACACAAAAAATATCTTTCCAAACCTACACTTCAGAGAAAAACATCACACTACATAATGCCACCTATCCCTTGCACAGAGCAACATACTCACAAAAGTGGACATAATAAAATCCCATCAGGGGCAGCAATCTGCTCCATATTTAAAATCTATGTATAATGAACATTCCTCCTCTGGTTCTGTCATAACCCTGTTTAGATATTCAACCTGTGGGCAAAATGAAAAGTTAACCAATCCAGCCTCCATAAAATAATGGGGCAAAGGGAAGAAAATGAAGTGAAAAGGAAAAATGTGGCTGAGCACAATGTGTATCTTCTCCATGTTAATCACTCCCCCACACACATACATATCCAAAGAAAAAGAGTAATTTTTTTAAAAGGCAAATATCCAGAGGATTCTGGGAAGGTAGCAGATTCCATCTATCTCCCCACCTAGGCAACAGCTACACTGGCAGAATCTGTCTGATGTAACCATTTTGGAACTCTGGGATCTATTGAAAGCTTGCAACTTCATTGAGAAGGCTTGGATGGTAAATTGTGGTTAATTTTGGTCAATCTCAGCTCTTAGTTCAGTACCAGCTACACAGGCCCATACCCTAGCCCCATGGCAGCAGATTTGCACCTGCTCCTGAAGCAGCTTAATGCAGCTCACTGGAGCCAGGATGGGTAAAAATGACGCTGTCCTCCAGATATTGGACCTGTGCTCTGATTGCTGCTTCTGATCAGAGGGGAGGACAAAAAGAGGACATTGTCGCACCTCTCCTTATTGCTCTAGATTTCTACGGGATTTAAAGGCCTAGTGTCCTTCCCACACCTCGTCATTTTTCTTTTTTTTCCCCCTCTTGAAAACTAATCATTCAAGATTAGGATGTTGCAGCTGAATACACAACTTCCCACTGTATCTATGGGAAA